>NC_056728.1:1808947371-1809062371 GCF_019279795.1 Protopterus annectens | reverse complement strand
TCCCAGCTCGTGACCATGGCGGGAAGACAAAAAGAACATAAGTGAAGTTTTTAGGGCTTTTTTAAACTGAACACCAGCTCATTAACTATTAGTTTTCTTAACATTAAGGGCAGATATACAAGCCAAACAGTTGTTTGTTAGTCAAAAAGGCACTTTTAGCATCAAAGAATAGATAATTACTTTTCAAGGCACTTTTTGACAGTTATTACTATCAGTTTTTATATATTATTATGTGTATTAAATACATCAGTTTAGATATTTCATGCAGCTTAGTGCAAATAATATAAAAAGGAATCATGCTCATTTAAACACACCACATTAATATGTCAGTGTAAATACATCATATTCTATACTAGCAGTAAAAGGCAGGTAATTTATAAATGAACTATCTAAACATCATTTAGAGTTAGAAAAATCATGACTGTAAGTATTTACACTGTAATAGAGAAAGATGTGTTACCTTGCTTTCTTTAGGGTTGTTTCCTTTAGTTATAAAATGTCCTGCTTATCTTGTATTTATATTGTTTCAAAGACTGACACGTGTAAAGCATGAATGCTTTCAAAGAACTTTTTTGCCTTACAGAGCAAATAGAAGACAATAATGTTTGTGTTTTTCATATGTCTTTTATCGTTTCTTCTTCTTCTTCTTGTCAGCAGTGCTCCATTCATTTTTTTCTAAGTGACTCTTAACCCCAAATTGGGAGAAATCCATTTCTTCCACATTATCCAAGGTTTTATTAGCTGAAAGATAAGAAACTGTTGCTTGCAGAGTGTCAAAAGTTTTAGGACCTTCAGTAAAAATATTTTTATTCTTGCAGGGAACAGCAAGTGGACTTTAAGTTGTCTTTTTTTCAATTCCTTTATCAGAGGAAGACATTCTTTTCTTGCAGTTATAACTCCAGCAGAATAATCATTATCAAATCTGATTATGTTGTCTTTGTACTTAACTGGAGAAGTTGACCATGCTGTTTTTAAAATAAGTTCCTTGTCCTGTGATGAAAAAACTTTACTATTATTGATCTCGGGTGATTTTTGATTTGATGGTTGATGAAGCAGCTCTTAAGGATCTGTGGGCTCTTTCAATTCCATAAGAAAGAGCTTCAGGCAATTTTAAAACTTCTGGTAACCAGGTAGTAAGGAAAGTCACCATGTTATCTCCCTCTGTTTTCTCTGGTAGCCCATAGATGCGAAGGTTATTTCGTCTGGACCTGTTCTCTAGATCCTCTATTTTATTTTGTAATGAAGCATTTTGTTGTGATAAAAAATGTAGCTGAAGATCTTGTTCTGAGAGTCTGCCCTCAGTATCATTTAAGGATCTCTCTATGTCAGCTATTTGAGACTTCTGTTGCGTCATTATTTCTTGTAGTTGCTGTATTTGTTTTGTAGATCTCTCCTCAAAAGTGTCCAGTTTGGTATTCATTTTGTCAAATTTCACTGACAAGTCTTTTATAGCATTTAATAAAGACTGTATCTCCTTTTTCATCATCTGGTCCTGTGTGGTATGCTTAGAAAAGCTATTTTTCAGTAGATTCAGATACCTTCCTTCTTGTTTTTGACAGGAAAAATAATGTTTAAAGCCAAATTTTTTGCACTGTAGACTTCTAGTGATATTAGTAGAAGTAATTCAATAAAATAGGTTTGTCTACAATATCTAGTTCTTAAAAATTCCTGTCAGAAATATCTTTTGAGTGCAGAGCTGAGAAAAGATGCTGCCAACCAATCTACATCCTAGCCACCTTGTTTGAAGTTCTTAATGGTACTCCAACAAATATGAGATATCATGTTTGACAATAGAAAAATTGTATAATAGGATTTCCTCATCCAGAAATGTATGCTATAGCATAGGCTACAAGAACAATAGTTTATGGTTAAATTCTGGTTATTCAGCCAGTTGAAAAAATGCATGAAAACATTTGGTTAAATATAAAATTATGTGTCACTATACACTGTATACAAATCTTGATTAAAATATGAAGTTTCCATTAAAGAAAGAACTATTTAAATTCACCAGTAATCTGACATATTATATTTACATAAGCAAAATATTAAAATAATTTAGAAACTTAATATCCAAAAAAACAAGAGATAAAAGCATGGGGTTTCTTATTATTCCTTATAGCATTTACACCATAATTAATTTTATTCCCCATATCATTCATACCAGAATGTATAGACTATTTGAAGTTTCAAAAATTGCTAAGCTTAAAAATTGGGATTTCATTTTTTAATCAAACATTAAGAAGGGCTAAAGTACTTAGTACTGACTATTTAATGGGAAAATATGATGTGGTTATGAAAACTGACCTATAGTACAAGTGAATAGGCAATTCTTCATCTCTAAAGTTGATTTAATTTTAGATATGATTATAAAATAATTTCCACCCATTCTTGATTGTCTAAACAATCTCAAAACAAGTAATGAGATGGGGATTATCATATTTATCTAAATATATATGATAATTAAGAAATATACATTTCAAATCAAAAATAGCTATTTGGGTTATGCTCTTCAAATGAGTGACTCAGCTTTAAGTACTGTAGATAAAATAATTAATACCCTCAGGAAAAAATACATCAACATAGAATTGTCACAGTCTGTTTACGAAATAATTTTATCAAAAATTCATATATAGGAGCAAGCACATTATCACATCAAGAAAACTCTCAAAAGGTACTTAAATAGCACATGGATTTGCCTCTTTAATCATCCCACATGAACCCACACCTTTCTCTTTCACTATCCTCTCTATTCCTCCCTTTCCTACTACCATAACACACTTAACAACTGCTCTATATTATACAATCACCTTCTGAAGATAACTCAGTGTGTTATGTAAATTCATTCAAATGTTTTATTGCATATTTCTTTGCTATGTTTTTTCTTCAATGATATAATGCCTCTTACTATATTGTACTGTGCAGCTTTATCTACATTTGCAACTGTTTTATTGTAAAGTTTTCACTATATTCATCTTCAGTTTTGTAAATTTTCTTGTTTACTTGTACTGTGGAACATTTCTCACCAGTCCTCCATTGAAAAAGTGCTTTTGCTCAGATGGACTATCCCAGTTAACAAATGTCAAATAAATAAATTAATTAACAAATCATTATTTACACAAGATAATTTAATATGAGATTTTTTCATGGAAATGTTTACATATATTATTTAGCACTTAACATAGAATTGAAATCATGTACAAAAAGGAACGCATTGGTTATTGGAGGTGTAAATCCTTACTCCAAACAGATTGTTAGCATATGGATTATAATGAAAAAGTTCTACAACCTTTTGGAGGAAAATTATGTATAATACAAGCATTGTGTTATGGCAAATTTATAACTAAACTTTTGGTGTTATTTAATGCTTCATTTACCAGGTATGTACCCAATTCCAGTTTCTATGGAGCTTATTAGAACAGCTGGAAAAGTGACTACAAAGAAGTGAAAAATGAGACTGCATCTTCATTTACAGAATGCATAACACTGTCACTGCTGTGTGTCAATAAAAATGTCTGCTATTAAGATGAAAGCAAACAACCATGGAATATAATTGCTGGATAAATTTGAACTCTTTGATAGACAAATGTTAAACTATGTTCTGTCATCTGTTTATGGATGTTTAACGCAGTTTAGTAATGTACATAACAAAAATTTATATAGATTCTTATGTAAATAGTTATTTGTCTCAATATGGTAAAGTGTTTGTTCCTAAATATAAATTTTTATAATATTTTGCAACGGGCATGTTAAAATTCTATGTTGTACTTAAAAAAGTCAGGTGCAGTAAGAGCACAGCACACCTTTAACCAAATATAGTTATTTTCAACTTTAGTGGTTAGATTTTTCTTAACATTTTCTGTCAGTTTGAATCTTTTATTTCAAATTCCTTGTGAGAGTTCTGTACTGTTTGCACATTTGTTTGGAAAATAAATATTTTCATTAATTTATTTCAAGTAAAGAGTTTTATTATTTAGTGTTGAATGCTAATGGCAAATGTTTTCCTTATTAGCTTAAGGGTTTATGTATTTTACTAGTAACTACAACTGTGTTGTATCCACCCTATAAGGTTTGATTGCACAGACCTAATTTCTACCACTTGAATTGCAGTTGGCTTCTTTGAATGCCAAATAGGTGCATTCCTGTTTTTTTTTTCTTTTTTTTTTTCGTTAGTTTTGATTAACTAATAGCAGTGTACCTGATGCTGGAGAGTTACCATTAATCACATTTCTGTAAAATATTGTGTGAGTACATATGTAAAATAATTTTGATCAAGCATTAAATGTTGTTGGTACAATTGCACTCAAAGTCACTGGACCGAGTCTGAAGTAGGTGAAATACTAGGAAGCCAGTGATTATAACTCTGATTTCTAGCTGTACTGCACACTGCTTACTTGGGTATAGCATTTGGTAGCCATTACCTAAGACAACAGTGTACATTTGCACTGTCCTGCTCATTTCAGTTGTCTTTTGTATATTATTTTGCATCAGTGGTGGGATTCAAATGCTATATTGTTGGTTGTGTTGCACTTAAATATCCATGGCAACAGTATGAGAGTTAAAACCTGTAGCCTCTGTCCATTACACAACCTTTGACAAATTGAGTATTCAGATTCTCACACAAAATAAAGAACCCATCCATCCATCTATCCATCCATCCACAATCCCTTTTCCCATTTTTGCTCATGGGGTCATGGTGTCACTTCAACAGTGACAATCATCTAGAACCATGGTTTTCACTGCTGGATGGCTAGCCTTGTGATGACAATTCTTCCACATACTACACACACACATACACACACACATACACACACACACACACACACACACACAAAACTATGGGCAATTTAGAATGTTCAATCCACCTGCTACATGTTCTTGGAACTATACACATCAAATTTAAATTGAGAAGGCATTTGGGCAGAAACTACAGCTCTCAAAGTAATTTATGTTAGTATGAAAAGTAACAACATTTAGTTTAAGAAATATGCACAAACAGAATAAAACATTGAACTAATGATGTGCTAAAAAGCAGAAGGAAACAAGAAAGATAATGAGAAAAGGAAAAGTTCAGTCTGAAAAAAATATAGACATTTCAGTCAATGAAGAAGGTTAAATATTTTATAGCTGTATTAGTTATGAACTTAAGAATAAGGGAGGACTTGCCCACCCAATTTATACCAAGAATGGGAAGGGAAAAGGAAGGGAAAGATTCCTGGATGCAAAAATAAGTGCCTACAGGGTAGACACCAGTCAAGTGCATACCTGAACTAGTGAAACTCACAACATTACCACCTGCTGAAGAGATTCTGCAAAAACTAATGGCTGATAAACCAATGTCTCCTGAATTGCAATTGGGTAACAGACTGCAATATACACAAATAACAGTAGCACTAGCATCTGTGGAACCAACATTAGAAAAAACAATTCCAGGAAAGAAGACTTCAGCGGGGTCCATGTCTCAGGCCATCAGACACAGTGAAACTGTCTTTCCCCTTCTCCCCATAGCTGTTCAACCATGGAGTTGATACATATTAGTTAGAAGAGCAGGGGTCCCCTAAATGGGCAATTCTGAAGGCATTGTTTCAGTTCACTTAAAGTGATATTCAGCAAAATCATTTCATCACTTTAGTACTTATATATTTTATATTTGGTGAGTTGACATGGATCCCATTTTCCTGTGGGGAAGAAACCATCTTTACAGCAGAAGACACCCTTAAAGTTTCTTATATTATTATTCTTATATTATTATTGGCTGTGTGTCAATAACAAGACTATCAACCTCAGTTCAAAGAGAGCCATGTATGGACGGTAAGTGCAGAGGCCAAAATAATCCATGACCAAAACAAAACAGCCAGCACAAATAGAGGAATCCAAGCCTTTCTGCATTGATAAAGGTCTTTTGGGCTGAAACCGGTCTGCTTTTTGTCCTGTAAAGGCTTAGATTCCTCTATTGTGCTGGCTGTTTTGTTTTGGTCAATGACAAGACTATCCCATGAATAGATATAATCTTAGCTGCCATGAAGAGTACTTTGGTCTCCCCAGTTCCTACTCCTCTGCTGCATACTGTGCCATTCCACTGCTTCACTGGGTTTTGCCTTCATCCAAATAGAATGAGGGTCTGACTTCATCCCTGCAACCTGCTGTCTCTGTTGATGAACTCTAATTGATCCCAAGCCAAGGAACTAATCAGCAGCACCTAAGTAATCAGAAACTGTTCTCATCTGATATGAACTGGTGGGTGGGAAGATGAATACATGCATCCACATCATTGTGCAAAGCAAGCAGCACCTTCTCCAGTGAGTGTGTGTGTGAGTGTGTGTGTGTGTGTGTGTGTGTGTGTGTGTGTGTGTGTGTGTGTGTGTGTGTGTGTGTGTGTGTGTGTGTGTGTGTCTACCTCCGTGCAAGTGCTGAAGAGCCTACCTGTATCTGCTTAGCAGACGCAAATAAACATCTTCATCCAGTTACTTCATTAGTCCCCCCCCCCCCGAATTGATAAACTGGCACCTGATATCAACACCTCCCTCACCTGCCAGGGCCCTCAGCAGCAGGTCCACTAAAACATCTCACTTATCTCAGACACAGACATTCCTTTATTCCCCTGTTTCCATGGAGACGGCAATTTTTTTCTCTTTTTTCAAATGTTTGATTTCTAAAGAGGAGCATTGTTTTAATTATGTTTTTTTTTTCTAGGTCTGTTTTATCTGGAACTCTATTTACTTTTGAAGGAAGGTGCCGTGTAAGCAAGCAACTATCTTTCAGCACCCAGAGATTCCTGTTCCAACTGGAAGAAAATTTTTATGCCAAGTTATAGTTTTCAGTAGCCTTTCTAAGTTGCTGTTTGATAGTGTGATTAATTTCTTGCAAATGTTATTTATTTAGTCATATATATATATATATATATATATATATATATATATATTTTTTTTTATTATTATTATTATTTATTTATTTATATATATTATATGGGATACATTTGTAATGTTGAATGGCATTACAAGGAACACAATGGGTCAAAAACATGAATTCAGTGAGATTGTGGTACCTCCTGGGCCTTGGAATTTGCTATGTTTCTGCTGTAGTGCAGTTTCAGAGCTAGTATATATAATTTGCAGGGATGTGGGGAATATAGTCCCCAACATAGTGGGTGCTGGGGAAATTGTCCCTTGCACAGAATCTGTGCAAGTTGGACCAAGATGGCATTTGAGTTTTTTGAGAAGGGGGTGCAAATTAAGTCTATTTTCATTAACAATAATGGTACTTACGTATTATCGCAACCAGATTCTCAGCAACTCTATGTGACATAACAGTACAATGTTAGACAGTCACATCAGGTACTCCCAATCCTTGTATGATGTGTAGTAGCCCTCTGAAACGAAGATCTGGTCAAAGACTACAGTTTTTAGTGTTATCCAACAAGGTTTTACTTGATGGCTGGCTGCAGTTGTTAAGAGAAGTGAGATTGGTTTCATGTTTAGAAAATGAGCCAAGTAGGCTAGAGAGTCAGATGGCTTCCCCAGGGTTGGTTTTTTTTTTTACTGTTTAACAGGAAGGCGAAAGTGGCTTTTGGAGCTATACTTTACTGGCATAAGGTAAAATACACGTTTGGCTTGTTTTGTCAAACAACTTACAATGCTTCCCCCCAACACAATCCTGTTTTTATCTGTTCTCTTTTCTGAGTGATGCTTCGCTTCTTTGAGCGGTGAGTAGCATCTAACACTGACGCAACACTCCATGTGGTCCACGGCAGGTATCACTACTATCGTCTTAAGAGGTTCAGAACCATGGTGTACCAAAAAAAGGCTGCCATCTTTGTCATTATCACAACAGTGGCATTACAGTGAACAAGAAGAAAAAAACACACTTTACTTTTTTTTTTTAATTTGACATTTCATTACCATGAAATTCAAACTAGTCAGTATCCCTTTGTCATCAATGAGCCACGGAGAAAAGCTGCCGAATGAGCTACCTTTCACAGAATCGATTATTTTTTAATTGAAACTTTTATTGGTATACAATGAAGTTTTATTTGATGGCTTCCTGCAGGTGTTTACAGAAGCGGGATTTGTTTTCTGTTTAGAACATGAGCCAAACAAAGTCACACAGAGTTGCTGAGAATCTGGTTGCGATAATATATAAGTACAGCAATAATCTAGCTTATAAACAATGAGCAGTGCCAGTATTACTATAGATAGTTATAACATAAAGTACAATGTAGTGTACAAACAAAGAAATGCTGATATGACTGCTATGTAAAATTAATTTTAGAAAGGAATTACGTGGTGAAAAAGGGGATGTAACAGAGAGAGATGAGAAGTAGAAGTAAGATAATGACAGTAAAAGAAGTTAGCGAAAAGAAGTCAAGAGGCTAAGGAATGTAAACCCTCTCCATCCTAAAAAAGGTGGAGGGTCTATATGGATACTTAACTGGGAGACATAGGTGCAGTAAGCAGTGTTGAGCAGCCACATACAAGAGGTAGTTTGTTAACAGGAGTGAAGAACTAAGTGGGAGACTTGAATGACTTCAAAAATTGTGGTCATGTGAATATGAGGTAGGGGTTGAGGTGCGTATTATCCATGATTGCCAGGGTAAAGTCACTGGAAGTCTTCTTTGGTATGTCTTTTGAGAGCATTTCTAAAAGTTCAGCAGGTAATCTCTGACTTTAAATGTTCAGGCATTCTGTTCCACCATTCTATTGCTACCTTAGCAACTTCTTTCTCTGTTCTTAGACTTGTCAAAGGCATTTGATACCGTCTCACACCAGCAACTGCTCATTCAACCCTTCTGAATAGGACTTTTGCAGAACTCCTTCTTGTGTTTTTTTAGTTGCCTATCTGGAAGGCAACAAGCTGTTAAATGACAGCAAACCTACTCATCCTTTCAGTTACTGCAGGTGTACCTCAGGGCTCTATCTTGGGTTCTCTCCTATTTAATATATTTATTAATAACCTCTACACCCCCACTCACCACACTAGTTTACTTCAGTATGCAGATGACTCAACATTAATATGTGCAGCCTCAATAAAAAATAACCTCCAAGACATTACCCAAAAATCTTTCTCCTCTGTAAGAACCTGGCTCAAAGAATCAAACCTACTACTCAACCCCAAGAAAACTAAGTTAACGCTTTTTACCTCAAAAAGTTGCCAAAATCAAAAGTAGTCTTTTACCATAAAGTCAACAAAGTATACTGTCATTGAAACTGTAACTCTCAGTAAACTTTGTGGCATTATAATAGATGACAATCTGAAATATGACCAGCATATACTGCATAACATTAAATCTACACACCAGAAACTAGGCTTCCTTTATAGGATCAATAAAATTCTTACAGATACTGCAAGAAAAACTTCAGCCTCCACCTTCTTATTGCCAGATTTCTTATACGCTGCTCCTATCCTAACAAACTTAAACAATACTCAAAGAAAGAAACCTACCTCCTGCTACAATAAAATAGCTAAATTTGCCACCAATCTCCCTGATAGGTCCCACCACTGTCATAGTTTAAAGCAATTAAATTTGCTTGAACTGTAGAATTACTTAACATATTCACAACTAACTAAAGCACACAAACTCATTCATTGTCCAGAAAAATGCCCTGTACTACAAAATGTATTGCTGTCCTACTGTCCAGAAAAGGACCTCTGTTCTAATAATAGATTCTTACTACTCACAAATAAGTCAGATAATGTTGCAAGAGTCTCACTCTACTCCCAGTCATTGCTAAACTCTGGAATAGTATCCCCAAATAAAACTCTCAAAAACTCAATAGGTTTAAACCACTGCTTAAACAAAATTTTAACCAGACCTGGTCCTGCTCATTACCAGGTTAATTATTTGGACTCTCTAAATACTCTTCTTAAACAGAATGTTCTCAACCTCTCACTGAAATGACAAAACTGTTATACATAACTGTTGCCCACACAACCCACTAAGCAGCACATGGGCTTTCTCTTTAGTAACTTCTGTCTTTGTAAAATTTTAGAATGGATAACTAACTATTGTGTGTGTATAAATGTAATTATAAATGTAACTAGTCTGTGTTTAACTGGGACTTAATGCTATATAAGCAAATGAAGCTTTTCTCCTTGGGCATCCATTGAAAATGGGGATTACCCAGTCAGACATTCCCATAAACAAAGACAAATAAATGAATAAATAAATAAATAAATTATAGAAAGCATATAAACTGGCTTTAATGGCAAGTAATCATATATGTTCCTGAGATCATAAAATGTACGTGTTTTTAAAGTGACGGTATTGTTTAAGAGGTGAACAGTGACTCTCCTTAAGTTGCTTAAAGGTAAATACTTTTACTGAGAATGTAGCTTTAGTTTCCTCTGAAATCATTTTGATTTGTCAATAGTAAGAAAATAGTATTAATTCATTTAATAAGCTAAAATGAATGAGGCATAGCATTCTGTTTTCCACTCTTCAAAGGAGATGTATGCTTTGTTGAGACTGCAGAGCTATTATGACTGAGAGTGAGTATTCCACTCTGGGTAAAAGGACATTGATAGCTATGGCCTGTCTTGCTTGCTTGGTTAAAAAATGCGATATTTTATAGCAACTCTATGCTGCGGAAGGACCTTCAGTGCAACTGTTTCTACATGTGGTATGAAAGATAACATTTGGTCTAATATTATGCTGAGGTATCGCTGTTGTGAAATAAAAGGTAGCTCTGTACTAGTTGGATCAAAGATTTTCATTATGCTGTTGTACCCAACCTTCTATTGTTCCCGAATAATATAGTCGTGGACTTTTTCGTATTTTAAAATAGTTTGGTGGTATAGATCTAGTTCCATAAAGGGCTAAATTAGTTCTGTAAAGCTTCTTCTACTTCAGTGTGACACTTAGCTGCCCTGTTGTTGACAATATCTTCAGTATATAATAGGAAGTTCAGGTTTTATAGGTCCAAAGGGAAGTCATTTACCAAAATAAAGTGTACACGAGAAGTCCTACTTCTGATACCTGAGGAACCCCCATATTGTTAGGAAAAGTGTTATGGTTATCAGTTTCACTGCCTATAGTAAAGCTTCTGTTGTGAAGTTAGTCACTAAATCAGGCACACAACTTCAGAGAAAAGGCATTTTCTTAGTTTAATAAGTATTAGGCTATGGTCCGCACATTCAGTGTTCTTCTTTGATCTCTAAACATAGCACCAGTAAGTTTGCCTTGGTACATATTACTGTAGATTGTATTTGTAATAGTACAAATTGTTGTATGGTACTATACCTGGGTCTGAAGCCATGCTGCTTGTAATTAAATAAGTCATATTTATTTTGAACTCCACTATTTCTTATATAAGATGTTTTGAAAGAGGTTATTTTTTTTATGGCACAGGATAACAGAGGACATTTTAAAGAGGTCAGGGACTATATTGGTAGTTAGTGAGGGACTAAGTATGTGGACAAGTGGTGCTGCTAGTAAATTCTTACCTATTTTGAATAGAAAATATCTATGCATCTCTCTCTCTCTCTCTGTATATATATATATATATATATATATATATATATATATATATATATATATATATATGTACTTACACATACATATATCTTTTGTACTATACAATTTGCCTGCCTATCATCTGAAAGAATCTGCTTGCTACAAATTTTATCACTGAAGTCAAGTCATCATTGCAATGCAAAGTCCTAACCCTGCCAGAAAAGTAGTCTCAGATATGAAGAAAGAATCCCAAATCTTAGTCTTGTATCTTTCAACTGAAGAAGTCAAACTAACATTTAACTAGCAAGAAAATAGAAATCTCTGAACAAAGCAAAAACACACTCCAGGAAAAAACATCTTACAAATTTAAAAGCAAAAAAAAGGGGTCATTTGATGTACTAATGCTGTTTAGCAATAGGAAGGAACTTGAGAGGCAGCAGGAAGGTTGGAATTATGGGACAGATGAGGAGGGGCTACAACCTGGGAGATTTCAGTGGGCCAAAGCAGTGCCATCACCTGTGGCCTAAGGCCTGACAGTTACAAGTAGGGATTTATAATGTAAGACTAGTACGTTTATTTCCTTCAATATGTGAACTGCCCTTATGTGGTCTCTTAATTCTATTAAATAGTCTACGATGCTCACTAGTTAAGATACAGAGTAACTTTTCAGATGTATGGAGTTCTACTGTTTGTAGTCATCTTTCTCCTTAAATCCTTCTCTCTCTCTCTCTGTACCTACCCCATCTCTTTTCATCACTATTCTCCTAAATCTACACCTAATAATGGGACAGCTGCTTGTTCTTTACTACTTAGATGGAAACAGTAATTCTCAAATGTTGAGGCTATGAAAAGATATGGAGAATTTGACACTTGTGGCACATTCTAATTCATGTTGTAATCCATTCATAAAATAGTCTAACTTTAGCACATCCAGGAACACTCAGTGTTCTGTATCATAAAATCATCGTTTGAAACACTTTATAGCAAAAATACAACATGGAATTCTAAGATTATTTAAGTCCACACAAAGGTAAGAATCGGTATATATAAAAGTAAGAGCCTATGGCTTATAGAAAATCTCAAAATTCACTATAATCAATAATCCATCAGTCCTTAAAGGCTTTCAGAAATTCATGTACATCTTTAATAACATAAATTCTCATGACTTCCATACTAAAAAGAACACTGTTTTTTTTTTCAAAAGTATGAAATAAATTATAGCTTTCTCTGTCAGTTTCTGCCTAATCATCCAAGTGGAAGGCAATTTCTCACATGTCATTGTTTCACCACTCATGAGTTTACAACCAGTTCCATAAGATTTGTGGGTTACCTTTTTTTGCATATTCCTTGACTGCATCACAATCAATCCATCAACAATGCCACATATCCATAAACCAGCATTTTTCGTTGCCCACAAAAATCTATAGTGTAATCCCACAGTAATTTATTCCTGAATCATGGCATTTTATATTCCATGCAATAATGCTGGGTATTATTTGCAATTAGTTGACATGCCAAACTACAACCGTGCTCTTTCCTAGCATCCCTTAATTCATTATAATTGACTCATTTGGTAATCCAGGAACTAGAAGGAGAAAAGCACATGTGTATACATACCTATTATGTTCCATTTGACTTCTTGCTTTATTCAGTCTTGTGGTATAAATATTGTTTATAATGTATCCCTCTAAACAAAGCTTTTATTATTCTTAACTGGTTTTGCTAGAAACTAATGATTTGTTTGCAAACAGCTTATTATTTAGCTATCAGGTCCATAGATTACAAGATGCCAGAAATGAGACTTTTTACAGTGGGATATGTTTCCATTTTGTTTCCCATAAAATTTCCACTGATTGTATTATATGGAATGTTTCTGTTGTACGTCTGTCCGATATGACTAGGAAGGGATATGCTACACAGCATATGTCAACAGATTAACACCTCTCAAGGAAAATATGATGACTGCAACTGCAACTTTATTGTAACTAGAGCATATATATTTTTCTGCATACAAAACTATGTATGTTCAATAGATATTTAATTCCATTTCAGAAGTAGTCTGTAAAAACGTATTTCAAATTTCTAATGCAGATCTTATATGAAATGAAAGCCTGAAGTGCAGTTTTAGGAACAGACAATAAAGCTATGCAGCAATGCACAGACTGATGACATCATTGCAAGAATGTAGCCAAAATATTGTATTTTATGCTCACCCCTCCAACCTATTTTTAATTTAAAAGTTGGCACATTTCTCCAGATGTTGCCCACTAGATGCTTAATATATGTAAGCATAATTTCAGCTGTTGCTTTCTACAGCTATAACAAAGATTACTTTCAGAGGAGCTTTTCTAAATTTAAGCAAGTAACATGCAGATCCATGTGATACATGTTAGTTTAAACAGGGGTAGAAATATTCTGGACATAGTAAGTCTCAATGTTTCTGAGAGAAATTCTGAAAACAAATGTACTCTTTTGGGTGCAAAGAGTATGCCTGGTTGCACTCTTGCATTACAGTCTTCGGTTTAAAGCACTCCATCCCTTATTGCACTTCTGTTATACACATATTCATTAGTTAATATAATTGTATTGATTGAATTAGCTCTTAGCTCCTCCATGCTTAAAAAACTATTGACATTTCAGATTACTAGTGTGAGTTTCTATAGCATATAGAGCTTAGGGAACAAACCATAAAAATGAAAATAAATGACAAAAAAAAAAATAGAAAAAATAAGATAAATACAAGCTAAATTAAGTTAAAGCTATGCGATGATGCCATTGTGACATCTGAAAGAACTCCACTTTCTGAAAAGCAATACATTTATTCCTGCCATGTGCCTAGTGATCAGTGTGAGGGTATGAAGATGTAATGTAGTTTTATTTTACTACAACACTACACAGGATAAGGACTTTGAATTTGTCAGTCTCTAAGTAACTAGTTATGACAAACAGGCCTCATACTGCAACAGCATAGCCAAGCATATACAATGTGTGCCAGGGCATACACATGAAAATAAAATGTATAATGTTAAATTATTTATATATTTATTTATTTATTCATTTATTAGTTAGTTATCCAATGAAATGGTCTGGAACTTAATTAAAAATACATAGCATAGCATTAAGTTATATATTTTACTAAATTGCTTTTTTCTCCAGAATGCTTTGTTGTTTTGTTTTTAAGTTTTTATTTATTTATTTATTTTTTATTTTTTTGTAATTTAATTTATTTATTCATTTATTAGTTAGTTATCCAATGAAATGGTCTGGAACTTAATTAAAAATACATAGCATAGCATTAAGTTATATATTTTACTAAATTGCTTTTTTCTCCAGAATGCTTTGTTGTTTTGTTTTTAAGTTTTTATTTATTTATTTATTTTTTATTTTTTTGTAATTTAAGGTAGCTACATTCTGGAAGTTGGGATAAAATTCCAAAACTCATAGCTATACTCAAGTCAAACTGTTCAAATTGTATAAGGAAAATAATGTTGATTTACAAAAGATATACTGTAGATAGATAGACAGACAGATGGATAGACAGATAGCTTATATATATATATATATATATATATATATATATATATATATATATATATATATATATATATATATGTGTGTGTGGCTTTTTCAGTTGTCATACTGTAAGGAGTAATCAGGACCAAATCATCAAACTGCAGTTTAACACAGGGGTCATGGTTATGACCTATCAATGAGCTTCATCCTGTAGTGTTGTGTTTGAGTCCCATAATCATAGGATCATAGGATCGTAGGAAGTTACTAGGCTTTTGACCCTGAAGCCCTTACAAGCATAGCCCAGATATTAGCCCATGTTCCAACAAGTCAGCACCTAATGCTTCTGTCCAGCAGGGACACAGGTGGAATCCCAGGGATGTATTTTCTGTTCCCCATCCAATTATCCAGGTTGAACTTATAAAGGGTTAAGGAGTTACTCTGCTTGATGTGGAGAGGGACACTATTCCACAGAATGGGGAGTCTTTGGGACACAAATCTGTCCCGCCAACAAGTCCTGTTGATGTCACAGACCAGGTTGAGGTTGCCCTGTGGGTTACTCAAGTGAAGCTTGACTTGCAGATATGCTGCAGTCCCATTAAGGAGGGGTATGAGATTGATTTGTATGCCAGACAGAAGTCACCTCTGAGGAGTCTGTATGAGACTGAGTAGAGGGACAGGGCTTTTAGCCTATCTGTGTAGGGTAGATGTTTGAGGCCCTGGATTCTCCTGGTGAGAACCCTCTGTGGTCTCTCCAGCTGCTGCATGTGCTTTGTGAGGTACATGCCAAAAGCGGCATTGTACTCAATAATCTGTCTTATAAGGGAAGAATACAGGATGTTATAACCTCCTTGCCCCTGGATGAGATACCCTTACTAATGAGGTGGGCCATGTAGAAAGCTTTCCATATAACGGTGGCAATATGGTGGTCAAAAGTCAGTTTGCTATCAACCTGAGCGCCCATGTCCCTCACAACTGATTGCATACTTAGGACCTTGTTATTACTGTGATAATTTGTGAGGACATCACTCTCCCCAAAGAAGATGATGATAATGCATTTTTTGGCATTCAGTTTGAGGCCATGTTTCTGGCAGAATTCATTTGTTTGGGTGAGACCCTCAGTCATTTGCAAATTTGGTCAGCCATTGCCCACTGGTTTTGGTCTGCACCTCAAAAAAGTATATCCCAAACAACAGAGGCCCCAAGACTGATCCTGGGGTACTTTGTTTGTTACCTGTCTACTGCTTGAGGTGGCTTTCCCTATTTTGACAAGGTGGGTTCTATCAGTGAGCCCATTTGCTACCCATTTGGCAACATATGGATTGATGCCTAGTTGAGAGAGTTTATCTATTATACCCAAGTGGGGAATAGTATCAAAAGCATTGGCTAGCTCTAGGTAGGCAGTGTGCACCATATTTCCCTAGTCCATGGCTTTGGTGACTATATCAAAGAAGTCAACCAAATTTAGCAGGCATGACGTCCCCTTGATGAAACCAGACTGTGTGGGACTGAGTGTTTGGAGGTTGCCAATGTCCTTGCTAAAGAGCCCATGATAATCTTCCATGACCTTGCAGATCAGTCTATGTAGGCTTATGGGTCTATAATTTCCTGGATTAGTGGATGCTCCACCTTTGTGAAAAGGGATGACAGTGACTGTCCTCCACTCAGCTGGGATGAAGCTGGTACTCAGGCTTTGGTTAAATATGGTGCCTAGTGGTGCTGCAAGTTCCTGCCTGAGTTCATGTAGGATGCAACCCGGGATGTTATCAGATCCCATGGAGGCTGTGTGTGGTGTCTGAGGTGTGGTGTTTGTGTTCACACCCTTCTCAGTGCCAGATATACTGGCTTGTAAGGGAGAGAGCATAAACTCTAGATTCTTAATGTAATTGAATGTCTCACAAATTGTGTTCCTAGGTGGTAGCAGCAGATGGTTGTCCATGCACATGAGAAAGTTGCTACATTGTCTCAGGATGCCCATATCAACCAGACTGGAAGAAGAAACTGTAGGAATTGTCCATCCATATTTGTCAGAATCTGAGGGAGAGAGGGCAGAGAGAGCTAAGGGTGTAAAGGGTGGAAGGTCTAAGAGGAGTACTACTAGGGGATCACACGAGGGAAAAGTTGTAGCTGGAATACCTCACAATGGGTTAAAAACACTGCAGCTGCAATGTGTGATGTGCAAACAAGCCCAAATCAGCTCAAATATGGCATTTAAATACCACATAAAATAGAAGATTCTAGTAACACAGAAATCTAGCCAATCCTGCTAGCCCCTGCTTTCTTTACCAATCAGCTTGTGCCAGGCAAGGTCCAGGCAACTCTGCTACTCTCACTAGCAGAGAAGGTAGGCCCCTACCAACACAAGATGGCTGTCAGAAAAACAGAAGGCAAACACAAGATGACTACCAGAAACACAGAAAGCAAAAACAAACAGCATTGGATGCAGCAAACCTATATCCAGAGTGTGCTACTCAATTTAAGGGTTAAGAACATAGTAAAACTCACAAAAAAGCACAGATTAATTACTTACAGACAAAAACAGAACTCACAGTATGAAAAAATACAGTTAAACGATAATGAAATGCAGTAAAATGCAGTTAAACTGTAATGAATTGCAATAAATAGCAATGAAATATAAACAGTAATGAAATGCAGCTAATCAGTAAATTGCTTTAAAATAATGCAAATGTGATAAATTAGCTCACAATCACAACAGTAAAAATCAGCTCAAATAAAGCAACAATTCAGTAGAATACTGTCATCAATTTAATCAGGCTACTGACAAGCAGGAAGAAATGTGGCAAACTAAATGCATTGAACACCTAAGCACAAACAGCAAAATTAAGTAGGAAGAGGCACAATATGTTTTTAGGTAGAAAGTGAGGAGACAGAAGATACTGCAATGTTAAGAAGCAAAAGAGGTGGGCCTTCACAAGTGACCACACTGTACTCAGTAGAATTAGATGATGCAATGGGTGGGCCTTTACAATTGATCTCACTGTACTCAGTAGAATGAGCTGATGCAATGAGACTGGGAGGAGTGTCCAATATCAAATTTATAGTAGAGGTGGTTAATTCAAATGTCACCAAGCTTTAAGACCACAACAACAATTGAGCTGGTGGGTGTGGATACAAGATCAGAACAGAGGTAAAGATTCAGTTCAATAAGCCTAAAATATAGTTGCACAGTTTAAACAGATATGTAGCAAATATTGTTTTAGTTAATCAAAAGTGCAGAAAACAGTTAAAAATAAGCACTTATCTTTTGTAGTCTCACAGCAGCTTTTTGGAAAACAGTAAAATAAGGGCAGAAGGCCTAACTCACTGCATCTTTGAGCAAACAAGCACAAACTGGTTTAAACACTAGCTATTTAAGGCAGAGAAACATGAACCAGCCAAAGTTCAAATTATCCAATAAAAAACAGCTCCAAAGGTCACAAACAGTACTAGATTCAG
Source organism: Protopterus annectens (assembly GCF_019279795.1). Taxonomy (NCBI): domain Eukaryota; kingdom Metazoa; phylum Chordata; order Ceratodontiformes; family Protopteridae; genus Protopterus; species Protopterus annectens. Next base: position 1,809,043,959 of record NC_056728.1, on the reverse strand, counting down.
CTTTGTTCTAGTGTTTTTCAAGTGTAATCTCCATTTACCTTTGCCCGACTCTGAGGAATCACTTAAGAAGACAGTGCTCCTGGACCTCAACCAAGGTAGACAGCCTGGTTAACAAAACATATTAAAACGTCTGTACATGCAACCTGCATGAGCATTATTTTTCCCCAAGGTCATCCCTTTAACATTTATAAATATGCTTAACTCTCTTGTTATGTATGCATATTACTTACTCATATTTGCTTCTTGGGCCATGGAAATAACTTACTTATATAAGAATTGTCTACACTGTAGCCATATCACAATGGTGTTAGTTGTAGGTTTCATCAAATGAAATGGCACTAATTGCACTTTTTTATTAGTGGAGGTCAAATATGTCAGATATGTTATGTATTTAGAAGAAATCAAGAATTAAATTCTTTACTCCACCTCAGAAATACCACAAACCATGATTCACTTACATGTAAGCTTTAAAGAGGCTATAGATAAGGTATTTTCACAATTCCATCGCATTAGTTTTGTTTTATTTTATTCCTTTTGTATCTAGGTGAGGCCCACCACAAGTAGCCTGTGACCGCCAAATAGCTAGGTGTGTTGTTTAGAGTCACACTACACAATAGATGGTTTACAAAAGAATGCTAGTGGTGATGATGTCATTTACATTAAATTTCCTTAACTAACAGGCATTAATGTCTGTCAAAATTAGACTCCACAGCACTGACAATAATCACTGCAGATATGAGCAATTTACAGAATGTAAAAAAAGGATCACTGCCCATTTTATAGTGAGTCATTAGCTTTTCTGCACAAAAACTATGGGAGGAATGCTCATTTCCTGTTTACACCTGTAATTATACAAAGGCAGAATTTACCTTCTCTTAATAAGCAGTACTCAGAGGCCTTAGCCAAATACAAAGTCAGTCAGCAGTCTGTGCTACACTCAGTCAGTCATCTATCATTACAAAGTTTAAAGTTCAAAGTCTACTTATTGAAACACAGAAGCATAGAATCTGACAGCAAATAAGTACCAAAGCCAATCTGTTTTCCTATGTTCAGGATAAGATACATAACCTGCTTAACAAATAGCTTAATTCTTTTTTGTTTGTTTGTTTTTATTTACTTTGGCATGCTAGCTGTCTTATACATGCCCTGTGCTAGCAGCTTTATGTGTGCTCTGGGATGACATGATCAACAGACCATGATGCTTTTCCAGAGATGGCCTGCACCTGTCGCCCTTGGGATTCCAGATACTGGCTAAGGCTCTTGCGACCCCTATAGTGCCTTTTTTAGGCAAGGTTCAAATGACAAATTCACCACCTTAACAGGTACAAGCAAGCAAAATCTGAGGGTAATGCTACTCAATGTTAGAAGTCTAAACCTCAAAATGCATTCACGCGAGGCACTCCTTAAAATGGAGAACATCGACATTTGTGCAGTGACAGAGATCTGGTCCAAGGCATCAGAAAACACCCCTGCATTACCGGGCTATAATTCATACCACACCTTTCAGCCACCTAACCTGGACCGAAACACTAAAAGCGGAGGTGTGTCCATATTCATTAAGGATTTCCACACCTCCAGGCTAGTTGCTCAGCATAATGCATCCGAGATTATCCAAGTGCAACTAACTATGGCCAAGACCACAATCCAAATTGTAACTTGCTACAGATACCCCACCATGCCCCAGGATTCCCACTCCTCATTTCTTGATACACTGGAAAATATTAGGGTACAACCCAACACCCTAATAATAGGCGATTTCAACTACCCCACCATTAACTGGGAAAACTACTCATGTACCAACTCTTTTGCTCAACGTTTTCTGGAATTCTTAATTACAATGCCTTGGATTAACTTATCCACACCCCCACCAGGGGCAGCAATATCCTAGACCTGGTCATTACCAACATGAGCGACCAGTGTTCCACACCAGAGGTCAATTCCTTGTTGGTCAGATCCGACCACAAAATAATCACCCTAGACATCCATGTCCCGCCCTCCACCCCCCATTAGGGAAACCACTGTAAAAAGTAAAAAAGTTCTCCAAAGCAAACTTCACGCTTCTTAAGACAGAAGTGACAAACTTCATGACACCCATGCAGATGGACAATAGAGTTACGACTGCTGAATCCTACACAAATGCACTTTATAAGCATTTACATGTGTGCATGCATCGTGCTATCCCTAACAGAACCAAGATGCTATCCTCCAAAAAAAGGAAGCCAATCTGGTGGTCCCCTGCCACAAAAAACTCTACAACAGAAGAAAGAAACTATTGCAAAAAGAGTAAAATACCATGGTTGGAGGAACTACCTGGTCAGCCTCGGTAAGAAGCTGAGATCCCTCATAAAATCCTCCAAAGCTAGTTGCGAAAACAAAATCACCATTGATTCTAAAGACAACCACAAAGCATTTAATAGCTATGTCAAGAATATCAGTGGCAACACGCAGATCTGCTCTGAGTTACAGCACAATGGCACTAAATATACAGAACCAACTGATATTGCCACCATCCCGGCAGATAGGTTCAGTGCTAACTTCACCCCCCTCTCACACCCTAAAGGGCCCATCTCTATACTGGAAGAATGCAAAATTCTTGTAATCACGGCTGCACAGGTAAAAACCACACTCTCCAAAACCAAGAACACAGCATCCATGGGACCAGACAACATCCCAGGCTGCGTTCTACATGAACTGCAGAATGAACTGGCACCCCACCTAAGCACAGTGTTCAATAATAGCCTCACCTCAGGATTTGCGCCCACTGAATGGCGCACAGTGATGGTTACCCCACTCCACAAAGGGGGAGCCACCACGGACCCCAGGAACTACCGCACCATGAGCCTAATGAGCCTGGTCTGCAAGGCCATGGAATGTATCATAATAGATCTTATACAAAAAGACATTGGTAATCTCCAAACTCTGGACCTCACCCAGTTCAGGTTTGTAAAAAGCAGATCATGTCTCCTAAACCTGACAGACTTTTTGAAGCAGTCACCAAAGCCGTAGACGAGCTTAAGGTGGTTCACACAGCCTATCTAGATCTCACCAAGGCTTTTGTCACCATCCCCCACTCTGGAATTTTAGATAAACTCACTAAACTAGGTATAAATCCCTATGTCACAAGATGGGTTGCCAACTGGCTCACTGACAGAACCCACACTGTGAAAGTAGCAGACTCCAAATCCGGCTTCAGACCAGTGACAAGTAGAGTACCACAGGGTTCAGTCCTGGGTCCTCTCCTGTTTGGTATCTACTTTTCTGAAGTACAGGCTAACAAAGAAGGTCTTTGGCTAATGAAGTTTGCAGATGACTGCAAACTGGGAGCCATAATCGAAACGCCTAACAATGTGGGCATCCTACAAAAGGGCCCCACAGAGACAGATGCCTGGTGTCAAAGCCTTGGCCTCAAGCTCAATGCCAAAAAGTGCATTGTCTTCCCCTTTGGTAAAAACTCTGTACCCATGAGCTACCACATAGGTGGTAGTCTACTTAACATGGAAAGTGTGATAACAGACCTTGGAACACAGGTGGACAGTAGTTTCTCCTTTGATAATCACATCGCCACAGTAGTCGCGAAATCCTTCTACATGGCACACCTCATCACAAAAGGTTTCTCATCCAGGAAAAAAGAGGTCATTGTTCCCCTCTACTTGCCACTCATTAGACCCATTATAGAGTACAACACCCCTTTTGGTATGTACCTCACAAGACATCTACAACAACTGGAAAGTCCGCAGAAATACCTCACAAAGAGGATTACTGGCCTCAAACAGATGCCCTACGCAAACCGTCTCAAAAAACTCCAGCTTTACTCCATCGCATATCGCCTACTCAGAGGCACTCTCTGCCTAACATACAAAGCTATGTCAAACCCAGAGCTGTTGGACATGCTCCACTTAAAGAAATCCCAATCCCTCTGAGCTATATGCTCTAGGGACCTAAACCTTGTCACAATAAACCGGACATGCTGGAGGGATACATTCCTGTCCGAGAGACTTCCCATACTCTGGAACAGGCTACCTAATCTTTGTCAAGCAAAGTTCTTCATTAGCACTCTTCAAGAAAAATCTTGTTGAGTGGATGGGAAATAGGAAATACATCCCAGGGATCACTTCTGTGTCTCTGCTGGACAGTGGCACAGAAAAATAACTTTCTTGGGTGGCGTAAGCCAGGGAACCTTTTTGGCTAGGCTTATGTAGGCCCTTGGGCCAATATCCTAGTACCTACCTATGAACCTATAAGATGCTCATTGTACATGCAATCACGTATCTTTGGCAGAAGGAAATGGGTACACTTTCTGACTGGTATATATTAACAGGTAATCGATCCCTTCTAGTATGTTTTAAAAGGATGAAGCACTTGATTGCTGCCAATATTTTGTCATGTGTTTGCCAGCTCCTTGATGTCAGTTGGGTATAGTATTGTACATACACTCAAGATATGTTTAGATTAGGCCTGCTGTACATGAAAACTGAAGTTTTCATAAAATATAATAAATACCTTAGCTAGCCATAACTAATGTTTAACTGCCAATTGAATGTCTAATACTTCTAACTTGAAAACGCATTCCCTAGGAGTCAGAGCAGACTACCACCAGCAGAAAGTCCTAAAGTAGCCATTTTTCCACTGGTGGTACTGGTTTCTGATTCACAAATACCCCAACTATGATGATTCTACATGGTCTGAAGAATCATAGCATTTGGTTGTCTCAACGGTCAACTGCAATGTTTCCGTCGAGTGGAATATCATAATTAGCTATGTTCTCTGCCATGGAAATGCCTGAGATAACATATTTATGTAGCCCAGCTATTCAGAGAATCATTCAGCTGTATAACCTATCATTGCCAATCAGATTCATTAATATATCCAAAAGGCTGCAATCACCAATTAATTTCAATGGAATAAACGCATAGCAGGTAGGTGTCGGGGCATTTAGTGGAGAGATAGTGGTGGTGCAGTGTATGTGTGTGTGTGTGTGTGTGTGTGTGTGTGTGTGTGTGCATGCGTGCGTGTGTGTGTGTGTGCGTGCGTGTGTGCGTGTGTGTGTGTGTGTGTGTGTGTGTGTGTGTGTGTGTGTGTGTGTGTGTGTGTGTGCATGCGTGCACACTGGTGAATGGGTGAGTATTTCTGTGAGTGTGATCAGGTGGGGGTAATTGATGTATTGTGAGTGTCTGTGTGTGGGCGGTGGGCTTTCATACCTTACAACTCCCCTAGACTAACAAGCAAAAGCTGTAAAAGGGGAGGGAAGGAAAACTTGTCAACTGAAACACTGCTGGAATAGTAATCTGAGTAACTTTAAAAGTTACTAAAACAACATCTGTAACTGAACAATAACATGTATCAAACTCCACTGTCAGGCACTACTGACTGACTGTATTCATCCATGATGATGGACACAGCAAATAAGAGGCAAACTCATGGACATACTGCCAAATCAGGGACAGTTGAGAGGTATGGGGATCTGTCCATTTGTATGTGTGCTCGAATATGTGCATGTGTGTGGGAGACAGAGAATGAGAGAGAGATGCCTGTGCCAAGAAGATGCATTGGCTACCAGCACTGATTACCAAAGTGAAGTGCTGATTAGTGCTAACAGCAACACAGTACAATTCAGAGACATTGCAGCTAATCATCTCTCAGTTGCAGTTTTGTGTGACTGCAAAACTACCCTTTTTTGCCACAGCAATTTACTATCCCTGCAAGATTATTTCAGAATCATAGCCATTAACTGTAAGTATGCCATGTGAGTGAATCCAACCTCTGTACATTGACTTATGCTGATACAGTTGGGTATATGTCTGGTTTGTTTGAGTGTTGTTTTTTTGCAATTTTTTTGTGAATACTGGTGTGTATGCATTATAATATATGTATAAGTGTAATGGAGATAAATGTGCATGTGGAACAACTAATGTACTCTATGAAATTCTGAGTTACCATGCCCTTAGTGTAGTGTTTTCTGCTCCCTGACACTAACTAAAAAAAAAACATGCAAGAAATCCTTTTTCCTGTTTACTGTCATGGCTTCACTTTCATTTTTGCAGCAAGTCATGTGTAAGGTATTATAATCAGCATCACTGCACATCAGTCTGAGGTAGACATTGATAAGGGATTACAGATCTGCCATGCATACCAACATTACTAGTATACCACTCCTCTTTCCTTAATTGAGAAGTACATACTTATTCATGCATACCATTACAGCCTCTATCTAAACAGTTTTAGTTAATCTCTGTAAAGGCTTACAAGTGCATGCTGGGCAATCCTTCTTCTCAATAGACACCTTTTCTAGGTTTACAACCACTGTATTGGAGTCTGCAGAAGATGTAGAGGGCAATGTGCGTGAACTCTGCAGATCAGCTTTCCTAGCAAAGATTGGTTGCGGCTGAGGAACAGGAATAGTAACAGTATGTGAAATGGGTTGCCCCTCAACTATGGTCAGTCTGCATCTTCTCAGTGGGTCATCATGGTGCCAGCAAAAGATGTCAGGGTCCTCCTCAGCCTTGAAGGACATGAGTACATACTCAGCATCTAAAGTGAAGAGGAAGAGGGAGGAAGTTAGGACATTTCATCTAGTCATTTAGAGATTTATGCTTGTAGGGGATGGCTGTTTTTTATGGCAGTGTTAAGAAGAGTGAAAGGATTGAGAAATAAGGAATCATGGCAGCATGTAGAGGAGCATAAAATTGGGCAAGGCTCAAGGTCACGAAAAGTGAGATAGGGCTTGTATAGAGAGAGCCTTAAAGGAGAGACAGGCACAAGAAGATACTAAGACTTTGAGGGAAACACGGTTTAGAGAAACTGAGGTATGGGAGGAAGAAGAGGTCTCAAAAGAGGGAAGGAATTGGCTAAGGAAACTTAATAGGGTAGGGCTGGTGTATGATCTGCAATGCTGTTACTAAACAGATAGTATAGAACACAGAGAAAGTTTCTAGAAGAGGGGTAGAGAGAAAGGACACAACATTTGCTGTGTGACAAGGAGGGAGAGGTTAATTTACATTTGTGGGAGGTTTGTGTTGGGCTGGGTGTTTATAGTATATGACTTGGAGAAAGGATATGACAAGGTCCCAAGAAAGCTGATTTGGGCAGTCTTGCAGTGGCTTAAAGTCCCAAAAACATTGGTAGAATTAGTGTAGACTATGTACAAGGACCCAATGACCCAAGTACAAACAGTGTTTGGTGTCACAGAGGGATTCCCAGTGGAAATGGATGTGCACCAGGGTCAGGTCTGAGCCTACTGCTGTTCTTTATACTGGTGATGGACTACATTAGCAAACAGATCAAAGGGGACAGATCAACAAAGTTGCTGTATATAGACGATGTGGCATTACAGGCAGACTCTGAGCAAGAACTTCAGCAAAGGATAGGGGAATGGAAAGCAAACCTGAAGGCACATGGGACGACACTAAGGACAGATAAGACAGTTGTAATGGCAGCAAATGGGGGAAATTAGAAGAAGATAGAAGGGAAATAGTGGAACAGGTTAACAGCCTCAACTATCTGGAAAGGGTGGTTGAACAGAATGGAAGTCTGAATGAGGATATCAAAGCTAGAATCAGAAGGGCTGCAGCCAAATGGAACAGAGTGTCAAAGGTAGAGTATGACAGAAGAATGCCAAAGAATCTGAAAAGTAAGGTGTACAAAACAGTGGTGTGACATGTACTACTGTATGGTACAGAAACCTGGGCAGTAAAGGCAGAGCAGCTGAGAAACCTAGAGGTAATAGCGATGAAGTGGCTGAGATGGGCACAGGTGAAGAAATTAGGGCATCGGAGCAGAAACCAAAGTAGCTCCAATTGCAGAGAAGGTGAAAGAAAACAAATTATGGTGGATCAGGCACATATGAAGAAAAGCAGAAGACAATCTGGTGAAGATTTGGGACAGACAGGAAGAAGGCAAGAAGAAATGTGGACATCCAACAAGGAGATGGATGGATTGTGAGAAATCTGCGACAGTCAGGCATGACTGCTGAAGAAGATAGGACAGTGGCAGTGAATCGAGAAATGGTAAGAGTTGATACAACACCTCAATCCCATGTAGAAAATAGGAAAAAGGGGGTTGATGATGATGACTAAGTTTATATGGTGAATACAGTTCAGGTCTTGGGGAGTTTTATGGAGAGGAGGTTATTTTGGTTTAAGAAGGGAAGAATGAGCTGGAGTTTGTAGCAGAAAGTAGAGATACAGTTGGTATTTATGGTGGTGAATGTAGCAAATTATTTATGTATTTATTTATTTTGTTTATTATCCAGAAGGTATGCTGGTACAACACCCTTTTCAGCCACTTCCTGGGCCATGTGACCAAGACTTTACAAACAGCAAAAGTTATTAATTACACATTTATACAATGTAATGATTATTACAGGCATATTGCAATAATTTAAAATGCTTAATTGTGACATATCAATGTAGGTACATTCACAAAACAATAAGGAATGGAAAATAAAATAGAAATAGAAACCTCTGGTAGTACAGAGGAAAGGCATTTGAAGTGAGAAGAGAGGGAATGCAGATAATAAATTACAGAGAAGTAAGTTTAATGTTAAGGTAAATAGATCTCAGAATAGGTTGTTAAGAACAGTTAAATATATACAACAGTTATAGAACAGAGTACTTTTCAGACAACATGTTTTAGGTTAGTAGGATTGATTTTATTAAGTGGTGTAGTTGAGCTTAGGTGTATTAACCTATATCTCTAAAACATGTGAGTTTGTTCTGTGATTGTACATATTTCAAGACCTAAAGGTTGGTGAGCTGAGGTCTTGGGGAAATAGAAGGGTATACACTAAATTAAGGGATATTAATAGGGGGTGTTATTAGGACAAATAGGGAAAAGGTGGACGATTCAAAATTGGGGACAGAATGATGTAGGGAAGTAGGGGACAGAATAAGAGCTGGTTAAATTACTTGATTCCTAAGGGACAATGGGACTTGTAAGCTTGTATGTGGCTGTGAATTTGTGTATGTTTTGGTTACAGGAGTTATAAGTCAGTTAGGATATGTGGATATTGAGCTACTGGACATTTAGCTCTGCATTTAAAGGGGAACTGAATATGCATAGGGAGAATATGTGAGTTATTGTTTCGGAGTCAATAATATAATGGAGAGGGAAAGGAACTGATATTAGTCAACAGTGAAATGCAGATCAGTGGATTTAGTGCATGGGAGGTCAAACGCATTTCACAGTGATTTCCTTTTGTTGGTGTTTTTTATATTTTGTGTATTTTTTTTTCTTTTTTTCTTTTTGATACTCAATATTGCCTGAAGGTGAGATGGAATATCTTTGAGGCATTTTGTTACTTACTTCTGCTTTATTTTTTATTGCACTTTATTATTGTAAATGTCTTTAAACCCAGTAAATGAAAAAAAAAACAAGATTTCCTGACATGCTTTACCAAACAGTTCCGTAAGGAAATGATTGGCTGTGATATGAATCATTTGAGCAGGTTTATCCTTCTCACACCGGAGTAACACACAGAGATCCAGTTTCTCTAGAGACTTTGGAGCCACATTGTTATTCCAACTCTAAGATCACACTAAGTAACTCGATGTGGAATGGTCTGTAAGCTAGAAATCAACTTCTCCTAATATACTGATAATTTAAGCAATATATATATTAAAATGTGATAGTCTGTGAATAAAATCTATTTCTTACAGGCAGGTATTTGCTTTGAACCAGCTCAGGGTGCTCTGTAAGTCAAAGTTTTATAACAGCAAAAAATACGGTCATATTGTAACATCAGTTTAATAACTGATAACAATTTCTAAATATAGCTTCTTCTCCAGAAGAGACGGTTTTAAATATCAGTCCCATCATTCTTACCCCCTTATTTATGGATTATGGGCCATTTTCTCTAAAGACTTAGATAACTGGTGATCCGGACACCTATATTTATAATATGGCTGGTGACCTTAACAGTAGTGTTGTAAAGCAGTAGTTGTAGCTGTGACATACAGTTATCCAAGCTATGAATACTAATATCTAGGTCTCTCTATGTTAGAAATTATTATATACTGTCAATATGGCTATTCAGTGAAGTTATATCAAGGTGTTTATTTACAACAGCTCCTATTTTCATATCATCAACATATTTTGAAATCCAACAGGTGGTTACAATGAGTAGTGCTGAGAATATTAGGTTGAACAGTATTGGTCCCAAAACAGACACATGAAGAATACCTACCAGTTCTGTAATCCATCTTATTACAAGTGGGTCAACATTCACTGTGACTCATCTTCTAATTATGGTGTCATGTGGCAAAAGGTCACACATCTTAGCTAGGTCAAGATATGTAACTTATACTGGAACCCTAAAGTTTAAAGCAATCAAAAAAGGTTTGTAAATGTCCACCAAGCATGTAAGGGTAGACCATTCCCAATAAAAAAATATATCAGAAGGTATCAGGTAGCAAAGAATATGTGTTAGAGGTTGTTATTAAGTTTAAGAAGTATCTTTTAGAATACTTGCAGACCACCAATTTGAGAATAATTGGATTCATAGGATGGTAGTTATAGATCAGTTCTATTCTGCCACAGTTGTGAATGAGAAAATATTAGCTATTTCCATTCAGCAGGTACTAGTCATTGTCTAATATTGAAGTGACTTTGTTCCCCAATGACTTATTTCCTTTTATTTTCTGTATTTATATATATATATATATATATATATATATATATATATATATATATATATATATATATATATATATATATATATATATATATATATATATAGATAGATATATATATTTAATAAGTAAAATATTATTTTTTTTTCTGGATCAATCAAATGTGTCAAATAATTATTCTACCATGTGGGTTTAATAACCCCACTTTTTCCTTTACATGCAATTGATCTTTTTTTTTTTTAATTAAATATACAAAGATGTTCAATAACTATTTCCATTCACCAAGAGGAAAATTTTGAAGATAATTGACCAATCACGCTTCCTAATAGCATCTGTAAATTCAACAGTATTCAACATCTTATAATCATATATGTATGAACTTGAGTGCACAGTATGACTGTATTGGGTTTTGTAAACTGTATCCCTACATGATCAGAATTCCCAGGGATTACATAGGATGTATTTTGATTACTAAATCTGGCAGATAAAAATCATACAGCATCAAGTTAGTTATCACCCCTAGATGAAACATTTATTAATTGGGTGACGTTCTGGGTAACTATGATGTCAAAAAATTCAGCTTTGAGCCGATTACCATAAGCCACTGTGTTCCAGTTAATAGAGAAGTAATTGAAATCCCTAACTATATTTGTAAGCCTAATATCTATGACTTCAAGATTTGTTTAGTAAGTAGTCATGCATGTCAACATTTATACTAGGATATCAGTACAAACCACTTAGTCTTAATTCCAGAAAATTTCTGAGTCTTGGAAATTGTCAACTACAAGATTTCATGCCGATGGTCTGTTGTCACATCTGAGGCCTATATACTATTATGAACAAAAATAATTACTCGTTTCATTCTGAGCTTCTTTTCTTATGCATTCAAATTTAATAAAATAATGAAAACATATATCCAGAAATTTCCAGGCATTAATTATTACCGGGATTTAAAATGGTGAAAATAGACCAGGGATTTTTGTTTATTCCACCCTTCGTGCAAGCTCCTTGCATTGGTATAATATGAATTTATAAAGTTATCAAGTATAATTGGCTAAAATATTCTTGATTTCTGGGATAAGTATGTCTGAAAAATAAGACTCTAGTCTATAGCTCAAATGCAAGTAATGTATGAAAAATAAAGTTTGATCTAGGCTACTTTCTTCCTTGTGTAATGTTTGTTTGTTTGTGTTTTTCGGCTTTTCCTGGTTAGGGGTCGCCACAGCGGAACTCCGGTCTGCTAATGATTGGCAGTAGAGTTTTACGTGCTGGCTTGCCGGGCCTAACGCACAACCTTCAACGAAAGAATGCCCGTTCACGCATGTCGCCACACAGAAGACGCTCTGAGAATCGAATGGGCAACGTCTAACTGTGAGGCGACAATGCTACCGCAGCACCACCACTGCAGGTCTTCCTTGTGTAATGTAACCTTCAGAATTCTCTGAAGACCAAAATCTCTTAACCAATGATTGCAGCGTATAGCTTTAGTGTAATGGTAGTCTTATCAACTTAGGTGATTAAAAATATCACTGACTGCGATCATAACATTATATTCAAGACACATTTCTTTACTGCTTCTCCTTTAATTACAAATTGATTGCAAAGTCCTGAAAAGGAAATGTCTAACTTTGACATTTTCAAGCCACCTATATAGGATATTGTCACTCCTTATTTCTCCAAACATATTAATGGTTTGATAAGTTCCCCAATATCAAAATGTTATTTACTCTGAGGGCACCTTCTACAACTGAAACAATATATATTTTTTTCTTTTCTTCTTTTCTTTTAGCCCTGTATTATGAATTTGTTTGAAATCAGTGTTGTTAGGCTGCATACACTGTCACCTGGAGTCACAGGTACAGGTAAACTCCTCAGTCTCTACCTCCTACAGCACAGTTGTATCAGAGTACTTAGTATCTAACAAGCACCAAGGGGCAATACTCAAAATTTAATTAGAAGAACATTTCAAAGAGTCATTCATCCAGTCATTAATGTGTGCTGGGGACTGCTGCTGTTTGTGAAACTTCCTTGGTTTGCTTGTTCCCTAATAGGGGCATTTATTACACCTTTATTCAGGGATTGTAAGGGCCAGTCAATGTGAGTATATATTTGTGCACTGAACTTCATTTGCAGAGCTGATTGCTTTACTTTAAGTGGTATGTTATCAAAAAATGTCACTATGAGTAATATGGTCTGATTGTGAGTTCGCTGTTATATTCATGTCGTTATTAATCAGGTGCAAGTCAGTTTAACAGCCAACAAGGGTATTTGAGAACGAGGCTGTTCTAGGCTGACCTATCTTTGATATTCCAGCAGTATTTTCATCAACATCACTACCCATTCCTTCATCAAATACTCTATTTGGTTTTGCCAATCTGCTGAATGTTCTCATTTGTTATAAACATTCGGATTTTAGCAGACAAACCTCTATGATGCATCAGATAGTGCAAACATTCATTTAGCACCACTAGATTATAAACAATAGGACATTTACTTTCACAACTACTAAGGGGAAGAAGAGTGCTGGTGAAGCTTCTGATGCACTTTACACATTTTATTACAGACAACAGATTACAAGCATCAGCACTTCTCACAAAAAAAACTGAAATAATTCTGTGACATGATTCACTTTTGAATAAGTATTCTTAAATAATCTATATTTGGTTTACTATTATAACAATTGCCATTGAAAAATGTTCTTTGTATATTATAAGACGGATGTAGGCACTTTTATATACAGTTTTGATGTGTGTTGTTTATTAATTTATTATATGTTTATTTTGAAAAAAAATCTCTGTCAAAACAAAAAACAAATCTCAAGGTGAGTAACTGATCATCATTAGACCCTGAGACTGTAGGTGTTGCAGTGCAATAATTTACAGTTATACAGACAAAATCAAAGGCATCTACTAACAAATCCATTTCAGAACTGCCAGACCCAGTCTTTGAGATTTCTGAAGTATTCTATAGCAGATGGGAATTCAGGATGCAGGGATTCCACTACAGAAGCTAGCAGATGACAGGCATGTAACTTTCCCATCTACTTCAAAAGCAGTCAGTCATAGTGGTGTCCAGTTAATATAGAATAATGTCAGCCATACTAGATATGGAAGACTTGTAAAAGAAAATACTCATTTACATTTGTAGTTACTATGAAAGGCCCTTTGTATACTACCTTGTGACTGCATGCTTCCAGTATAATATTAGTATTGTTACTCATTTGTCAGTGTATAGAATCTATTTACAGAGTGCATGTATGTTTTCTTCTAATAAAAGGAAGATGTGATACTTTAGGAAGTTAAAAGTAACTTCCTTATGAGACTCAGGTGATTGGGAGGAGAGGATCTTGGCACTTATGAGCAAGGCTTAAGTGGAACGGTACCACTGTTTGTCGGTCTCATGTCTGTTCAGACCTTATGTATCTGCTGATGTTTTAACAGTTAATACTTCTGTTTCAGGAATTTTAGAATTTGAATCTGTAATCCAGAATATACTGCTCAGTTTCACAACATGCTATTTTTCATGGTGATTAGTGAAATGTATAAATAGATGACAGGGTGGTACTTTGGACTTTTTGCTTGCTTTTTGTCCATCACCTCCTTCCAGTGTTCCTTGATCTCATTGGGTCCTATGTAGGGTAAGATCTAGCTGGAGGATCCATCATCCGGGCAGCCATGAAGGGAGTTTGGTCCTTTGCTCCTCACCATACCTCTCAACTCTCCAGATTTTCACAGAATGTTCAGATGTTTGCCTCATTTTTTGTTATGTACCTCATAAAATCTATGTTTTTTCTGGAAAAAATCATTGAAGATTGAAGTCAGTAAATAATGACAGATATTTGAGTTTCAGATGTCATGTCTTTCTGAAAATGCATACCAATGCAAAGCTTATTACTCTAACTACTTTCTATGTTTATAGGTGCAATATCTAAAATCTGTCCCTATTTTTAGGCTTTTATCCCCTGCCCCATTATTTCTGTCTTTGCCCAGAGGTTGAGAGGTATACTCCTCACCTCTTGTGCCTTCCAGCTTCCATGTCATGTCTGCCCTTATCTCAGTAGGTTAATAATCTGGCATCACCATCAGGTCGAGGGCTGCTGTCCACATTGAACAGGTAACTCTTACTGTCCCTAGGCTGAGAAACTACTAAGCATCCCTTGGCAACTATGCCAACATGTATTTGTAACGGCAGATAAATTTTGGTAAGGGTGGAAGGATTTTTTTCTTTTTTATCCCTACCTCTTATGGATTTGATCAGTTCACCATTGAGACAGGGGTGTACAATATTGTGTAATGCATGCATATAGTGCATGTGCAGGCCTCCAGAAACAATGCTTTGCACTGCATGATGCACCCATGATCATGTAATGATCCACCCTCTACTGCACTTGGCCCTTCCTTCCACTAGAGGTCAGTACAGCAACAGGATTATTTGCCTACCATCCTCCCAGATGGGTGAGTAGGCTGTTCACTGGATCTTGCAGAGCTTGATTTCCTATTCAATTCCAAGTGAACTGGGTCACAACTTAGCCATCCCACTGGCACATCCACTTTTCAGATTGTGCTCACTTTGTGAATTGAGGTTGAACCCACAGATGTAGGGCTATACACATGCCATAGTCCAGTGTACTATATGAGTGTGGTCACAGCCCTGAGGCTGTCCATAAAAGAAAAAAGTTAGCAAAGTGAGGAATGCCAAAAGAGAAAACTGAAGCAGCCCACTGAAGAGGACTTCCTCACAGATAAACTGATACGATATTTATAGTAACGCCTTTACTCTTCCTTCCCTTGTGGATATAAAATGGTTGTCAGCAGAGTATATATTTTTTGTAAAACCCTTTGATATAATGATTATATTGAATGACTGATTTTTGTAAATCTCTGTGTGCGGATTTCAACGAAGAGTCACATAGATCTACACTGGTGAACTAAACATCTTAAAATCAGATTTACATATTAATGAAAATTTAAAACATTTAAAGGAAATGCAAAAACAAGGAACCAAGAAGGAAACTACAAAACATCACCAGTTGAAAAAGTTTTTAATCCAAAGTTTAGCTCTTTCGTCCATCCAAATAGCTTCAACTTCTTCAGACAATTAAAACATTACATGCCCAAGTTTATATACATCATACAATCATTAACAACTCCTGATTAATCAAATCAATAAAAGGAACAGCATCCCTGCAATCAATAATTCAAGAAATGTAAAATCTAAGATATATTAAGGTAATATTAAAATAAAATTTAAGAAAATATTAATAAAACATACCAGAAATGAAAATAGTAATTAAATACAACTTTCATCTCTCCAAAGACTTCAGTTTGAATAAACAACCCAGACAGCAGTTTTCATTCAGTCCATGAAAGGAAAATGCATCCGTTTTAAGTTGCCATAATAGTTCCCTGAGCTCCAGTTCAAGAGACCAAGGCCCGCCTTAAAAATTTTCAACATTTGATCAACTACCATATATTTAAAATAATGGGTAGGATTTTCGTTAATATGTTTCCTTAAAGCATTATTTAGATTACTATTAATGATACTGTATTGGTGCTCATAAACACATTGTTTAAGGTGATGTTCAGTTTTACCAAAATAAAATGAGGTACAAGAGTGACATTATGCTAAATAAATAGCCCCAAGTGTGTTACAATTGTAATTGCAATTAATCTTGTACACCTTACCTCTAATAGTAAATGAGTCACCAGTTAACATGTCTTTACAATGGGAATAAGCCCCACATTCTTTCATCCTTGCCTTATATATATTAAACAGGGGTTATTTTCCAATAAATTCTTGACTGTTCTGCCTCTCCTAAAAGTCAGTACAGACTTTGATTCAACCTTATTCCTTAATGTCAGGTCCTTCAATAAGATGGACCAATTCTTATAAAGTATGCTTCTTATGGCACTAGTGTCTAAAGAAAAAGTTTTAATCAGACTAATGGAAAAATCAACTTTTTGACTTATATCCTTCCTAGAATCAGGGTCACTATCAATCAATGGTGTAGAAGCAGTGCCACTATTTAAAATAGGATTAAAGTGACCCCTCTTCCTCTTATTACTGACTTCTAAAATTAATTCCTCCAGAAGATTCGGGGACTGCCCCCTTCTCAAAAACATGCTTTTCAAGTTGTTACATTCAGCCAAAAAATAGTCTTCCAATGAAATCATATGTGCAGCCCTTAGAAGTTGCCCTTTGACTACCCCTCTTTTTTGATGATAAGGATGCCCACTCTAGTAGTGCAAAAATGAATTAGAGTAGGTAGCCTTTGTATAAATTCTTACTAAAGGCCTGTTATTAATATTATCTTTGGTTATGAGCACATCTAGAAAGGCTATAGAACAGTAGTCAAAGTTATAGGTAAATTTAAAAAATTCTGTGGTACTGTTGAGGTATTCAACAAATTGCTCTGCACACCCTAAATCTCCTTTGATAAAAATAAACACATCATCAAGATACCTAGTATATCAAAATATTTTAGAAGCTATAAGAGGATTGTCAAAAATGAACATATTCTCCCAGTAAGCCATACCAGTGTTAGCAAAGCTCCCCCCACAAGGGGACCCCATGGCCACACCGTTCTTCTGGAGGTAAAATTCCCCTTCAAGTAGTATGAAGTTGTTTTTCAATATTATAGCCAGTAAAGTTTCAACCAGGGAAATTTCACGCTGGCTAGCTCCCTCCCTTCCTTAACAGGAAATCAGTTACCCAAGATGTACCAAGTTCCTGTGGAATCACGGTATATAGTTCCTTGATATCTACAGTAAGGAAGTTAAATTCAGTATTATCTTTGGTTATGAGCACATGAAAGGGGAGTCTATTGAGACGTTCCAAAAAACTCCAAGAATCATGACAAATCTGTTCTTAAGAAACCAAGTATTTCTTAAGCATATTGCCAACAACTTTAGCACAACTATAAGTGATAGATTGTCTACCATCTACAATGGGTCTAAGGGTGGGGGAGTCTTCCAGGTTTTTATGGATTTTCGGTATACCGAATATGACAGCAAATAATGGGGCAACAATGTTTAAATAATTAAATAAATCAATATCTATACTAGATTCAATAAATAATTCATTAATTTGAGCTTTAATCATTCTATAAGCCCCACTAACTTCATTCAAAGATGACCTAACATAGGTATCACATTCTAAGATCACTGTCATCCTTTGGATGTAATCACTTTGATCCATAAATACAAGCCCACCCCCCCCCCCATCAGGTTTCATTACTCTAGTTGTACTAGTTCTTAAGTCATACAACAGTTCAATTTCAATTTCATTAAAATTCACATTTTCAAACTTGTTATGACATTTCATTAGGTGATTCCTTAAGTCAATTTCACACTTTTGTTCAAACAGATTAATGATGGGGTGAAGAGGAGGGTTGAATACAGTAGCTGTATGGAAAGTACGATTACAGTCACTTCTAGCAGCCAGCAAAACATTTAGATTCAGCTTACGTGTAAAAACATTAAAATAAAATGAGGTTCTAGAAACATCTGCCTTATTCAAAGGCATAAATGACAAGCCTTTCGAAAGTAGTTCACTCTTGGGTCACTGTATATAAGGAAAAATTGTAAATCCTAAATTCAGCTTCCAAATTAGATAAAATACCCAGCTTCGGACAAGCCCAGTTACTTTCATTTGTGATTCTGCTTCCTCATTTTCTGATTGTGTTGTTTCTGACGCTGATTCCTCTGTTGGCCTCGCATACCACCCTGATGAAGATCCTGATTGGATGGTTGTAAGGGCATGGGCTGGTTTAGAGGAGGGTTAGCTACATCGCTATTTGTTAAGTCATTTCTTTCTCTCAGTCTCTTACTCCACCTTAAGGCAGATGCATAGGAATTGTTATTGGGTGACAAAGATGCCATGGATACATCCAATTGGTCATTCGCCCCAGTAGTGTCCTCCAATGTTGTGTTACAGGTAAAATTTCTAGTATGTGCCAAACCCCAAGTCTGCGATATAGGTGGTGGATAATCTGACCCCTTTAAATAATCATCGTCACGCTGCAATTTTTACTCGAATAGATATGACAATAGTCAAATCTGTATCTGTTGTCCAGAAGAGCGGTGTGGCCATGGGCTCCCCTTGTAAGGGCTGCATGTATGATTTCATTGGAGGACGATTTTTTTTTTGCTGAATGTAGCAACTTGAAAAGCATGTTTTTGACAAGGGGGTATCCCCCGAATCTTCTGGAGGAATTAATTTTAGAAGTCAGTAATAAGAGGAAGAGGGGTCACTTTAATCCTATTTTAAATAGTGGCACTGCTTCTACACCATTGATTGATAGTGACCCTGATTCTAGGAAGGATATAAGTCAAAAAGTTGATTTTTCCATTAGTCTGATTACAACTTTTTCTTTAGACACTAGTGCCATAAGAAGTATACTTTATAAGAATTGGTCCATCTTATTGAAGGACCTCACATTAAGGAATAAGATTGAATCAAAGCGTGTACTGATTTTTAGGAGAGGCAGAACAGTCAAGAATTTATTGGGAAATAAACCCCTGTTTAATACATGTAAGGCAGGGATGCAAAAATGTGGGGCTTGTTCCCATTGTAAAGACATGTTAACTGCTGACTCATTTACTATTAAAGGTAAAGTGTACAAGATTAATCGCAATTACAATTGTAATACAGTTGGAGCTATTTATTTAGCACAATGTCAATCTTGTACCTAGTTTTATTTTGGTAAAACTGAATGTCACCTTAAGCAATGTGTTTATGAGCACCAATACAACATCATTAATAGTAATCTAAATAACGCTTTAGCAAAACATATTAACGAAAATCCTACACATTATTTTAAATATACGATAGTTGATCAAGTGTTGAAAAATGTTAGGGGGGGCCTTGGTCTCTTGAACTGGAGCTCAGGGAACTATTATGGCAACTTAAAATGGATGCATTTTCCTTTCCTGGACTGAATGAAAACTGCTCTCTGGGTTGTTTACTCAAATTGAAGTCTTTGGAGAGATGAAAGTTGCATTTAATTACTATTTTCATTTCTGGTACGTTTTATTAATATTTTCTTAGATTTTACTTTAATATTACCTTAATATATCTTAGATTTTACATTTCTTTAATTATTTATTGCAGGGATTCTGTTCCTTTTATTGATTTGATTAATCAGGAGTTGTTAATGATTGTATGACATATATAAACTTGGGCATGTGATGTTTTCATTGTCTGAAGAAGTTCAAGCTATTTGGCTGGGCGAATGTGCTAACCTTTGGATTAAAACGTTTCCTTCTTGGTTCCTAGTTGTTTTTACAAATGCAAAAACAAATCATCTGTATGTTTACAAAATGGAAGGTAATATGTATTTCCAAATAAATAAACTAGGCAGCATCACAGTTTGCAAGAAGCTCTGCAGATGCAGGTCTGTAAAGCTGAAACGAACAAACTTGCTTTGTTTTCAAGATCTGGTAGATTTTATCTACAACTAAATATAAAATTATTGTAAGAAGCAATTTAAACCAGCACTAAGGATGGAGAGCAGTAAGAATAATTCTGAGTGCAGATAATAATGCATACAGGTAAAAAAGTAAAAGTAACAGAAAAAAAAAAACAACTAACATATGCCATATAACAGGAATTACTATGTAAATGCAAACTGATAATACAATAATATGTTGCACAGGGAAGGAACCGTATACAACCTGTTCAGAGATGTTCTGCAACTGGGCAGAAATTATATAGCAGTTACCGCTGTTAGCTCACAGATTGTGAGGGGTGTGTGTGTGTGTGTGTGTGTGTGTGTGTGTGTGTGTGTGTGTGTGTGTGTGTGTGTGTGTGTGTGTGTGTGTGTGTTGTACTAACTACCTATCCAAAACTGGTTCACTGTGTTACACCTCTTGCTTTTTGTCTGAAAAAAATGAATGAATGAATGTTCTACATGTTACTTAATTGAATGGGCAAGTGATAGTTCCTCCACTTCTCTAAATGTACAAGCCCACTGGAATCACATCAGTAGTATTTAGCAAATTTGGGAAAAGTGTGAAGAATGTAAATTTCATTATAACTTAAAATTAAGCTCATTATCACAGTTTTTTCTTCTTTCAGCTTTTCCCAGTTAGGGGTCACCACAGCAGATCACCTGTCTGCTCATGATTGGCAGTGGAGTTTTGCAGTGTCAAGTTGCCAGCCCAGTGCCCAACCTTCCACAGAAGGCACACACATGCACACACTCACACCTAGGGCCAATTTAGAGTGTCCAATCCACCTACAGCATGTCTTTGGGAGGAAACCGAAGCACCAGGAGGAAACCCACGCGACCACAGGGAGGACATGCAGACTCCACACAGAAGGCACATCAGCCGAGGATCGAACCAGAGAACCTCTTGCTGTGAGGTGGCAACGCTAACCGCTGCACCACCATGGCCGACCTCCTCATCACAGTTTGATGGGTGCAAATTTTCTTATGTACTCCCCATGGGCATCTGATAAAAGCAGTAGGGAAATTGAGACTGGCTAACAGGACACACCAGCATTTCTTTGTTGTGCTATTGTGCTATATGTCACAGGATGATGATGTTTAACTACTATTTGTGCAGACTGTTAGGTGTGCATATGAGACGTAACCTTATACCACCTGTCCCAGACCAAGTTACTCTACCGTCTAATCATGCATGTCATTGGCTTTTACTACACAGTCACAGGGCTTTAAAGCCAACATTTTCTTCCAAACAAAGCAAGGATGTATTTGGAAGTACACACCTCATCAACATTTAAATATACTGACACAATTAAATATAAGTAAAGCAGAAAAAAATTGGGAAGCGTGACCAAAACAGCACTGTTTGCAGGAAACATTTCATAGCAACCTTCCTGTGCAGTGCCAGTATGCTATGCAATCACTTAGGCATACATGGATTTCCTTTTAAACTTTGTTTTTGATCCAGAGCAAGGAATCCATCAAAGGCTCAAAGTACTGAAGAGTTCTTGTTAGATAACATGCCAACTACCAATATAGTTAAATGATTTGTTTTCATTTGACACCTACAATTCATTCTAAGTACTGCTTTTGGACTAGTTTCATTTTTGAGTGACTGTTTAATCACGCTGATGTTGCTTGTTACAGGTTATTTGCTTGATCGGTCAAGTGGAAAGGCAGTAAGACAAGAAAAAGGAAGAGGATATGGAGGGAGAGAATGAAAGACGGAAGGGCAGAACATGCACTGCACAATTGTCTGAAAACAGATGGCATCACATGAGCAGTATCAGCTGACAGGAAGGAATGTTTACTTAGTCTTGTTTGCCTAGTATTTAAACTATAGCTCGGCAAGATCTGGCTTTTACAAAATAGCATTCTCACTTTATAACCCTTGTGCTTATGTATAACTATCTGTCTATCTGTTGAAGTAGCTAGCTGCCTAGATATATAATTAACACATGCATATTATTTTATGCTGATAGTTACGTATAGCTAACAAAGTTCAGAGATATTCTCCTCATATTTCTTACAGTCCTAAAATACATGTCCTGTTTCATTGCATATTGTCTCTTTCTGCTGTTCTTTATCATGGGTTCTGTTTTTGCTCCCACTGAGCATAGATAATTAGCTGCTGATCAGTAAGATACATAATCCACTTATTCTCATCTCTCCAATAGTGTAGAGGGATAAAGTCCTAACTACAACTGAAGCAACCTGGGTTCAATTAGCAGCTTGGGTGATGGACAGAGTGGCAGGGAGGGGATGAATGTAGCCATCCGGTGGTGGGGGGCGGTTCTGCGGGCATGTATGGTGACGATTCCTGACAGAGGTTGGAGATGCCACATCGTAAGCATGTCTAGAAAGGGAACAGAGTGGGGACATGGCTGAGCTGCTGCACAGGCTGAGCAATATGCTGCATGTGTCCATTTCACACCTGCCCCTCAGGCATACTATTGAGACCACATGAGGGGGATGGGTAGGTTACAGGTAAAAACAGCCTTCACCTGGATGGAAGATCAGATTGCCAAGACCCCGGTTTCCTCATTCCATGGCCAGCCCCAGCATACCAAACTAAATTGGGGAGGCAATTAGGTAGACCCAGTATGAAAGGTGAGGGGAACTAGGCTGGTAACTTGAAGGACGGGGGTGAGCAAAAAACAACCCAATTGTTGTCTGTCATACTTGATAATAATACCCATTTTTTAACATTTAGGCCCACTGGACACAGTCTCCTTTTTATGGGCAAACCAGGAGCAGTGTGTGTTCAAGCAACTTGCTCAAGATCTTGCAATAGGCAGACAAAGGCTCAGGGAATCAAAGCCTGTACTATAGGAACTCCTGCTCCCGGGCTTAGTCCTCTGACCAACTGCCAGCCGCAGCCACTATGTGTGAACACACACATACAACATGCATATGTGCACCATGCATACACACACACACACACACACACACACACACACACACACACACACACACACACACAATTCCCATTTTTGTGTGGGGGGGCACCCTCATTCAGAGCTTGTAAAGAATTCTGGTGAGAAAATTATTTAAAACAGACTATTTAGGAGTCAACAATATTGCCCTTCAAGTCTAAGACTTAAAGAAGGTAGCATCTACAAATCTCTATACTATTTATTTCCAGTCTTCTGGTAGGAGGCTTGTTTCTGGAGAAAAAGGACTGAACTTTCTTCTTCTCATCCATCTAAGTGATCCAGTAATCAGTCAGTCAGTTACTCTGTGAACCTCATAGAGTTCTGTGCAGCATGAAATGATCAGAGTGAAGAGGGGAAGCCTCAAACATGAATGGCATGCATGGACATGTATCACAATATTCAATTATTGTCATTAGATCAAGGCACTAAACATGTGAACATATCTCCTTCTAATCATTTCAACAGAACCAGGTTTTCTTGCAAGAATTATTGATCCTGGAACTAGGCCCTGCAGGGTTAGCAGTACACAAATCTCGGGCATAGTATATGTCTTGAATACATGCTTGCTGAGGATGGGGGACTAAATAATACTTATCTCTCTAGAACTGGCTTTCTCTACAAAGCCTAAAGGATGGCCCTGTAAGACAGAAATGTATTTGTACCACAATGAGTCAATACTGTAAACACTGTAGACAAAAAAGACAGCAAAATAAAACAAACTCTTCACTAAAAAAGTGCTGCAGTTTTCATTGCTTTATATCTCAAAAGTGAAAACATTGGCTAACAACATGAAAGAAATATCATTCTCCTTCCACAGGACTTCATAACGTTATGAGTTAATGTGATAGACAATGCTCCTCACAGAAAGACTGAAAGTTCATGAGCAAACTAATTTTAACATGTGATCTCTGACCTTCATTATCCACAAGGAAAATTTAGAGAGTAAAAGCACATCTAAAAGAATTTCAGCATACTCTTACGCACTGAGTTACAGAGGGTTATTTTATTTTGTAGAAAACTATTGCAGAGCTTTTTTTATAAGCAGCAAGCCAACATAATGGCACTATCTAAAAGCTACCTCATTTACAGCAAAAAAAAAAAAAAAACAGCTGTGTTGTTACCCCAAATTGAGTCTCCATGATATCTTAGATTAGCTAAAGGATGCCACAGAGTTTGTGTTCAATTATGCACTAGGCAGAGAAAAAAGTAAATAATTTTCTTGAAGGGTTATATGTTATAGTAGCAATTCAGGATATCTGCCCTACAACTTTTAATGAACTATCACGGTATAATATGATGACTACGGGTAATGAGGAAATCAGGGTTCGATTTCAGAGAGAAAGCCTGTGAAATGGCTACCACATCCAATGAAAGCAGAAGGAGCACAATTTACACACTCCCAGCTTGGGAAGGTTGTGATGAAAAAATAACAAAATATGTCTCTTTTGAGGCCCTGCAAATGGGATGAGTACACCTTAAAGTCTAAATCATTTAAGAAATGGCAGAATACTAGCTGCATGTCTATCCCCTCACAACATGCATCACCTTTAGCTTCCCTTGTAAGGCATATTGTCAAAAGTTGGAAAACATTTAGAGGGCTTTTCTGCACCCTTGTGGCAGAAGAGTGAAGTCAAGTACCCATCTGAGTCGGGGATTGTTGGAGCAAGGCTCAGTCTTGGGCTTTCCTATTGGTTGGATTGTTTGACAATTGTTTTACTTAGCTGAGATTTAAACACAGCATTTGTGAGTAGCTATGCACTGCTCATTGAGGGTTAGAACTGCCATGTATAGACACAAATGCTAAAAAAGTCAAATTTTCCCTAGATAACTGCTAGGAAACCCTCCTAAGCTTCCTTACTTCTCGGCACACAATGCAAATGTACACTGCTACCCAGAGAGCAACCCATCTGTGCTTTTTGAGGTGCCAGCACAGGTTTCTACCCCTAAAACTCCCAAAGATTATCTGATTTTACTTATTCTACAGCAATCGCCACATGTATATAGACAGTCTACTACTACTAAAACATGCAAATATAATATGTGAGAGATGTTTCTATACTATGAATCTGGAATCAATGCTCTTTCTCTCATGGAACAACATACCAAATACCAAGCAGATTGTTAGCACCCACACTCCACCTCGCACACATACCAGGCACACAACACATAAACTCACATACACAGAGGTATTCATTAGAAATATACTAAAAGAGCAAAGACCTAGACAAGGCTTTTGACACAATCCCTCACTCAGGCATCATTGAGAAACTCACCCAGCTGGGGAATAACCCATATGTCACTAGATGGGTTGCCACCTGGCGGGTCTATTTTATGTGATCAAAAAAATTCTTCTTTGAACACATAATAATCGACACATATACAGCGAATGCTGTAAACCGTGAATGGCCATGTCCTCTAATTTTTTCCTCGGAGAAAAAATTCAGTTGGCCATTATCGGGAATTGCCCTTTTATTCAATGTAGAGCGATCTCGGGTTTGGAATATTTAGTTAGGGGGGTGTGAGGGGCATTAGTGTTTTAAAGTTTGTTTTTTTATTTTACAGCCATGTGAATTTTTTCCTCGAGGAAAGAATTTGAGAACATGGCCATTTGCAGTTTACAACGTTCGCTGTATACATGTCGATTATTATGTGCTCGAAGAAGAGATTCTTCAATCACATAATATAGAACTGCCAACTGGCTCACAAACGGAACACATATAGTCAAAACTGGGGATGGCAACTCTATTAGCAGACCTGTTACCAGTGGTGCCCCTCAAAGATCTGTGCTAGGCCCATACTGTTTGGTATCTACTTTTCAGAAGTCCAGGTGAAAACAGATGGACTATGGCTTATGCTGATGACTGCAAACTGGATGCAATCATCAAATCCCCCCAAAATGTCAACATACTACAAAATGGCCAAGACAAATACAACTCCAAAGGTAAATGGTCCACCCAGTTCAAAAGTAACAAAAAATGCAAAGAGTGAGACCATTGCACCTTTCAGGTCTAAAAATTCTTTATTAAAATAGAATATAAAAATAATAAAACTTGGTGAGAACTTTCACAACATAGACAGTTACTTCATCAGACCAATTTAATGTTACACTTTAGTGAAATAGTTAAATAAGACAGTATCACCAATCATATGAGTCATAACAAAGCACTATAACCAATCATATTACACATTTACTATCCAGCTGATGGCCATTCAAATTTCACTAGATGTAACAATAAGACCAGTCAGAGAAAACATAAAACATTACCACCAATGATAGGTGGCTTAATATAACATTGTAAACAATCACACTACACATTTAACCATTCAGTGGCTTAGAACAAAGTAATGCTGCCACTCAGACTCCACTTAGTGTAGTATTATAACCAATTGTATAGGTTCCTTACAATGAATTATCTATCAAGCATATATACAAGGGAAAAACAATATAACTAATCATGTTGCAAAGACACTGGGCAAACTGTGTGATGATTTCAGTAAGTCTGAAAATGATTTATTTAAGCTAAAAAGGCTTCAAATGCTGTGTCAAAATTTTGAAGCCTGTTTGCAGTTCCTTGTGCTCCCTCAAGGCCTAAGAGTGCTCAAGATGCCTACTTACAGGTGAACATTATCCTAATTTGTTGGTAAAATGGCAGCAGATAAATCCTAAGGTGAGCTTTGATTATATAAGACTAATACGTGAGTACTTTAAACCTGAGGAAGACAGCCTTAGAGATTCTATAACAGAAGATCAGAATGTACTGGTTGAACAGTTTTCAGGAGATATGGTTGATGTGAAACAAAATGAGTTACTAGTGAAATTTGAATGGCCATCAGATGGATAGTAAATGCGTCTCTCATCAGACCAATATAGAATACAATGCTCCCTTCTGTATATCCCTCACCAGACATCTGCAGCAACTGGAGACATCTCAGAGGTTTCTCACCAAGAAAATATTCAGGGCCTACAACACATGACCTACATGGACAAAATGAAGGCCCTGCCATTTTACTCAGTATTATATAGACTGCTTAGAGGCAACTTGTGCCTGGCCTACAGAGCAGTCTCAGACCCTGTCTTGATGAAGCTGCTGCATTTCCACAAATCAAATGGGACAAGACTCACTCAGTCTAGGGACCTTAACCTAGCCTGCAATATTAACAGGACATGCTGGAGAGACAGATATGTCTCCCAGAGGTTGCCAATCCTCTGGAATAAACTCCCAATTCATGTAAAACAGAGCTCCTCAATGACACTATTTAAGTGTAACCTGGACAACTGAACGGAAAAACATAAATTTACACTGGGGGTTTCACCTATGTCCCTCTTAGACAGGCTCAGCCAGTGCTGATCTTAAATTTATGTGCAAACATAGACTATATATCTTGGCCCATAAGGGAACAGGGGTAGAACATGGCTAGGCTTGTAGAGGCCTTAGGGCCAATAGCCTAGTTACCTCCTATGATCCTGTGAACAGGTCTGTTACTGCATGAATAAACTGATATGAGGCAATTGAGAATTATTTTAAAAATTCTCTTTAAATTGGTGGACAATCACAATGATGCCAAATTAAGCACCCATCCACACCATTAGAGATCTGCATTTGACTACTTCTTCATGCCCCAAGACCGGCCTGGTTGGATTATAGCATTAAGTCATTTCATGATACAGATTCATCCCTATGGTAGGCTAAAAACTTCTCTTAAATGCATTTAATTGCATACTAATACAAAAATGCTATTATTCTAAGCCTGCCCTCTGGCACAAAGGAAAATAGCCCTAACTGCACTATACACCCCAGGTGACCCATGTTTAACTAACAGCATGGACCCTGGATGGAGCATGTGAAGGAAGATGGAAGTGAATGGCCATCACCAGTTTCTCATCCTTGGGGAAGGGAGGCAGCCTTTCATACCATGATTGTAGCATTAAGAGTTTGGTAAGCCCCATGATGCTGTGGTGTGCGACTTGGTTGGGAGGTTGTGCATCCATGGAAGCAGTCATGTACCTCCCAAAGGCAACTATAGCAGTGGTCACAGAGGTGCATTGGGGATGGGCTTGGACTTAATGAAAAAACTCTCCCCAACAGCAGTATAGCACTGTTCCAGAGTCCTCAATCTCCTCACTGGCCAGAACATGGGTCAGGTAGAACCTTGGTGAGGCTAAACAAGTCCAAAAGGTCCAGTGAATGAGGACAAGAGTTGGTGGCAGCTGGCAGTCAGTTACAGGGGCTAAAATGTTGCTTATTCTATTAACGTTTAAGTAAAAACTGTCAGTATTTTAAAACATCACTGATTTGGGGGATTTATTACTGATTATGTTTGGCATTGTTCCTGTTTCTAGGGACAAGGGGTTGAGAGTTGTGGTGTACAATCTGAAATTTCATAGCCTTTCTTCATATTTACAGCCCTCTGTCCTTAATATTAGATTGCACTGCATGTTTTTTTAACATGTTGCTTGTTTAAGTTGAGGAGGGAGTTTTTCCAGTTTGAGACCGTTCCTTCCTACTCTAGGAAATTGCTGTGTAAGTGTAGGAAGGAATGGTCTAAAAACTGGAAACACTCCCTCCTCAATTTAAACAAGCAAATAGGACTCCTAGTGAAGTCTTCCAAAGCTAACTATGAATCCAAATTAGCTTCCCTAAGGATAACCACAAGGCATTCTTTAGTTGCATCCGTAACCTCAAAGTAAGGCCCAGTTAATGGTACTACATACGTAGAACCTGTGGATATAGCAAACCTGCTGGTTGACAGATTCAATGAAAACTTTACTCCCCTGTCCCTGCGACATATATCCCAAAGCATCCCTAACACCTGTCCCCCACCTAGAATTTTGGAGGAGCAGGTCTTAAATGCCCTCTCCAAGACCAAAAACACAGCCTCTATGGGACCAGACAACATCCTGGGCTGTGTTCTATATGGGTTAAAACATGAATTAGCATCACCATTGGGCACGCTTTTCAATCACAGCCTAAGCACTGGCTTCATCCCAGCAGAATAGAAAGCAGCTACCATCATCCCTTTGCACAAAGAGAGTGCATCCCTGGACCCCGGGAACTATAGACCCATTAGCCTGACTTGCCTTCATCATTGATTTTATTTACAAAGCTATAGGAAATCTATAAACGTTCGATCCCACCCAGTTTGGTTTAGTCAAGGGGAGATCATGCCTGTTAAACTTGGTGGACTTCTTCGAGACAGTCAACAAAGCCCTAGATGAGGGCAAATCTGTGCATAAGGCCTACCTAGACTTAGCCAAGGCCTTTGACACAATCCCCCATTCAGGCATCATTGATAAACTCACCGGCTGGGTATCAACCCATATATTGTCAGGTGGGTTGCAAACTGGCTCAGTGATAGAACTTATACAGTCAAAATAGGGGATTCCACCTCCTCCAGCAGACCTGTAATCAGTGGTGTTCCACAGGGATCAGTTCTGGGACCCTTACTGTTTGGAATCTATTCCTCCAAAATACAGGCTAAAACTAAAGGACTGTGGCTGAAAATATTTTCTGATTATTGCAAACTGGGAGCAATCATTGAAACCCCTAGCAGTGTCAACAACCTGCAAGAAGGTCTTACACAGACTAATGACTGGTGCCAAAGTCATGGTCTTAAATTAATGCAAAAAAAAAATGTTTTATTATCCATTTTTAATTTC
Organism: Protopterus annectens; assembly: GCF_019279795.1. Taxonomy (NCBI): domain Eukaryota; kingdom Metazoa; phylum Chordata; order Ceratodontiformes; family Protopteridae; genus Protopterus; species Protopterus annectens. The sequence continues at coordinate 1,809,014,292 of NC_056728.1, read as the reverse complement.
TCCAAATATTTTGGGTTTCTAATACTATGATGGGAATGGAACCCATTCTTAAGTCAAAGTACGATTAAGTTCATTAAATTAGTATTGTTTCAGTCTTTGATGTCAGCCAAAAGTGCTCTTCCCAGCACCCACAATGTGCCTAGCAATGACTCCTTCTGCAATTCGTATGGGGTTACATGGATTGGTTTCATATCTAAATGTGATTGTAGATTCTTTATTTATAAGACCTGTTGCTCCAACTACTATTGTAACTGTCTGCGTATCTGTATTCCACATTGCTCTCATTTCTTCCTGCAGATCCTGATATTGTGTCTCTCTGTACACAAGACACTGTAGTCACTGGGTGTAGCAATTTCAATGATCAATGCTACTTTTGTCTTCTTTTCTTGGACCACTATACTCAGTTTTCTAGCATCTATCTTTTGAACTGTTGGTAATGGGTGATCCCATGTGATATAAACTTCATCATTTTCTATGATGCTTTGTGGCTCATGTTTCCAGTGTTTTTCAGCCACTTCAATAACATAATGTTTGCACAATCCCCAGTGCAACAGTCTTGCCATATTATTATGCCTTTGAGTATACAGTCCTTCTACCATTAGTATGTCACAACCAACAACAAGGTGTGTGACTGTTTCCAACTCTGTTTTACAAAACCTACATTTGTCTGTTTCTTCCACATGTTCAATGGACTTTGTAAACCAGCGTGTACGTAGCCCACTATCTTACACTGCCAATATTAACCTTTCATCTCTTGGTTTGAATTCACCTCTCCTTAACCATTCCTGCATTTGTTCCTGATCAACATGAGGTTCTTCCAGAAGTTTTCATCTCCTTTGGCAAAGGTGATGGTGCTGTAAACTACCACATCAATAGCAATAGCCTAAGCACACAGTCAGTGGTAAGAGATCTGGACACATAGGTTGACAGCAACCTTCCATCAGCATGTCTCCACAGCAGCAAGAAGGGCATTTTATATCGCTCATCTCATAAGTAAGGGCATTGCCTACAGAAAAAAAAGAGGTTATAACCCCCCCCCCATACTCTTCTGTCATCAGGCCATTAATAGAGTACAGCATTCTCTTTGGTATGTTCTTTTCAAACACCTGCAGCAAATGGAGAGGCCACAAAGGTTCCTTACAAAGAAAATTCAGGGTCTTCCAGATCTGTCTTATATGAACAGATTGAAATCATTGTCACTTTATTGTGTCATACAGACTGCTCAGAGATGATCTGTACCTTGCATACAGAGCAATCTCTGATCCAGCTTTAATGGAAATGCTGCACATTCACAAGCCAAATGGCACATAGGTCTCTCGCTCAAAGGACCTTAACCTTGTATGTGACATCAGCAGAACTTGCAGGAGAGACAGATTTGTCTCACAGAGGTTGCCCCACTTTTGGAACAAGCTTTCTATTTATGTTAAAAAAAGCTACTTGCTGGCCCTATTTAAGAGTAATTTGGACAATTGGATGGGTAACAGGAAACTCACCTCCGGTCCTCCCCTTGTGTCCCTCTTGGACAGGATAAATAGGTGCTGATGTTAGTGTCTGCTTGAACCAGACCCCCTTGAGAACACGGGTTGAACTTGGCTAGGCTTTTAAGGGCACTGAGGTTGTTAGCCTAGTAACCTCCTATGATCCTATGATCCTATGATCTTGCTTTCTCTGTGTGTAGTCACCAGAGTTGACAACAGTACTCTAAAAGGGATGCTAGCATCTCTAAAGTATACGCACTTGGCTATGTAACCCACTAATGGTTAGTTGGAGTAACCTAGTCAATAAAAGAATAATAAATAAATAAAACTAAATATTATATTGAATGATTTAACCTGTGTATAACTGTAGTCCTCCTATCCTCTACTTTCTTTCTTTCTTCTTTCATCCTTATAGCCATTTTTGGCAGAATGCACTCTCTCCCTGTGCCCCTCACCTCCTCAAAGCCATTTTGGTTAGCATATACACTCTGTGCCCCCAGCAAAGTATATTACATTGAAAATCTGTATGCATTGACTAAAGTCTTTCACTTATTTACCAGTTATTATGTCATGCCAGGTATCCTTGGAGACAGGCGTCTGCATTCTTGACCACCATACCATTGGTGGTGTTACCAAAAAAACAGGGTGATATTTCTTTCTAGCCACAATGTGATATTAGATGGAACATACACTGCCTCATACTCACAGGCACAATGATTCCTGGACTTTATTAACACAAATACCCTTGACAAGATAGTGCACACACACTCACTAGAGATTCAAGCATACTGGCTCTGGTATTCATCAATAAGTGTGAAGATGCACTGGAATTTATCTATGTGCAAATCACCATAGACAAAGTCCCACACCATATCCTAGCAAGTTATAGGTCACCCCCTATGCCACTAGAATTCCATAACTCATACCTAGACCAACTTGAGACACTCACCATTAAATGCAAAAACCCTATTCATTGTAGACTTTAACTACCCCTCTGTAGATTCCTGGACTTTATTAACACAAATACCCTTGACCAGATAGTGTGCACACCCACCAGATCTTGAAATATGTCGGGCCTGGTACTCACCAAAATGGGAGAGTGTAATTGGGCATAAATCCCTACATAGCTTCCTGGATTGGCAGGTGGCTCACAGACAGGACCCAGGAAGTTAAGACTGATGATACCACCTCCACTAATGGAGTACCTCAGGGCTCCATGCTGGGACCATTTTTATTTGGCATTTACTTCTTGAAAGTAAAGGCTAATGTCAATGCCCTTTGGCTGACAAAGTTCACAGATGACTACCAATTGGGAGCTATCATAGATTCCCTACATGAATGGTTCAAATGACAAATTCACCACCATACAGGAACAGGCAAGCAAAAACCGAGGGTAATGCTACTCAATGCTGGAAGTCTAAATCTCAAAATGCATTGCCTCAAGGCACTTCTTAAAATGGAGAACATCGATATCTGTGCAGTGACTGAGATCTGGTTCAAGGCTCCAGAGAGCACCAGGCTATAACTCATGCCAAAAAAAAGAAGCAGCAAAACAAACTAAATAAATAAAAATGCTGGCAAGCAGAGTTTCACAGGCACAAATCACTCAGGTGATGATAAACCAAAGGTGTATTTAATTATAAAAATCCACAAGAAAAACAAATAAAATGTGAGCGCTTTCATTAAACAAGTGTCAACTTCATCAGACACCATTAAAATGTAAGACAGCCATTTATATACATATAAAAAAACAATCTGATTGGGTAAACAAAGAGAGGCAGCTAGCTAAGAAACACTGAGACGGAACATTAATTAACCCTTGATGACTGTGTTACAGTTGAAACTGTTGCATCTTAAATACAACTAAAACTTGTAATTAAAAGATAAATTATTAGTCTCATACTTGTGTCATGAATGATTCTAAATAGGATAAAACTAAAACCAAAGTCATTTTTAAAAAAGTCATGTTAAATATTCACATAATGCTAAAATGTCTTTATGTGTTTAGTCTTGCCAGTCTCACATAGTACCATCACAACCTCAAATCATACACATAAACACACAAAGACATACTCGGAGGCTCTGATAAAAAATCTACCAAAACAGCGGAGGCCACCAAAGCAGACACCCAAACAACTACCACCTCAGAACACAACATCTGCAACACATAGACCACACAGTCAGAGTGTCAAGCAGTCACAGCCCTTAAGGCCAAACACAATGCCAGACACACTAGTCATTGGTGACTCCATAGTCAGACACACTGACGTCCCACTCACCAGACTGAGTAAGGAGAAGATCACAGTAAGCTGCCTGTCGGGCACTAGAATCCGCCATATAACGCAAGCACTCAGGTTTCTCAACAGCAGGTACAAGTACGACTCAATCATTGTCCACGCTGGTGTAAATGACCTGAGACGTACCTCCTTGGACTACATGAAAAGAGACATTGAGGAGCTCTCTGATTATGTAGCCCAAGCAGGTATGACCCTGACCTTAAGCAGTATCCTACCTTCACCAAGAATGATGCCACAATACAGAGATAAGATGATCAGCTTTAACAATTGGCTTAAACTCTGGTGTCATTCAAAGGAGATCCAATGTCTGTCTACCTGGGATGACGTGCTGGACAAGGCTTGCACCTGTCACCCCTGGGATTCCAGGCTCTTGCCACCGCCATAGTGCCTTTTTAGGCAAGGCTCAAATTCTAAACCTACCACCCTAGAACACAATAAAAAACTAAGGGTAATGCTGCTCAATGCCAGAAGTCTCAACCTCAAGATGCACGCACTTGAGGCCCTTCTTAGTATGGAGAACATCGATGTCTGTGCTGTGAGAGAAACCTGATTCAAGGCTCCTGAGAGCACCCCAGCACTATCAGGTTTTACCTCATATCATGCATTCCGGCCCCAAAATCCGGACAATACCAAGAAAGGAGGGGGGGTATCCATATTCATCAAGGACACCCACACCTCAAGATTGGTGGCAACGCACGATGCATCGAGACCATCCAGGTGCAATTAACCATAGGCAAGACTGCTCTGCAATTTGTAGCATGTTACAGGCCACCCTCGCAAACTCAGGAACCTCACATGGCTTTCCTGAAAACACTGGAGGGATAAATGTATCTCCGAACACCATCATACTAGGTGACTTCAATTACCCTAATATAGACTGGGAACACTACTCAAGCCCAAACACTCTAGCCCAAAAGTTCCTGGAATTCATAAACTCAAATGCCATGGAACAACTAGTCACCATCCCCACAAGAGGAGAAAACATACTTGATCTCATCATCACGAACATGGGAGCACAATGTTCAACACGCCTCACTGGTGAGATCAGATCACAAACTAATCTCGCTGGAGGTCCTCATCCCCCCCACCTGAAATAAAAAGACCACAGTAAAGAACTCTTCACACTTCTAAAGACAAGTGTGGTTTCCTTTAAGGCCCGTGCAAACATTACTCAAGCCGCTGAATCACTTACAAATGCCTTCTACCAGCACCTCCCGGCTGCCTGGATCAGGCAATCCCAAGCAAAACAAAGACTCTTTGTACCAAAGGCAAGCGTCCAGTCTGGTGGACCCCAGCCATAAACAAACTCTACAACAAAAGGAGGAAGCTACTACAAGATAGAGCAAAATCCTTAAAAGGTAAGACACCGCTGATCACTATAAGTAAAAAGCTAAGAGCTCTCATAAAATCATCCAAAGCTAATTTTGAGAGAAAAATAGCTAAGGACTCAAAAGACAATCATAAGGCATTCTTTAGCTATGTTAGAAACCTGGGAGGAAACTCCCAGATATGCTCAGAATTAGTTCAAAATGATGTGAACATTACTGATCCTACAGACATTGCCAACATACTGGCTGACAGGTTCAGTGCAAACTTCTCCCCCCCCCCCAAAAGGAGAGATATCTATACCAAATGATTGTAGCCCCCAAAACATCTCTAGTGAGAACTGCTCTCTCCAAGGCAAAAAACACAGCATCCATGGGACCTGATGGTGTCCCCGGCTGCATGCTCCACGAACTCAACGAGGAATTAAACCCGCAGTTAGGACAGCTGTTTAATCTTAGTCTCACCTCCGGATACTGTGGTCCCACTTCACAAAGGCGGTGCCTCCACCGACCCTGGAAATTACCGGCCCATTAGCTTGACAAGCCTTATCTGCAAAGCCATGGAGAGGATCATAATGGATCTCATAAATAAAGACATAGGGAATTTGCAGACTTTGGATCCAACTCAGTTTGGCTTTGTGAAAGGCAGATCATGCCTTTTAAACTTGGTTGACTTTTTCGAAACAGTCACCAAGGCCATTGATGAGGAAAGGCAGTCCATACAGCCTACCTCGACCTGGCGACAATACCCCACTCGGGTATCATTGAAAAACTCATCAGCTTAAATGTAAACCCATACATCACAAGATGGGTTGCAAACTGGCTGAGTGACAGAACCCACAGGGTCAGAGTTGCTGGCGCCATGTCAGACTCAAAGCCTGTAACAAGTGGTGTCCCACAGGGCTCAGTCCTGGGCCCACTCTTGTTTGGCATCTACTTTTCTGAAGTACAAGCAAACACAGGAGGGTTATGGCTGACAAAGTTTGCAGATGACTGCAAACTAACACATCTGACACAGATATCCTTCAGAAGGGTCTCACAGAAACGGATAACTGGTGCCAGAGCCATGGCCTAAAGTTAAATGCCAAGAAATGCATAGTCATACTAGCTACCATATAGGTGGCAATCCACTGAGCACAGAAGAAGTTATCAGGGACCTGGTGACCCAGGTTGACAGTAGCCTTTCATTCAACACTCATATTGCTAAAGTAGTTAGGAAGACCTTCTACATTGCCCACCTTATCATGAAGGGATTCACATCTAGATCAAGGGAGGTCATAGTCTCCCTATACTCATCACTCATCAGACCAATGATTGAGTACAATATGTATCTGACCCGACACTTGCAGCAGCTGAAGTTCCTCACCAAAAGGATAAAGGGTCTCAAAACTCTGTCTTATGCTGCCCGACTGAAAGAACTCCAGCTCTATTCAGTTGCCTCAGAGGTGACCTGTGCCTGACATACAAGGCCATGTCAAACCCAGATTTGATGAACATGCTTCACCTCAAAAATCTAGATCCCTCAGAGCCACAAGATTAATAGGACATGCTGGAGGGATAGATTCATCACCCAAAGACTCCTATGCTGTGGAACAAAATATATGTGAGGCAGAGCACCTCGCTGGCCTTGTTCAAGAGGAATCTTGACCAATGGATGGGAGATGGATTACCTCAGTGTCACTGCTCGACAGAGGCACAGCAAAATAATGGGCATAGTTTCTCCAAACTAAATGTAAATGCCCTCGGGCAGATAGCCTAGTATGAACCTATGAACCTATGAACTTATGTTTACCAAAGCCAGATACATACAAAAGTGCTTGTGCTTAACAAATGTTTTGAGATATTTTGTTCCTTTCTAGGGCTTTTAATTTCAATACAGGAGAGATGGATGTCCTGTCATTTATCCCTGGCCATCTATCTGCCTGTAGTAAGATTTGCCAATTTATCTCATTTAACTCTGACTGAAGTCCCCAAGTTTTGTTGTCACTGATGTCTACATGGTCTATTGCCTTAAATGTGAAATTGTGGCCAGTATTGTCCTGAATAAGCCTTGCTAAAGCATTATTAATATTATTCTTTCTTATGGCATAGTTGTGTCAATAAATTCTGGAGTTAAATTTCCTTTCTGTTTTGCCTACATAAAATGCTAGGCATTGGTCACATGTAGCCATGTAGACCACTGCCTTGGAGTGACAGTTATATTTACCTTTTACATAATGGTCTATACCATTCACTGTAAATTTGTTGCCTGATTTCACCTTGTGGTACCAGTTACAAGACTCACATTTGTACATCCCTACATGTCCTGTTCTAGTGTAGTTAGAACTTTTCCTAAGAAGGTCTTTTAAGTTTGAGCCCCTTCTGTACGTAACTATAGGTCTTTCTCCTATTTGTGCCCTGATGTACAAGTCATCCATTAAAATGTCCCAGTTCTTATAAAAAATGGACATCAAGTGGTATGAGTCAGAGTTGAATGTAAGCACCATATATATAGATATAACTCATACCACACATTTTGGCCACCTAACCTGGACCGGAACACTAAAGGTGGAGGTGTGTCCATATTCATTAAGGATATCCACACATCCAGGCTAGTTGCTCAACATAATGCATCCAAGGTTATCCAAGTGCAACTAACTCTGGGCAAAACGCAATCCAAATTGTAGCTTGCTACAGATCCCACACCATGCCCCAGAATTCCCACTCCTCTTTTCTTGATATACTGGAAAATATTAGGGTTCAACCAAACACCCTAATAATAGGCAATTTCAACTAGCCCACCATTAACTGGGAAAACTGCTCATGTACCAACTCCTTCGCTCATCGCTTTCTGGAATTCATAAACTCCAATGCCCTGGATCAACTTATCCACACCCCCAACAGAGGCAACAATATCCTAGATCTAGTCATTACCAACATGAGTGACCGGTGTTCCACACCTGAAGTCAATGCCTCATTGGTCCGATCTGACCATAAGCTAATCACCCTAGACATCCACATCCCACCCCCACTCCTCATTAGGGAAACCACCTTAAAAATTTCTCCAAAGCCAACTTCAAGCTTTGGAGAATAGAGGTACAACTGCTGAATGCTACACAAATGCACTCCATAAGCACTTACACGAGTGCATGGATCATGCTATCCCAAACAGAACCAAAATGCTATCCTCCAAAAAAAGGAAGCCAATCTGGTGGTCTTCTGCCATAAACAAACTCTAAAACAGAAGGAAGAAACTGTTGCAAAAGAGAGTAAAATCCTATGAGTGGAGGAGCTCCCTGGTCAGCCTCAGTAAGAAGCTAAGATCCATTATAAGATCCTCCAAAGCTAGCTATGAAAACAAAATTGCCACTGATTCTAGGGACAACCACAAAGCATTCTATAGCTATGTCAAGAATCTCAATGGCAACACCCAGATCTGCTCTGAGATACAGCACAACTGCATAAAAATTACAGAACCAACTGATATTGCCAACATCCTGGCAGATAGGTTCATTGCTAACTTTACCCCCCTCTCACCCCGTAAAGGGCCCATATCTATACAGGAAGAATGCAGAGTCCCTGTAATCACAACTATGCAGGTAAAAGCTGCACTGTCTAAAGCCAAAAACACAGCATCCATGGGACCGGACAACATCCCAGGCTATGTTTTACATGAACTTCAGAATGAACTGGCTCCTCACCTAAGCACCATGTTCAATCATAGCCTCATGTCAGGCTTTGTGCCCACTGAATGGCACACAGCAACAGTTATCCCACTCCACAAAGGGAGAGCCACCACTGATCCCGGGAACTATCACCCTATTAGCCTGATGAGCCTGGTCTGTAAGCCCATGGAATGTATCTTCATGGAACTCATAAACAAAGACATTGGTAACCTCCAAACTCTGGACCCCATCCAGTTCAGGTTTGTGAAAGGCAGATCATGCCTCCTGAACCTGATTGACTTCTTTGAGGCAGTCACCAAAGCCATAGATGAGGGTAAGGTGGTTCACATAGCCTATCTTGACCTCGCCAAGGCTTTCGACACCATCCCCCATTCTGGAATTATAGCTAAACTCACTAAACTAGGTATAAATCCCTATGTCACAAGATGGGTTGCCAACTGGCTCACTGACAGAACCCACTGTAAAAGTTGCAGACTCGAAATCTGACTTAAAACCAGTGACAAATGGAGTACCACAGGGTTCAGTCCTGGTACCTCTGTTGCTTGGTATCTACTTCTCTGGAGTACAGGCTAACACAAAAAGCCTTTGGTTAACGAAGTTTGCAAACTAGGAGCCATAGTCAAGTCCCTAAATGATGTGAACATCCTATAGAAGGGCCTCACAGAGACAGATGCCTGGTGTCAGAGCCATGGCCTCAAGCTCAATGCCAAAAATGCATTGTCATCCCCTTTGGTTAAAAACTCAGTACCCATGAACTACCACATAGGCGGCAGTCTACTTAATGCCGAACGTGTGATAAGAGACCTTGGGATCCAGGTGGACACTAGTCTCTAATTTGATAATCACATTGCCACAGTAGTCAGGAAATCCTTCTACATGACACACCTCATCACAAAAGGTTTCTCATCCAGAAAAAAAGAGGTCATTGTTCCCCTCTACTTGTCACAAATTTGACCCATTATAGAGTACAACGCCCCTTTTAGTATGTACCTCACAAGACATCTGCAGCAGCTGGAAAGGCCACAGAAGTACCTCACAAAGATGATTACTGGCCTCAAACAGATGCCCTACACTGACCGTCTCAAAAAACTCCAGCTTTACTCTGTAGCATATCGCATACTCCAAGGTGATCTCTGCCTAACATATAAAGCTATGTCAAACCCAGAGCTGTTGAACATGCAACACCTAAAGAAATCCCAATCCCTCCAAGCTACACACTCTAGGGGAAAAAACCATGTCACCACAATAAACAGGACATGCTGGAGGGATATATTCCAGTCCCAGAGACTTCCTATACTCTGGAACAAGCTACCCATCTATGTCAAGCAAAGTTCCTCATTAGCACTCTTCAAGAAAAATCTTGATGAGTGGATGGGAAATAGGAAATACACCCCGGGGATCACTTCTGAGGCTCTGCTCGACAGGGGTACAGGAAAATAACTTTCTTGGGTGGCGTAAGCCAGGGAACTTTGTTGGCTAGGCTTACTTAGGCCCTTGGGCCAATAGCCTAGTACCTGCCTATGAACCTATGAACCTATGAATCAAATATCTTACTAGAGGGTCTAACACAGAAAAATGACTGGCGCCAAAGTCACAGACTAAAACTAAATGACAAGAAATGCATTATAGTGCCTTTTGTTAAAAATGTCACCCAGGCTAATTACTCCATTAATAAGATGCTCCTAAGAGTTAATCCGATAGTCAGGGATCTAGGAGCATATTTAAACAGTAATCTGGTCTTTGATCAACATGTAGCCAAGGTAGTATGAAAATCATTCTATATCACCCAACTTATAAATAAGGCTGTGGCGTCCAGGTCCAAGGAAGTCATAGTGCCACTTTATTTGGCCCTTATCAGATCCATCATTGAGTATAATGCCCTCTTCGACATGTACCTGACCTGACATATGCAACAATTGCAATGCCCACAAAGGTTCCTTACAAGGAGAATTGAGGGTATAAACACATTGTCCTGTATGAATTGCCTTAAAACCCTATCTCGATACTCTGTCACCTAAAGGCTACTGAAAGGCAATCTATGGCTGGCATTTAAGGCGTACTCAGATTCACCTGTGATGGACCTTTTGCACATATGCAAAATGAATAGGATTAGAACCACTAGATCTGAATATTTAAATGTCACTTATGACATAAATAAGACATGTTGGAGAGACAGATATGTATCTCAGAGGATCCCTATGTGCTGGAACAGGCTCCCATTTATTTGAGGCAGATGCCATCCCCAATTGCATTTAAGCATAACCTTGACCAATGGATGGAAAATTGGAACTTCACCCAGGGGTCTGCCCCCCCCCCCATGTCTCTGATAGAAACAGACAGCAATGCCCAAATTAACATACCTCCCATACCTTCTAGAAACTTCCTAATAGTCATTCCTAATAAATACCCTATGTCTATGCTCATGATGCATAGGAATACAATTGAGTTGGATTGCATGGCTAGGAGTATAAAGGCTTTGGTAGTAAATAGGCTAGTGTATATATGTATGAATCTATGAGTCTATGAATTACATTAAACAGGGTTGACCCTGATACCATAGTTGAGGTATTTGCTTTGAGTTTTTTTTTTTTTTGGCATGTTTTCCTATCTGTAACCTGCTGGGGAGGGTGCTGTACTCCTAAGTGCATCATCCCTTGGATGAAACATTAAGTCATGGCCCCATCTGCCAGAATTCCTGTTAATACTTCTGGTGGACGTAAAAGATTCTATGGCACTTATTAAAAAAATTAGGGGAAGTTCCTAAGGGCACTGGCAACTTTCCTTTAGTCAGTATGAATACCACCTTCTGTCTCCCCACCATGAAAAAGGCCAATAGCTTAGTCAACAAAGGATAAATAAATAAAATTAAAGCTCCCTCCATCCATTTTCCATCTACTGACATGATATGTCTTGTTTCTTGTGATTAGTGGCCTGTGGATTATAACTGTTCGTAAAGGAGTTCTAGCTTCCTCTTCTAAAATCAAAACCAATATGTCAGTATGACTTTCCGCAACACTTGTCATCCTTTCCAGAGTGCATGCTTTCACCTTGAGGAAAACAATGCAAGTGATTCATCACCTTTGCTGTGTCCCTTCTATACCTAACTCCAAGAATCAATACAACTAACTCATTATCAAGGGAAGCCCATGTTTTTGCTAAGCTGTCCCCTTCAATGCCACATTTGGATTTTTTTTTGTTAAGTTCCTATCACCACACAGCACATCTTTCCAAAGAAGCGAATATTCATTATCAGCTGGCCCACACATGCATACAGAAATACATTTCTGCTTCAGTACAATTCAGCAACTAACTTGTCAAACTTATTGTAAGTGTCTCAGTTCATGATTGAATGTCACTTCAAATGGATCCCTTTGTTTTGTTACATGCGTTGACTGCATTTCTTACCTCCTGTCTCCAGATTAAAACTACTCAGGCATGGGTGATTATTTTCCTCCTGCACTTTCAGGTCTTCATCAATAACCTTCTTTCTTTCCATGACTGAGGATGATAACCTCACTGTCTGTGGAATTTTCTCTGACTTTTAACTTAAAAATCTTGATAGCACTTAATAGTACCTGTTGTCTCATCTTTGTGCATTGCAGCTTTACAGAGACATAGTGATGAAGATGAAGGTTACAAACCTACTGTACTTCCCTAAACTTGGTCAAGGGTAAAGTGTATGAAGATTCAACCCATTGGGTACACTTCCCTGATCTACAGCTCATCGACCACTGTTCTCCACGGGTTATCACCATGGGGATAGTTTCTATTTGCACTTTGTCAGAATCTGAGGTGTTGGCATTTTCTGTTTTTCCCCTACTGTTGTGGAACTATGGTGTAATTTTTTACAACTAATAAGGTACAGAAGCCTTGCCTCTATACAAGATACACTTATTTGTATTTCCTTATTCAGTTGATGTTTTGACAAATTTGTATTATCTGGTTCAAACATCATCCAGTTTATAGTTAGTGAAGCATATGACAGTCTAATGTGTGCAGATTGTTTTTCATCACTTTCTTCTGGTCTTAATTCTTTGATTTGCTCTTCCTGGGGCACGTTTGCTTCTTTAACTCCACAGATGTCACCTACTATGATCTCGTGGCATGTCTGTAGTCCATGTAACAGTTTTATAATGTTGATGATAACCAAAGTCGAATCATTCCAGTGTTCAGTCTTGCCTTCTCCTAGTCCTCTCAAATACAATGTGACTTATGCTTACTTGTTCACCATAAAGTAACTAATAAATTCATGTCACAGAGAACATTTTGGTATGGGCACGGATGGGTGATAATGTGAGTTTAAGATACAGTACCATTCTACTCAAAGTACCTGTAGAAAACAGCTAACACTGAATCTGTTAGTGGTAGGGTGATCTAAATTTCACTGTTCGATATGTAGAGTTTAAGTAGCCATCCACAAGATATGTCAGACAGTGATGTAAAACCCTTGGCTGGAAATAATGTACAGATCCATATACTGGTAGATCATTTATTGCAGAATAATGCAATTTATAATTGATTCCTTTACATTTTTTATAAGTGATTACTATTTACTACCCTTTCCTTTCATAACTAATCTAACTGCTTTAACACTGTACTTGTAATGAATTATTTTTGAACTCTTCCTGATTTGCCAAGTGAACATAAAACTGGTGTGCAAGGTATTCTGGCTTGTTCTGAGGCCATATCTCGTGTACAATGCTCTTTTTTCATGTTACTCACACATGTTACTGTTCCTAAATGTAATCTGAGATATTTGTCATTTATATTTCTGTTTACTCTTTAGTGCAGTCTTGGGAAAGACCTTTGAGGAGTACTATTCATTTCAAAGGCTACCTATCAAGTAACGTAATACAATACAGAGGAGACAGATTAAATCAATCTGAACTGATTTTATAGTGAATACAATGCTCTAAAACAAAGACGAATGTGAATATAAATTGCATAAAGAGAAAAAAAAATAGATAATACACCTCTTAGAAAGTTGGTGAGACTGAATGAAGTTCAGCACCGTGTATCACCAGCAAACAGACATCAGCAAGTAAAAAATTACCCAAAGAAAGTGAATATATAGGCTAAAAAAGAAAGTACTCACTCTGTACTTAATTGAGGTACAACGGAGAAAGTATGCAGGTGGTACCTGCACATAGTCACTGGTGACGTATCTGTAGTACATAATCACCTTTTGGGGGTAACGGGAGGGGGACTGTATCATTCTACGAGAAGGAGAGAGAGAATCAAGTGGGGGTCAAAGGACTGCAAGGAGTTGGTCACTAAAGTGAAGACAAAGCAAGCAGGATAACTCTTGGTTGTTACCAAGTTCCAGTATGACCAGAGATAAAGTGAGCCTTTAGTGCGATCTGGACCATTGCAAAACAGCAAGAGACAAGAGCAAATATGAAGGCAGATGTTTAAGGTACTCGGGTGTTCCAAAATGAAAACTTGTTGAGAAAGATTACAGTTTTGGGTGAAATATAGAAACAAGGCAGCTCAACTTACCTTGTGCTCTAGAGGATAGTGTTGTGAGTTAATGCTGACTACAGGAAAAATAAGGTAATCCAAGTCTGGCTTAGCTGGCCAAGATGGCAGCACATATCTGTACTACTTACAATAGTGTAGTCACTGATGGAGGCACTAAGTATGAGCTGACCTAACCAAGGTAAGGCCAGGTGGCATGCTTTCTTCAGTAGACAGATGAGCCTAATAAAAGAGGTGGGACTTGCTGCATGAGGTCAAATTTGCAGTAATTGTTTAGGGATAAGCATATAATGAACACATGAACTACAGATTACAATGCCAAGTCTACACCAGCATAAATGCTGTGGAGTGAATATAATGGATGTGTTGCTGCCAAATGAAGCAGTGCCTATTACATTTTGATATAGACCACTGTTCAGTTGTAAATCCTCCCTGTGCATTAGACACCCTCCCTGCAGAAGAAGAGCTCACCAAAACAACTATATCTCATTAACTAGACCCTGTTTCTAAACAGTAACTGGCAGACAGGCATTTTGCAAACTTAGTCCAGCTATATGGAACTATCTTACGAAGGAAACCCAGATGCTTTCAGAATGATTCAAATCTGAATTTAAGGAGCACATGTGATGTTCCGCGGTGGTACAGTGGTAACATTGTTACCTCACAGCAAGAGGTTCTCCCGTTCGATTCTCGGCTTGGCTTGGGAGTGCCTTCTGTGTGGAGTCTGCATGTCCTCCCCGTGGTTGAGTACCGTTCAAAAGACATGTGGGTGTAAATGGGCATGCCTTCGTTAAAGGTTGGGCATCAAGCTGGCACCTTGGCGTTTCGTAAAAAAAAATCCACTGCCAATCATTAGCGGACCGGAGTTCCGCTGTGGCGACCCCTTACCAGGAAAAAGATGAAAGACAAACAACAACAACAACATCATTGTGTAAGAATATGTATGCAAATGTTTCAGTGATACTGGACAGCAATAATGTAATTTTATACAGAGTAATATATACCTGTGTAACATAAAGAGGTCATTGCCTGTACTCTGCAACAAAATAGTCTGACTATGACATGAAGAACTGCTTCTGTTGTGGAGTTTTTACTACAATGTTAAAGTATGTACATTTGTAGTTGTTATACCTGTACCAAGTGTGTATTACATGTTTAAACTATAAATCTCTTATCTTCTTCTTTGTGCCCTTTGTCACCTATGTATATATCATCACTTCTTACTCTCTGTGTACTACTGTTTTCTACTATTTCTAGTGGTCAGCTGTGTGTCCAGGTCATTGCAGAAAAATGTAAATAGGCCACTTAGGTTCATAGGTTCATAGGTTCATACTAGGCTATCTGCCCGAGGGCATTTACAAGCCTAGCCCATAGTTTTGTGGCTTACGCCACCCCTTTAGTATGGGGAACTATACCCATTATTTTGCTGTGCCTCTGTTGAGCAGTGACACTGAGGTAATCCCTGGAGTATATCTGCGATCTCCCATCCATTGGTCAAGATTTCTCTTGAACAAGGCCAGCGAGGTGCTCTGCCTCACATATACCGGGATTTTATTCCACAGCATAGGGAGTCTTTGGGTGATGAATCTATCCCTCCAGCACGTCCTATTAATAGCCGTGTCGAGGTTTAAGTCTCCGCCCTTGTGGATCTGACGGATCTAGATTTTTGAGGTGAAGCATATTCATCAAATCTGGGTTTGACATGGCCTTGTATGTTAGGCAAAGGTCACCTCTGAGCAAGCTGTGTTTACTGAATAGAGCTGGAGTTCTTTCAGTCGGGCAGCATAGGACAGATGTTTGAGACCCTTTATCCTTTTGGTGAGGAACTTTTGTGGCCTCTCCAGCTTCTGCAAGTGTCGGGTCAGATACATTCCGAATGGGGCATTGTACTCAATCATTGGTCTGATGAGTGATGAGTATAGGGAGACTATGACCTCCCTTGATCTAGATGAGAATCCCTTCATGATAAGGTGGGCAATGTAGAAGGTCTTCCTAACTACTTTAGCTACATGGGTGTCGAATGACAGACTACTATCAACCTGGGTCCCCAGGTCCCTGATAACTTCTTCTGTGCTCAGTGGATTGCCACCTATTTGGTAGCTAGGGGTAACCTTGTTTTTCCCGAAGGGTATGACTATGCATTTTTTGGCATTTAACTTTAGGCCATGGCTCTGGCACCAGTTATCCGTTTCTGTGAGACCCTTCTGAAGGATATCTGTGTCAGATGTGTTTTCTACTATGGCCCAGTTTGCAGTCATCTGCAAACTTTGTCAGCCATAACCCTCCTGTGTTTGCTTGTACTTCAGAAAAGTAGATGCCAAACAAGAGTGGGCCCAGGACTGAGCCCTGTGGTACACCACTTGTCACAGGCTTTGAGTCTGACATGGCGCCAGCAACTCTGACCCTGTGGGTTCTGTCACTCAGCCAGTTTGCAACCCATCTTGTGATGTATGGGTTAACATTTAAGCTGATGAGTTTTTCAATGATACCTGAGTGAGGTATTGTATCAAGGCCTTCGCCAGATCGAGGTAGGCTGTATGGACTGCCTTTCCCTCATCAATGGCTTTGGTGACTGTTTCAAAAAGTCAACCAAGTTTAGAAGGCATGATCTGCCTTTGACAAAGCCAAACTGGGATGGATCCAAAGTCTGCAAATTCCCTATGTCTTTATTTATGAGGTCCATTATGATCCTCTCCATGGCTTTGCAGATAAGGCTTGTCAAGCTAATGGGCGGTAATTTCCAGGGTCGGTGGAGGCACCGCCTTTGTGAAGTGGGACCACAGTTGCAGTGCGCCACTCCCTGGGTATGTATCCAGAGGTAAGACTATGATTAAACAGCTGTCCTAGCTGTGGGTTTAATTCCTCATTGAGTTCGTGGAGCACACAGCCGGGGACACCATCAGGTCCCATGGATGCTATGTTTTTTGCTTTGGAGAGAGCAGTTCTCACTTGGGCGTTGGAGATGTTTGGGGGGCTGCAATCGCTTGGTATAGATATCTCTCCTTTGGGGAGGGGAGAAGTTTGCACTGAACCTGTCAGCCAGTATGTTGGCAATGTCTGTAGGATCAGTAATCTTCACATCATTTTGAACTAGTTCTGAGCATATCTGGGAGTTTCCTCCCAGGTTTCTAACATAGCTAAAGAAGGCCTTATGATTGTCTTTTGAGTCTTTAGCTATTTTTCTCTCAAAATTTGCTTTGGATGATTTTATGAGAGCTCTTAGTTTTTACTTATAGTGATCAAGGGTGTCTTACCTTTTAAGGATTTTGCTCTATCTTGTAGTAGCTTCCTCCTTTTGTTGTAGAGTTTGTTTATGGCTGGGGTCCACCAGACTGGACGCTTGCCTTTGGTACAAAGAGTCTTTGTTTTGCTTGGGATTGCCTTATCCATGCTGTCCTGCAGGTGCTGGTAGAAGACATTTGTAAGTGATTCAGCGGCTTGAGTACTGTTTTCCGCCGATACCGGCGCCTTAAAGGAGACCACACTAGTCTTTAGAAGTGTGAAGTCGGCTTTCGAGAAGTTCTTTACTGTGGTCTTTTTTATTTCAGATGGGGGTGGGATGAGGACCTCCAGCGAGATTAGTTTGTGATCTGATCTCACCAGTGAGTGGTATACTTCTGGTGTTGAACATTGTGCTCCCATGTTCGTGATGATGAGATCAAGTATGTTTTCTCCTCTTGTGGGGATGGTGACTAGTTGTTCCATGGCATTTGAGTTTATGAATTCCAGGAACTTTTGGGCTAGGGTGTTTGGGCTTGAGTAGTGTTCCCAGTCTATATTAGGGTAATTGAAGTCACCTAGTATGATGGTGTTTGGTGATACATTTATCCCCTCTAGTGTTTTCAGGAAGGCCATGTGAGGTTCCTGAGTTTGTGAGGGTGGCCTGTAACATGCCACAATTTGCAGAGCAGTCTTGCCTATGGTTAATTGCACCTGGATGGTCTCCGATGCATCGTGCGTTGCCACCAGTCTTGAGGTGTGGGTGTCTTTGATGAATATGGATACCCCTCCTTTCTTGGTATTGTCCGGATTTTGGGGCCGGAACGCATGATAAGAGGTAAAACCTGATAGTGCTGGGGTGCTCTCAGAAGCCTTGAACCAGGTTTCTGTGACTGCACAGACATCGATGTTCTCCATACTGAGAAGGGCCTCGAGTCGTGCATTTTGAGATTTAGACTTCTGGCATTGAGCAGCATTACCCTTAGTTTTTTCCTTTTTGTGTTCTAGGGTGGTAGGTTTAGAATTTGAGCCTTGCCTAAAAAGGCACTATGGGGTGGCAAGAGCCTTTGCCAATATCCGGAATCCCAGGGTGACAGGTGCAAGCCGTCCCTTGAGCAGCGTGGCTTGTCCAGCATGTCATCCCAGGCAGACAGACATTGGATCCCCTTTGAATGACACCAGAGTTTAAGCCAGTTGTTAAAGCTGATCATCTTATCTCTGTATTGTGGCATCATTCTTGGTGAAGGTAGGATACTGCTCAAGGTCAGGGTCATACCTGCCTGGGCTACATAATCAGAGAGCTCCTCAATGTCTCTTTTCATGTAGTCCAAGGAGGTACGTCTCAGGTCGTTTACACCAGCGTGGACAATGACTGAGTCGTATTTGTACCTGCTGTTGAGAGACTTCAGTTACCCAGTCAACAAACAGCAAATAAACAAATCCGTCCTTCACTATGACACACTAGTAGATTTTCTGTGTTGGGAACATTATCATTATTTGTAAGATTATGACATTCACTGTTTTTTTTTCCTTGGGAAATGTTTTTTCATTTTTAACAGTGGGATTATGGCTGAGTTGTTTTATTGTATTATGTAGTCTTTATTCTATGATATAGTGTGTGTGTTTTTTTTTGTTCCTATACCCTGTTTGCCCCACCAGCTAGCTACTGTACTTCTATTGTGCCTTGGCAAAAAAAAAAAAAAAAGAACCTAGAACTGCTCCTAACAGAGAAGACCTGTGACAGTCAGGCATGAGCATCAAGGAAGGCAGAGGAGTGACAATGAATACAGAGAGATGGTGATAAATGACATGGCACCCCCACCCCATGTAGAAAATGGGAAAGGGGGGCTTGATGATGATGATGTCATACTGAAAGATTATGGTTTGGATGAAGTGTTCTTATGATACAGTGTAACAAGTCAGGGGTGTAGTTGCCATAGGTTCATAGCTTCATAGGTTGGTACTAGGCTATTGTCCCTAGGGCCTATACAAGCCTAGCCATAATTCCCTGGCTATTTCTTCTCACAGTATTTACTTCCCTGGACCCCTGTCTAGTAGGGTGACTGACGTGTTCCCCGGGGTGAATTTCCTATCTCCCATCCAATCGTCAAGGTTCCTTTTGAAGAGGGCCAAAGAGGCGCTCTGCTTGGCATGTATGGGCAGTCTATTCCAGAGTCTGGGGAGTCTCTGGGTCAGGAACCTATTCCTCCAGCATGTTTTGTTCATTGTGATGACAAGGTTTAGATCCCTGGAGCGTGTGTCTCTGAGAGATTGAGATTTCTTTAAGTGTAGCATGTCCAACAGCTCTGGGGTTGACCTGGCCTTGTATGTTAAGCAGAGATCACCTCTGAGTAGACGATATATGACAGAGTATAGGTGGAGTTTTTTTAGATGGTCAGCATAGGGTATCTGCTTTAGACCTGTGATTCTTTTAGTGAGGTATTTCTGCGGCCTTTCCAATTGTTGCAGATGTCTTGAGAGGTACATACCAAATGAGGCGTTGTATTCTATAATGGGTCTAATGAGGGATGAGTACAGTGGGACAATGGCCTCCTTTTTTCTGGATGAAAAGCCCTTAGTGATGAGGTGTGCCACATAGAAGGATTTCCTGCCTGCTGTGGTGATGTGGTTATCAAAGGTGAGATCACAGTCCACCTGTGTCTCTAAGTCTCTTATCACACTTTCGGTGTTTAGTATACTGCCACCTATGTGGTAATTCATGGGTACATGTTTTTTCCCAAAGGAGATAACTATACATTTCCTGGCATTGAGCTTGAGTCCATGGCTCTGGCACCAAGCATCTGTTTCTGTAAGCCCCTTTTGTAGAATATTCACATTATTTGGGGATTCAATAATAGTTCCCAGTTTGCAGTCACCTGCGAACTTTGTTAGCCAGAGTCCCTTAGTGTTGGCCTGTACTTCAGAGAAGTAGATGACAAACAAGAGCGGTCCCAGGACTGAACCCTGAGGTACTCCACTTGTCACTTGTCTAGTGCTGGATTTGGAGTTGGCTACCTTTACAGTGTGGGTTCTGTCAGTAAGCCAGTTGGCAACCCATTGAGTGATGTAGGGATTAATGCCAGCTTAGTAAGTTTATCTATGATTCCAGAGTGGGGGGTGGTGTCGAAGACCTTGTTGAGGTCCAGATAGGTTGTGTGGATCACCTTACCCTTGTCCACGGCTCTGGAGACTGATTTGAAAAAGTCAATCAGGTTCAGAAATACAATACAAAATGTTTTGGAAAATGCCATACACAAAGGCATTAGTATTTCAATGGAAAGAGAAAAATATCACTAACCTAAATGCAAGAATAGAAAGGCAGACTTATTTTGTTCTCTTCAACATTATAAGGAAAATATTTATATAAATAAAACACGTGTGGCAACATTCAAAATAAAACACATCTTTTGCTGCCAATAATAGTCAATAGATAGCAGTTTAAATGTCTGTTAAAAGTTTTTTGAAGTAGAAGCAAGAGTGGTCAGTTAACAGCTCCTGGATTACAGTGATAATTTTGACACCTCAGGAAGAATTTGATAGCACATGGACTAAAAATTGGAAACCATAAAACATGTAGTTCAGCTGCTTTATTTTGGTTCATAGGTGTGTACTAGGCTAATGGCCCTGGGGCCTTTACAAGCCTAGCCATAGGATTACCCTGGTATAGTGCCAGTCGGCCTTAGTTCCCAGTGCTTCTATCGAGTAGAGCCACTGGTGTTATCCCCGGGGTAGTTTTCTGTTCCCCATCCACTCATCAAGATTTCTCTTGAAGAGGGTCAGCAAGGTGCTCTGCTTGACATGTATGGGAGGTCTATTGCAGAGCATGGGCAGTCTCTGGGTTATGAACCTGTCCCTTCAGCATGTTCTGTTGATTGTGGTAATGAGGTTGGGGTCCCTGGAGCATATTGGTGCAGAGGGATTGGGATTTCTTTAGATGTACCATTTCTAACAGAGTTGGGTCAGACATGGCTTTGTAAGTCAAGCAGAGATCACCTCTAAGTAGGCGATATGAGACAGAGAATAGTTGGAGTTTTTTGAGTCTGTCCATATAGGACAAGTGCTTAAGGCCTATGATTCTCTTTGTGAGATACTTTTGCAGCCTCTCCAGTTGTTGCAGGTGTCTAGTGAGGTGCATGCCAAATGGGACATTGTACTCGATGATTGGCCTAATGAGGGAAGAGTAGAGGGAGACAATGACCTTTTTTTTCCTGGATGCAAAACCCTTAGTAATGAGATGTGCCACATAGAAGGACATTCTGACCACAGTGGCAATGGTGTGGTCAAAAGAGAGGTTGCTGTCAACCTTTGTTCCGAGATCTCTCATAACACCTTCTGTATTCAGTGGACTACCACCGATGTGGTAATTCATGGGAACTGGGTTTTTCCCAAAGGGGATGATGACACATTTTTTGGCATTGAGCTTAATGCCATGGTTTTGACACCAGTCGTTGGTCTCAGTGTGGCCATTCTGTAGGATGTCAACATCACTTGGGGAGTTAATAATAGCTCTCAACTTGTAATTGTCTGTGAACTTTGTCAGCCAGAGTCCTTTTGTGTTGGCCTGGACTTCAGAGAGGTAGATACCAAACAGGAGAGGACCCAGGACCGAACCCTGTGGGACTCCACTCATGACCAGTCAGCAGTCTGACCTGGAGTCAGCTACTTTTACACTGTGGTTTCTATCTGTGAGCCAGTTTGCAACCCACCTAGTGATATAAGGATTGATGCCTAGCTTAGTGAGTTTTTCTGTGATTTCTGAGTGGGGAATGGTATCAAAAGCCTTGGCCAGATCAAGGTAGGCTGTATGAGCCACATTGCCTTCATCCACAGCTCTGGTGACTGACTCAGAGAAGTCAACCAAGTTGAGCAGGCATGATCTACCCTTCACAAAACTAAACTGCGTGGAATCCAGAGTTTGGAGATTCCCTTTATCTTTGTTTATTAGGTCTATGATGATGTGTTCCATTGCTTTGCATATCAGACTCAGCATGCTAATTGGGCGAGAGTTCCCAGGGTCCATAGTTGCTCCTCCTTTGTGGAGAGGGATGACTGTAGCAGTGCACCATTTGGTAGGGACAAAGCCTGAGGTGAGGCTGCAATTGAACAGGGCACACATGTGAGATGCCAGTTCACTCTGTAGTTCATGTAGAACACTGCCAGGGATATTGTCAGCTCCCATAGAAGCTCTATTCTTGGCCTTGGACAGTGCTGTTTTAACCTGTGTCGCAGTAATACTGGGTACCTGGCAATCTACTGGTATTGTGATTGGTCCTTTGGGGGGGGGTAAAGTTGGCACTGAATCTGGCGGCAAGTATACTGGGAATATCTGTTGACTTGGTATAGGAGGTACCATTGTGCAGTAGCTCAGATCAAATCTGGGTATTGCTGTGGAGATTCTTTACATAACTATAGAAGACTTTGTGGTTGTCTTTACAATCTGCTGCAATTCTGTTTTCTTAGCTAGCTTTAGAGGATTTGATGAGGGATCTCAACTTTTTGTTGAGGCTGATAAGGGAATTGTTCCAGTCTTGGGACTTCACCTTATTCCGCATCAGTTCCTCCTTCTGTTGTAGAGTTTGTTTATGGCAGGGGGCCATCAGATTGGCCTTTTTTTGGAGGAGAGCATCTTGGTTTTATTGGGTATGGTGAAATCCATGCATTTGTGTACGTGTTCATAAAGTGCATTGGTGTATGATTCAGCAGTCACACAACTATTCTCCATTTGCAGGGGTGCTGTGAAGTTAGCCACCTCTGTTTTTAGGAGCCCAAAGTTAGCTTTGGAGAAGTTTTTCATGGTGGTTACCTTTGCAGGCGGGTGGGAAGGATGAGGATTTCCAAGGTGATTAGTTTGTGGTAGGATCTAACCAGGGAGGAGTTGACTATTGGTGTAGATCAATGGTTGCCCATGTTAGTAATGATCAGGTCAACGATGTCGCTACCTCTAGTGGGGGTAAGAACAAGCTGGTCCAGGGCATTGGAATTAATGAACTCCAGGAAACACTGGGCAAGTGCATTGGTACATGGGTAATTTTCCCAGTTAATGGTGGGGTAGCTGAAGTCATATTGTAAGAGAGTGTTAGGCTGGACCCTAATATTCTCCAGGGTGCTTAAGAACATGGAGTGTGAGTCTTGGGACATGGTTGGGGACCTATAGCAGGCTACAACCTGAATTGCTGTCTTACCCAATGTTGGCTGCACCTGAAGTATCTCTGATGTGCTATGTTGGGCTACTAGTCTGGAGGTGTGCAGATCCTTTATGAATATGGAAACACCACTGCCTTTGGAGCTTTGGTTCAAGTTCTGGGGCCGAAAGGTATGGAATCAGTTATAGCCTGGTAGTGCTGGGGTGCTTTCTGCTGCCTTGATCCAGGTCTCTGTTACAGCACAACTACTGTTAAAGAAGTAAGAGCTTCTCTGAAAAGACAGATCAGAGTGATTTGAGCAAAACCGTGAGAGTGAAAATAGGCTCCCAGAACTGTGCAAGATTCTGCTGACTCACACAAAGGGGGCATGAAGTGAGTTCTGGGAAAAAAACTCTAAGATCACTTTACAGAGGCAAGTCCATTGAGTTATAGTAACCATAACCAGTTAATGATATTGCTACATTAAAATACAGCACAAAGATATAATGAGATATAATGACAACCATTATTTAGTTATACTTTTTGTTGACTGAGTTAGTTCCACTAGGCAGATGGCTTTTTTCAGGGGAAATCTGAGGTGGTATTCATACTGAATAGGGGAAACTTGACCGGGACATTGGGAAACTTTGCCTTCCCTTTTTGATAAGTGTTGTGGGATCTTTTACATCTGACAGAGATGCCAACAACTCATGCAATTGTGAACATGGATTAACATCTCATCCGAAGGATGGCACACCCAGGAGTACAGCACCCCTGTTATTCTCCACTGTAGTGTCAGTATTGGAAAATTAAGGCATATACCTACTGGAGGAACAGAAACCACAACCTTCTGCACCAAAGGTGAGCATTCTACCTGCTGAGGTACGGATACTCTAAATAAATATGCCATCTTTCAAGCCCTCCTTCAAGGAAAACATCACTGATAAAGACAAAAGCTGTATCTAGTAAATGCAACAATGTGAACTGTCTAGTACTTAATTTCTGGCTTGTTGAAATAATAGTTTCAGAAACAATTTTGATATGAATGTTTTATGGTAGCATTGTACCTCTCAACTTATTTGGTCAAGAATTATGGGCAAAGCCAAAAATAATGGGGAGATATAATTAGAAGCAATTTTAATTATTACTCTAATTCACTTAATACCTTAATAGAACAACATGTTTGGCATCAACATGTATTTTTTGAACAATAAAAGCACAAAACTCTAATGACTGGTACACAAGATGATCAATTTCAAAAATTGGCTTAAGTATTGGTGTCATTCAAAGGGGATCCAATGCCTGTCAGCCTGGGATGACATGCTCGACAAGCCACGATGCTTCGCTAGGGATGGCTTGCACCTGTCACCCCTGGGCTTTTGGATATTGGCAAAGGCTCTTGCCACCCCCATAGTGCCTTTTTTAGGCAAGGCTCAAAAGACAAACCCACCTCCATAGGTATCACAAGGGATAAGAAACTAAGAGTAATGCTACTCAATGCCAGAAGTCTAAACCTCAAGATACATGCACTCAAAACTCTCCTTAGCATGGAGAACATTGATATCTGTGCAGTAACAGAAACCTGGTTCAAGGCTCCTGAGAGCACCCCAACACTACCAGGTTATACCTCATACCATGTTTTTTGGCCCCAAAACTTGGACCGAACCACAAATGGAGGGGGAGTATCAATATTCGTCAAAGATACCCACACCTCCAGATTGGTGGCACAGCACGAAGCATCAGAGACTATCCATGTGCAACTAACAGTGGGTAAAACTGCCTTCCAGTTTATAGCCTGCTACAGACCACCCTCCCAAACCCAGGAACCCCACTCAGCCTTCCTGAGAACACTGGAAAATATGAAGGTCTCTCCAAACACCATTATATTGGGCGACTTCAACTACCCAAACATAGACTGGGAGCATTACTCTAGCTCCAAACCCTAGCCCAAAGGTTCCTAGAATTTATAAACTCAAATGCTATGGAACAACTTGTTACCACTCCCACAAGAGGGGAAAACATACTGGACCTGATTATCACAAACATGGGGACTCTATGCTGCAGACCAGAAGTGTATCCCTCACTGGTAAGATCAGGCCATAAACTAATCTCACTAGATATTCACATCCCGACCCCAGCCCTTGCCCAGAAAACCACAGTGAAAAACTTCTCTAAAGCAAATTTCACACTCCTCAAAACCGAGGTGGAATCCTTCAAAGCCCTTGGGCCTGTGGAAAATACAGCCCAGACCACAGAATCCTTTATAAGCGCATTCTATGAACACCTTCAGGAATGCATGGATCATGCAATCCCAAACAAAACTAAGACCCAATCCTCCAAAGACAGGTGTCCTGTCTGGTGGACCCCAGCCATAAACAAACTATACAATAGAAGGAGGAAGCTACTACATGATAGAGCAAATTCCCAAAAAGGGAAGGCATCTCTGATCAGTATTAGCAAAAAACTACGGGCACTCATAAAATCGTCTAAGGCCAGCTTCGAGAGAAAAATTGCACAGGACACTAAGGATAATCACAAGACTTTTTTTAGTTATGTTAGGAACCTGGGTGGGAATTCCCAGATATGCTCAGAACTAGTCCAAAATGACAAAAAATACACCGAACCCACAGACATTGCCAACATCCTAGCTGACAGGTTCAGCGCAAACTTCTCCCCCCCTTCCCCACCAAAAGGGCAAATATCTATCCCAGCAGAGTGCTGGCCCCCCTGACATCTCAGATGCTCAGGTAAGAGCCGCCCTCTCCAAAGTAAAAAACACAGCATCAATGGGACCAGACGGTGTCCTGGGCTGCGTCCTACATGAACTTCAAGAAGAACTAAACCCAAACATAAAACTACTGTTCAATCTCAGCCTTACTACAGGATATGTACCCAAAGAGTGGTGTACAGCAACAGTGGTCCCTCTCCACAAAGGTGGTGCCTCAACGGATCCTGGAAACTATCGCCCCATAAGCCTGACTAGCTTAGTCTGCAAAGCTATGGAAAGGATCCTCATGGACCTCATAAATAAAGATATTGGGGACCTACAGACACTGGATCCTACCCAGTTCAGCTTTGTTAAGGGCAGATCCTGCCTCTTAAACCTGGTTGATTTCTTTGAAACACTCACCAAGGCCATTGATGAGGGGAAGGTGGTCCACATAGCCTACCTGGACCTCGCAAAAGCCTTCGATACAATACCCACTGGCATTATAGATAAGCTCACCAGCTTAAATATAAACCCCTATGTCACTAGATGAGTTGCAAACTGGCTCAAGGACAGAACCCACATGGTTAGAATTGCCGGAACAATGTCAGACTCCAAACCAGTTACAAGTGGCGTCCCACAAGGCTCAGTCCTGGGACCTCTCTTGTTCGGTATATATTTCTCGGAGGTACAGGCCAACATGGAAGGACTGTGGCTGACCAAGTTCGCAGATGACTGCAAACTGGGTGTCATAATCAACTCTCCAGCCGACACAAGCATCCTACAAAAGGGCCTCATAGAAACAGACAACTGGTGCCAGAGCCATGGCCTCAAGCTAAACGTGAAAAAGTGTATAGTCATCCTCTTCGGCAAAAACAAAGTGCCCACAAATTACCACATAGATGATAATCCATTAAGTATGGAAGAAGTAATTAGGGATCTGGGGACCCAAGTTGATATCAATCTCTCATTTGACAACAACGTGGCCAAAGTGGTTAGAAAAACATTTTATATAGCCCACCTAATCATGAAGAGATTCACATCTAGATCAGGGGAGGTCATCTTGCCTCTTTATTCATCCCTCATCAGGCCCATAGTTGAGTACAATGCCCCTTTTGGGATGTACCTTACCAGACACCTGCAGCAACTGAGAAGACCCCAAAAGTACCTCACCAAGAGGATCAAAGGGCTCAAACAGATGCCATATGCTGCCCGGTTAAAGAATCTCCAACTCTACTCAGTGGCATACCGCCTGCTCAGAGGCGATCTGTGACTGACGTAAAAAGCCACGTCCAACCCGGAATTAATGGACATGCTGCACCTCAGAAAATCCAAATCCCATCGAGCTATGCACTCGAGATACTTGAACCTCAGCACTGAAATAAGTAGGACATGCTGGAGGGACAGATTCATAACCCAGAGGCTCCCTTCACTCTCGAATAAAATCCCAGTCCAGGTTAGGCAGAGTCTCTCATTGACTCTCTTCAAGAGGAATCTTGATGAGTGGATCGGAGATCATAGATTTACTCCAGGTATCACTTCTGTGTCACTGTTAGACAGAGCACAGTATACTAACCTCAAAAAAGGGCATAGCAAAATTCATTTAAAATGGGTGGCGAAAGCCAAACACACTCTGGCTAGGCTTGTAAATGCCCTAGGGCAGATAGCCCAGTGTGAACCTATGAACCTATGAACATAATGGTAATCATTACTGTTTTAACATAAAATAAAAAATGTTATGAGGGACAGTACAGACATCTAAAACAAAATCAGTAGCATTCTGCAAAAATATGGACAATAAATGCTAGAAGTCTAAACCTCAAAATGCACTCACTCGAGGCACTCCTTAAAATGGAGAGCATCGACATCTGTGCAGTGACAGAGACCTGTTTCAAAGCTCCAGAGAGCACCCCTGCATTACCAAGCTACAATTCTTACCACAGCTTTTGGCCATCTAACCCGGACCGAAACACTAAAGGTGGAGGAGTGTCCATATTCATTAAGGATATCCACAACTCCAAGCTAGTTGCTCAGCATAATGCATCCGAGATTATCCAAGTTCAACTAACTCTGGGCAAGACCACAATGCAGATTGTAGTGTGCTACAGACCCCCCACCATGCCCCAGGATTCCCAGTCCTCTTTTCTTGATACACTGGAAAATATTAGGGTACAACCCAACACCCTAATAATAGGTGATTTCAACTACCCCACCATTAACTGGGAAAACTACTCATGCACCAACTCTTTTGCTCAATGTTTTCTGGAATTCATAAATTCCAATGCCTTGGATCAGCTTATTCACACCCCCACCAGGGGCAGCAATATCCTAGACCTGGTCATCACCAACATGGGAGACCAGTGTTGCACACCAGAGGTCAGTTCATCATTGGTCAGATCCAACCACAAGCTAATCACCCTAGACATCCACATCCCGCCCCCACCAAAATAGGGAAACAACTATAAAAAATTTCTCCAAAGCCAACTTCACACTTCTTAAGGCAGAAGTGACAAACTTCACAACACCCATGCAGATGGACAATAGAGGTACGACTGCTGAATCCTACACAAATGCACTTTATAAGCACTTACACAAGTGCATGGATCATGCTATCCCTAACATAACCAAGATGCTATCCACCAGAAAAAGGAAGCCACTCTGGTGGTCTTCTGCCATAAACAAAATCTACAACAGAAGAAAGAAACTGTTGCAAAAAAGAGTAAAATCCCATAATTGGAGGAACTCCCTGGTCAGCCTCAGTAAGAAGCTGAGATTGCTCATAAAATCCTCCAAAGCTAATTATGAAAACAAAATTGCCACTGATTCTAAAGACAACCACAAAGCATTCTATAGCTTTGTCAAGAATCTCAATGGCAACACTCAGATCTTCTCTGAGGTACAGCACAATGGCACTAAATATACAGAACCAACTGATATTGCCACCATCCTGGCAGATAGGTTCAGTACTAACTTTACCCCCCTCTCACACACTAAAAGGCCCATCTCTTTACCAGAAGAATGCAATGTTCCTGTAGTCACGGCTGCACAGGTAAAAACCTCACTATCCAAAGCCAAGAACACAGCATCCATGGGACCTGACAACATCCCAGGCTGCCTTCTACACGAACTACAGTATGAACTGGCACCCCACCTAAGTACCATGTTTAGTCACAGACTAATTTCAGGCTTTTTGACAACTGAATGGTGCACTGCAACGGTTATTCCACTCCACAAAGGGGGAGCCACGACAGACCCCAGGAACTACCACCCCATTAGCCTGATAAGCCTGGTCTGCAAGTCATAAACAAAGACATTGGAGATCTCCAAACTCTGGACCCCACACAGTTTGGGTTTGTAAAAGATAGATCATGCCTCCTAAACCTGATAAACTTATTTGAAGCAGTCACCAAAGCCATAGATGAGGGTAAGGTGATTCATACAGCCTATCTAGATCTCACCAAGGTGTTCGACACCATCCCCCACTCTGAAAATATAGATAAAGTCACTAAACTAGGTATAAATCCCTATGTCACAAGATGGTTTGCCAACTGGTTTACTGACAGAACTCACACTGTGAAAGTAGCAGACTCCAAATCAGACTTCAGACCAGTGACAAGTGGAGTACCACAGGGTTCAGTCCTGGGTCCTCTCCTGTTTGGTATCTACTTCTCTGAAGTACAGGCTAACAGAGAAGGTCTTTGGCTAACTAACTTTGTAGATGACTGCAAACTAGGAGTCTTAATTGAAACTCTTAATGATGTGGACATCCTACAAAAGAGCCTCACTGAGACAGATGCCTGGTGTCAAAGCCATGGCCTCAAGCTCAATGCCAAAAAGTGCATTGTCATCCCCTTTGGTAAAAACTCAGTACCCATGAACTACCACATAGGCGGTAGTCTACTTAACACCGAAAGTGTGATAAGAGACCTTGGGACACAGGTGGACAGTAGTCTCTCCTTTGATAATCACATCACCACAGTGGTCAGGAAATCCTTCCACGTGGCACACCTCATCACAAAAAGTTTCTCAGCCAAAAAAAAGAGGTCATTGTTTCCCTCTACTCATCACTCATTAGACCCATTATAGAGTACAACACCCCTTTTGGTATGTACCTCACAAGACACCTACAATAACTGGAAAGGCCACAGAAATACCTCACAAAGAGGATTACTGGCCTCAAACAGATGCCCTATGCAGACTGTCTCAAAAAACTCCAGCTTTACTCCGTAGCATATCACCTACTCAGAGGCGATCTCTGCCTAACATATAAAGCTATGTCAAACCCAGAGCTGTTGGACATGCTCCACTTAAAGAAATCCCAATCCCTCCGAGCTACACGCTCTAGGGACCTAAACCTTGTCACCACAATAAACAGAACATGCTGGAGGGATAAATTCCTGTTCCAGAGATTTCCCATACTCTGGAACAGACTACCTATCTATGTCAAACAGAGCTCCTCATTAGCACCCTTCAAGAAAAATCTTGATGATTGTATGGGAAATAAGAAATTCACCCTGGGGATCATTTCTGTGGCTCTGCTTGACAGGGGCACAGGAAAATGATTTTCTTGGGTGGCAAAAGCCAGGGTACCTTTTTGGCTAGGCTTATATAGGCCCTAGGGACAATAGCCTAGTACCTACATATGAACCTATGAATTATGAGGTATGGATAGCCAATTCCAGGATTTGAATACTTTTTTGGAGATAAGGGATTTTAAATGACCCAGTTATAATTTTCTGAATGTTATTATTGTCTATGAACAAGTCTAAGCGGAATAATTTTAAGAATCTGTAGTTATAATGGCTGAGATAATCAAAAATACATATCTTTGAGTTTGGAGTCAGGAGTTAGCATAATGGTTAAACTATTTGTCTCACAGACAAAAAATACAGGGTTTGATTCTCACCTACCTAGACTCAAAAATGACCACTATAATCATTAACCTAGTATATGCCTATTAACCTTAAAGGCAAACTTGAAAAAACACGTTTATTTCATCATGTTTTGATGTTTCCTAACTTTTAACACAACTTTTGGACTCTGTATCCTTTTTTTATATTTTTAAATGTAATTCCAGAGTCTGCCCACATGGGGCCAACTATTATGTTTTATTTTATATTGCCTTTGCAACACAATTATTTAAGAATTTTGCGTTGTCGGGAATCCCTGAAAAATGGAGTTGGAAAGTTTGCCAGACAATGTTTTACCAATTAGTAGGTAGTAAGGATTACCATTTGAGGACAGAAAGAGGCCATGGTGGAGCAAAAATAACTGTCCGACTGTAAGTAGGTGGATAGTACATGGCAACAATATATGAACTTTGTCTCCTGCTGTGAGCTGTCAATCACAGCAGTAAACAGCTCAAATTACCTTTGCCACTTTTACAGATATGAAGGGAAGGTGCTTGGGGGGGATGAGTTTAAGGACCACAACTTAGGCATAAGAAAATAATACAAATTGGCCACTTTAGAAAGAAAAAGAAGTAGCAGGCACTGAGAATACTGTTCTGTGTGATGATCCCTGTTTGTCTTTTAAGTTGTCATTGAAAAGCAAGAAATAGTAATTAAACCTGACTGATTAAAAGAAAGCAGGGTATATGTGGAAACACATGTAAAGTCAATGCATTGATGAGAGCTTAGGGGCTATGATGTAATATTTTAATGCCAAATACTGCATTGTGGGATACCTTATAGGCAAACTAAAAATTCAAGATGCTGGACCCCATGTGGGCCACCTCTCGAATTACATTTAAAAATATAAAAAAAAGATATAGAATCCAAAAGTTGTGTTAAAATGTATGAAACATCAAGACATGATGGAATAAATATATTTTTTAGTCTGTGGGTGCAGTTCTCCTTTAAGTTGAGATTTCTTCATTTTCAGTTTACTATGGTTTGACATTACTATAACATTCATAGTACCAACAAGAAAAAGAATTAAATAAACTACAGACATAATCAACTTTCCATCTTCAAAATATGGAATGCTATGCTACCTCTTATAAGGTGGAACAGATGGTCAAAATATGGAACATTTCCTAACAAGTAGCGGGAAGCTCACAGCACTGTTAAAATGTCACTTTATATACTTGTTTTTCCATATACCCAGTTCATCAACCATTAGACACTCTTGAGGGAAACAATTCAAGTTGCAAAAGTTGAAGTCACCAGATGGGCAAGCCAAACAACTCCTCCTCCCCCAAAAAGCAACTCCAGTCAGCATCAGTCAAGCAATACAGGTAAGAGCAGGAGTGCAACATACTGAATTCCATACTATGCATAAAACAGCAAAGAAAATAATTAAACTATATTCATACCCAAATCTTCAAAATGCAGACCAACAAATTCACATTAATTGAAAATCCATCTGGAAATCCATTAAACTATAACACCCATATGGATTCATACACAAACAGCATACAGTGAAGCATTAATTATAGGATATCTGAAGTGTGCAGGAATAGAAAAGAAAAATGTGTAATGAATTTGCTAACAGCTTTGGACAGCCTACTATCTAGTGAAATAAGTTGGTCAGACTCACACTAGACAAAGACCAAGGCACTCAAAAGCTGCACTATAGGAAGCAGCTCATTAAAATCTCAAAGCCTTAACTCATCTGCACTAAGTACCAAACTGTTGTAGTCCAACAACGTACATTTCACACCATTGTACCTGCAAAAAACAAGTTAAATTAAAAATGCATTCCTGGTTAATATTTTAAAATTAATCTCGCAGACTTCATGCTGTGCAGTTTATTCACAATAAAATAAGTACACTGTTAACAGCCAACAAGACAAGGAAACCAAGGACTGTACCCAAAGAACATGTCTCATATGATATTTACTGCAAGTGATTCCCCCATGATGCAAGATACACACAAACCACACACACACACACACACACACACACACACACACACACACACAAACCACACACACACACACACACACACACACACACACACACACACACACACACACACACACACACACACACACACACACGTAACTGCCAATTTCAGACCCTAACTGCATACATTCAGGTGCTTTGTTGTGATAAAATGAATGAACAAATACATATATAATGACCAAGAAGTATATTTCAGCTCCCTACTGTTAGAAAAATATAGTGCATCACATTGCACACCCGCCGTGCGCTTCTAGCCTCTTAGCTCAAGAATCAAAGACAAAGACCCAACAATCAGCAACAGATTATAAATATTTATTTTATATACTTGGAAAGCTACATTAGGAAGCATTTTCCAAAGGACACAAAGCCTGAATCATGCATGCCTGACATTTAGTGACTGTAATCCACAGCAATATGGCAGAAAAACAGACATTTACAAGGAATAGGACAAAATAATTCTCAATGCTGAAGAATTCTGGACAAAGCCAAAAGTAACGGGGGAGGCCCCAAAAGGAACTATTTTATTTTATGTTTAATAATCAGGTAAACCCACTGGATAAAGTGTCCTGTAACCTAGGAGTACTATCGGTGTAGACGGATAACACCATGTAGGTGCTGGTACAGATGTATCATCCTCATATGTGGGCTAGTGGGATGCATGGAATACTCATTCTGTGAACACATAGGTATGAGTAGCATTGGCAATCCTGGCTGCAGGGACCTTCCCTCAACAAACTGATGACAGTGGTTGTATCCGAAATATTTGTCTCAAAGACACAACATCAGTTTCAAAGTGCTATATTACAGTACATGGAGGTAAATTCCACATACCACAGAGGAGAAAAATGACACTGTGAGGGTGCTTTTTGAAATACTCTGCTTCCCTAAGCTAGTGGCTGCCACTGACTGCACCCACATTACTATCAAGGCCACATCTGGGCCACAGGGACAACGGTATATCAGCAGTAAGGGATTCCACTCCATCAACTGCCAAGTAGTCTGCAATGCACAAGGTATATATACAACGTGTCAGTGCACCACCAATGCCATGTACACAGTTACCTCATCTGACGTACATGCAACCTATATCAGTGATTTGTATGGAGAGAATTCTTGCTATGACATTATATTGGCAAAGACAGATATGTTCCAGAGCTATGGCTAAGAAACCTACAGACCACAGCATGGAATGGCATGCTATTGCAATATCATTGAAAGTATATTTGTATTGATGAAGGCCTACTTTCATTGTTTAGATAACTCTGGTGCAACTTCACTGCATGCTCCAGTACCATACAGCAAGATATTTGCCATATGGGCAATGTTATACAACATGCTAGTATGCAAACAGATATAGCACAGTGCTGACACTGGAGGAGAGGATGTGCCAGAGTCAACATCAGAGGAAGTGCCTAGTAAGAAGTTTGTGGAGGACACAGTTGCAGGGGATAGCCATCTAAGGCAAAGGTAGTTGCTGTATGCTGTGGCACTGGCTAAGAAGTAGTGTCAGGTTCACAGCTATGGGTCAGCTGATTCAAAGACCAAAGAGTAACAATGAAGCATGCAATATACAACCACTGTATGCTGCACTGTACATGAGAAACATGCTATTCTGGTAACAAAGCAATGAGAATGGGTCACAGTTGTTATACACACAGGTGGGGGACAACAGTGACAGAGGTAAGCTATGGACATTGTGTGATTTGGGACTGGGAAGCTAATAATGTAGGTGTGCATGTATGTCATGGCATGATGACTGTGGTGAGGCCTGAAATACTGTAAAGGGAGGGGAATGTATCTTCAGTGTGGTGTATTTGGGCAGAAGTGGGTGGGAACTGGCCTGATGTTCTGTGCATATGTGTATATGTAGGCATAGCTCCTACAGAAGCTGCTGAACTGTGAGTGTTTGTAAATGACAGGTCAAGGCCATCTTCAGGAGATATGTATGCTGACTGTTCAAAAAGAAACCGAGCAGGCTGAAGTAAAACATTTAATTACGTTCCAAATCGCACCAATGACTTTAAGATAATTTTAAAATAACAAAGAAACAAATGCAATGCAGTAAGTGCTTTTGTTTGGCTATGCCAAAACTTCCTGGCATAGTCAAATGAAAGCGCTTACTGCATTGCATTTGTTTCTTTGTTATTTTAAAATTATCTTAAAGTCAATGGTG
Source organism: Protopterus annectens (assembly GCF_019279795.1). NCBI lineage: Eukaryota > Metazoa > Chordata > Ceratodontiformes > Protopteridae > Protopterus > Protopterus annectens. The sequence goes on along the minus strand of NC_056728.1, from coordinate 1,808,978,920 downwards.
CGATTTGGAGCGTAACTAAATCAGTTTTACTTCAGCCTGTTTGGTTTCTTTTTGGATTATTGGTTTACAGTGCTCTTATTTCCTTGATGTATGCTGACTGTGCACAACCCTGTATACAGAGGCATCCCCTTCAGGAATGTCACTGGTTCAGTCTGCAGCTGTCAAAGAGGGTGATGTGCTCCATAAGTGTGAATAGAGGAACATGCTATGCTGAGATTCAGTATACATATATATCCCATCTATGCAAGTATCCATGATGGACCACAGTACCCTCAACACTGGACTGTGCAGGTGAGACTGATAGCAAGCATGGAGGACATGGTGCTATGGGACCTGGACTGTCTACTGACCAATGCACATTGGGTTTTCCATCCAAAGTTAGAATCAGATCAGTCATTAGAATGGTGATGCCCATGGTGTCTGGGTGCACATGGGAACCTGGGTGATAGAGAATCTACACTCTGCCTTTCCAAAATTCAACATAGATAGGCAAAGTCCTATCTGTATGTATCACACAGCCAATCAACCACACCAGTCAGATCTGAATGGCCATGGTGGCATCAGCCTGTACTTGTATGACTGTCCTGCACATCTGTTGTGCAATGGTCATGGTGTGGCACAGGAACAAGGTGTTAGCAGCCACCATTATGCCAACCCTCATTTATCTCCCATTGCTCATGGGAGCTGCCAGCACCCAGTTCTGTCTGGACTGCAGGTGATGAGGATACACAGTGGACTACTGCACTGGCTAATGCCTGTCCTAAAAGAGTGCCATACAACAGTACTCAGTGAATGCGGATTGGGTTGTAGAGGCAATAGAAAGGTTGATAAGCAGACTACATTACACTGTGGCTGCTATCATTGTCAGGTTCAGATATGTGCTGGACATCAGACATGCCAACATCCACAGTAGAAGACCCACACACCAAAGCACCTATGAAAACATTCAGAAATTCTGAAGGCATATCAGTGCTACTCTGTGACAAATCCAGGTTCCAGGAATGCTACAGCTGTAAAATAGAATGGCATGCAAAAAATATGGGCTCACGTTCATTGTGCAGACTCATGCAGCAGCAGATGACCTGAAGTACCTGTAAGAGCAATGTGACCATAAAAACTGTGGGATTGATTCTGGCTCTGGCATGTTGTACTGCATGATATATGTAAGGGTATACCCACCTGGGGCTTCATGAAGCTCATGATGATAGGTGAAAGTCTGCTCCAATGTGAAGTTCTCCACCTGGTATGAAAAAATGGTCTTGAACCCCAGACAGAGATCTCAGGATCTCCTTGACTGATACAGATGAGTCTGTAAGCAGACCCCACCAGTGACAAACTGCGCCCATGCAAGTGCAGATGCCTTCTTTTTGTCATGGTCAATCATATTGGAGATCCCTAAGTATACTTGATCTTGTGATCTGTTATGACCACTGACGGCATTTACCTTGGCAACAAGGTCCCTCTACACATTTTTACAGAAAGCCAGGTTGCCGTTGTCCATTAGAAGGATCACCTAGCCATGTTCACAATTGGGTCTACAGCAAGATGTCTGTCTCTGTCTGAGAGAACTTTTCCATTCTTTTTCTTACCCTTGGTTCCATCTTGCTCTGTAATTGGAAGAATAGACATATTGTAAGCTGTTGGCCTGTGATAACTGCTACACCCACATTCAATACCCCAGCACACAGGCCACAGGTAGCACAGACTGTGCACCCCTTGACTCATATAGAGGCACAGGCCACTTCTGACAGTTACTGCTATGGGGTAGCTGCTTGTAGTCAGATGCAGGTGTACCTCTACCATACTACTCTGTGCAGCCTGTACCTGTGAAACCTGCCACTGAGGGTGAGTGGATCTCTGAAACCTTACATGCGTTCTATGTAGATTGGTCCCACAACATCACACATATGGCCTCCACCACGTGTGGGTGGCTATAGCTGTGCATACCTGCACTGTGTTTGCACCACCTGGCTGTGGTCTGGAACATATTTTACTAATGTATCTGTCTGCATTTTGCTGTGTCTCCCCCTTCCAGTGTCAAACAGTTTCAAACAATCAACATGATTAATAACAGCATGGCCATTGTCCATTCATGTATGCTCCCTGGCCTTTGTTGGTGGTCAGCAGTGTGCAGTGATGCAGCGGTTAATGTTGTTGCCTCACAGCAAGAGGTTCTCCATTTTGATTCTTGGCAGGGGTGCCTTCAGTGAGGACTCTGCATGTCCTCCCTGCATTTGTGTGGGTTTCCTCTGTGTACTCCAGCTTTCTCCCACATTCTAAAGAAATGCATCTGGAGCATTTTCTCCTTGTGCCTCTGCTGAAAATAGGCTCTGTCCTAGTTGGACTTTCCATGTCTACAGATGTTAAATAAATAAATAATGTTGAGGGCCACTGCATGCCATATTGAATCTGTCACATTCAAAGTGTTTGATAGCCCCAGATAAAGTGTGAATCTCCTCTCCCATGCGCTGGCACAGAATGTTAGATGTCATACACCTCAGTACATATAACTGCCATTGGAGTTCCCTACAAAGAGTAGAGAGACATATTGTGACAAGAAATTTCTAATGACCCAGCCACCGATTTAGGAAATTATTTTGAAAAAACAATTTTCCCTTCCATCTCACAACAAGAAAGACAAACATTCAGAAAAAAATTAGGTTTCCAACAATCAAAGAGAGAGGGAGAGAGATACACACACACACACGCACACACGCACACACACACACACACACACACACACACACACACACACACACACACACACACACACACACACACACACACTGAAAAGTATCCCTTCCCTGCTCGACAATAGAGAGGTGTATTTTGGGAAGCAATTTTATCCCCATATCTTAACAATAAAGGTAAACGTTTGGAAAAGTATGTCCCACCACCCCCTAACTCCATAGCAGTTCAACCAAGCAATACCAGGCAGAAACCATATAAAAAAACAGAAAGAAATATTTTGAAAATGAATTGCCCATCCAAGCAACAGGAGCATACATTTTAGAAAGATGTCTCAACCCCCCCCCCATTCCCTAACTTCTATCAAACATAACTCATGCTGTCATGAGTAAAGCAGTGTGACCCACACCCACACGTAACAGACAGATGCTAATACCCTACCCTACAACAATAATAAAAACAACAGCAGTACATCTGCAGAGATTTTACCCACACATTTACCTAAATGCCATGTCATTATCACCTGAAAACTGACCTCAGCTGTTGTATATCTGGGTTGCCTAAATGAGTGTACCTTTTTTCTCTACACTTCTTTTGCTTCACTGCAGCAAATTCCATAGTGCAATGAGGTCTGCAATGGCTACAGCCATGCTTTTCATGGAATTTTGAGGATCTTAGCTTGGCAATTATTCTTATGCACCAATCAAAGTTAACTGTCTCAAAATAGCACTTTTGCCCCATGTATACTTATCCACAGCTGCACTACTTGGCTTATACCTGATTGTGCACCTATAACAATGGTCACAAAGCACACTGCACATATGTGGGCAAGTTGCTGACTCCTTAATGTAGAGTTATTAAGGGCTTGTCATGGCCCCTAGAGGTGCTGCAGAGTAATAATGAAATTAAATGTGGGCTACATAGGCTACAGACCAGCACATCATCGCGTCATTACAAGCCCAAAGACCACCCAAGCATGCCATGCATATACATGTTACTGTATTGTGGCTCTACATACTGTTGTACTGCCTTGATGCCTATTGATATGCATCATGTGACACCTGCAACACGTGACAGTGTGAATGTGCTACCATATTCCACTAGATAGGGAAGTTGCCATAATTTCTGAAGCACTGATTGTGGTAGAGCTACCAGTGGTATATGAAAAACTCTGAAATATTTCTGTATATTGTGTACAGAACCACTGGAAGCCCCTAATGGGAACATCTTGTAAGGGTCCCCAGTGTAAGGTGGATGCTTGACAATGCCTTGCCAGGGTGCTGAGTTCTGGAAAAGGTTTCACACACTCAGATGAACAATGCAGGCACCACTAAAGTGACTTAAAGAAGTTTCTGCCTGATCTTCACCTTCAATAACAAAAGGAGGTTAGAGAAAGCGCTCCTGAGTTCTACATTAAGAACACATGACAGGTGCATTCTACTTTAATGCAGGCATAACTTCTCAGCCACCTGCAGGACAATGAGCCTGGTACATTTTCATTTTATTTTATGTTTTTCAGCTCCTGAGTTGCTAGAGGACAATGAACTGACCTTTCAGAAGCATATCAAATATCTCTTAAGATACTGGTGATAGTATTGGTATCATACCAGCAGATTTGAGTGATAGTACAATATTACTGGTAGAAGAAACTCCTCCTACCAGGATGACACACCTTCTGACACTTGAGTCCTATAAATGCAAGCCACCTTCCTCTCATATCCATCCAGCTTTTCTGAAGTGCCCATGCTGTCATAGTGAGGATCATATTCCTGCCTCTATTTTTTCTTGCACCATACCATAAGCCATACTGAACCGTTTGCTTGTGGTTTTCGTCCTTTACATTGCTATATCCACTGCAATAGTTCTTCCATCCATAGAGGACTCAGTGATCTGACAGCCTGGCTTGCCAGATACACTGCAACATCCAAGCATCATGGCACTGCCAGTTTTACGTGGCATACCCTGAGCATGATTCTTTTTAGTGTACACTTACATACATTACTGGCTGACATATATAATACTATTTTCCTACAAGCTGCTGTGTGGTGCCTATGCTTAGGCCACTATTTTTGTAGCTGTTGTTTGTCCTACTGCCATGGTCAACATGTTGCCATGCATTATCCATAGACTGAAGAATGTATCAAAAGCATTACAGTACATGTCAGTCAAATTAGCCTAGTAGAACTAAGGTTAAAACTGCTTATGAGGTTGAGTGTAACAACTCACAGAGGGTTTATATGTGAGTCTATGGAACACAGTAATGAACCTGGTAAAGAGGCACAGCGGTGTATACAATGACAAATATCATACAAGTACTGATGGTAAACATCATTCTACTAATTAAAAACTGGATGCATATAATTATAATTGTAGTTGACTGCCCAGCAGGCAAGTGACAGAAACAAATGGTCAGGAATATAGGCAGGTGTTGTTGGTCTGACTGTGACACTTATCAACAGAATAAAGAACCTGGATGTGTGTATGGGGCAGCCCACTGGCTTAGGGTCATTCAGGACACCTACCATTGGCCCAAGTTTTAAAAAATCCATTTGAAGACAGTAAAGAGCAAGCTGAAAATGCTAGCTCACCTTTTTTTTTCTCTGTGGGAGGGTCGAGATAGTATGGATTACAGGTACAGCTTGCAGCCTCTATGATGATGATGACTAGGGGCAAAATAGCAAGTTGGCATCACCTTTCCTTGTGACAAGTGCAAATGCCAGCAATAAGTATTCATATCCACTCGCTCATGCTTTGGGACTTCTGAAAAGCCATCACTAACTATTCTCAGCAGGCTGTTCACCCCTCGTTATGGACAAGCTGTCTGTCAGGCCCATATATATCTCCCTTTATACTCTGATCCTCCTGCATTAACAAATTAGTTTGGCCTAGTTCAGTACCAGTGAGGAGAGATACCTTACCTTTTAATCAGTAATGTAGCTTCTACAGAAATGTTTTAAAACAATGTGTTTCTCATTTACATCTGCTATTTATGTATTTTGACAGTTATCAGTCTCTCTCCCTTTACTCACACTTTATTCTGCCTTATAGTTTCATTTGGGTGTGGTTATTTTTCACTTTTCAGTTGCTTTCCAATGTGACACAAATAGTATGTGTAACAGGTTGCAGAAGCTCCATCAAGACCAACATTATTATTTGTTTATTTATGTTTCTATCTGCACTTGCTTTTTTTCATGAAAGTGTTGATAGTTTTTAGTCTCCATCGATATGGGCAGAAAACAAATTATTACCAATGAAATAGATGTATAAAAAAATGAGTCAAGAAGACTGTGTGTGTGTGTGTGTGTGTGTGTGTGTGTGTGTGTGTGTGTGTGTGTGTGTGTGTGTGTGTGTGTGTGATTACAAGTGTGCTGATGTCCATGTGTGTCTGTCCACAAGTGTACACATGCCGTGTCTGAGTGTGGGGGGTATGTGTGCATATACATGTGTCTTTGTGTGATAGAAATATCCTTAATTTCAGTGTTGGTTTACTGAGCAAATGGTTTGATGCTAGTTTATTGAAACTGGTACACTAAAATCCCTTCCCTTGCCAATTGTGGCATTGCCAAGTTCATGGTGGCACTGGAAGAAGGAAGGATGTCAAGGAGCAGCTGTTGTCTAGTTAATTATCTAATTTCAGGACTTATGAAGGAAGTGCCAGGGATGGAGGATATCCTGCATGATTAGTCATGAGTCCTGGGTTTGGATTTTCTTTGTGTTGTTTCTGAATTTAAAGAGACAGTTCTTAATAGCTTGCTTTAGTGTTGCTGATGATTGTTGTATAATGCTGCACTTAGAAAGCCTTAAAGTAAGCCCTAACAACTTAGTAAGCTAATCAAATAAATTTAGTTGCTATGGATTTTCAGTAGTGCTCACAAACATATTTGATCTGTAAGTACATAAGTAGAATACTTTTTAACTGTAATCACTCCTATTGTGAATCCCAGTTCATAATCAAAAACCAAAGCTCTGAACAAAATTAAGCAGATAGACAGCATGATGATTAATGCTGCATCAGTGATGAACAGAGCCCATTGTCCCATGATGCACTTTCTATTTTACATGGAGCTGTGTAAGGCCACACATCTATTTACACTGCCAACTTCTGAGATGGAAAAAAAAAAAGAAAAGAACCACTTCTAGAAATGATATAAAAGTGTTTCTCTGTTGTTGGCTCTCAGGTCTTGTTTTTCCTATTTGGTTCATAGGTTCATTGGTGTATATTAGGCTAATGACCACTGAGGCCTTTATAAGCCTAGCCACACATCCCATTGTATCCCACATGTTTATGTGCCTTAAAGATTATGTAGGTTCATAGGTGTATACTAGAATATTAACCACTGGGGGCCTAGCTGTGGTTTCTTGTGTGTGATAAAAGGGTACGTAAGTGTACAACAGAAGGTATGTGCGGTATGAAAGTACGTATGTGCATTGTGTGATACAAGAGTACATATGTGCAGTGTGTTGTAAGAGACAAGGTTATGTACTGTGTGTGGTACGAGAGTACATATGTGTAGTGTGTGATACAGGAGAACATATGTGCAGTCTGTGGTATGGGAGTATGCATGTGTAGTGTGTGATACAAGAGTATATATGTCCAGTGTGTGGTACTAGATTACGTAGGTATAGTGTGTGATACAAGAGGACATATGTGCAGTTTGTGGTATGAGAGTACATATGTGTAGTGTGTGATACAAGCGTACATATGTGCAGTGTGTGGCATGAGACTACGTTTGTGTAGTGTGTGATACAAGAGTACATATGTGCAGTGTGTGGCATGAGACTACATATGTGTAGTGTGTGATACAAGAGTACATATGTGCAGTGTGTGTGGCACAAGACTAAGTATGTGTAGTGTGTGATACAAGAGTACATATTTGCAGTGTGTGGTACAAGAGTACGTATGTGTAGTGTGTGATACAAGAGAACATATGTGCAGTTTGCGGTATGAGAGTACGTATGTGTAGTGTATGATACAAGAGGACATATACAACCTGGCAGATCGGTTCAGTGCTAACTTTACCCCCCTCTCACCCTCTAAAGGGCCCATATCTATACAGGAAGAATGCAGAGTCCCTGTAATCACAACTACGCAGGTAAAATCTGCACTCTCTAAAGCCAAAAATACAGCATCCATGGGACTGGACAACATCCCAGGCTCTGTTTTACATGAACGTCAGAACGAACTGGCTCCCCACTTAAGCACCATGCTCAATAATAGCCTCAGATCAGGCTTTATGCCCACTGAATGGCACACAGCAACAGTTATCCCACTCCACAAATGGGGAGCCACCACTGATCCCGGGAACTATCGACCTATTAGCCTGACAAGCCTGGTCTGCAAGGCCATGGAACGTATCATCATGGAACTCATAAACAAAGACATTGGTAACCTCTAAACTCTGGATCCCACCCAGTTCGGGTTTGTGAAAGGCAGATCATGCCTCCTGAACCTGATCGACTTCTTTGAGGCAGTCACTAAAGCTGTGGATGAGGATAAGGTGGTTCACACAGCCTATCTTGACCTCGCCAAGGCTTTCAACACCATCCCCCATTCTGGAATTATAGCTAAACTCACTAAACTAGGTATAAATCCCTACATCACAAGATGGGTTGCCAACTGGCTCACTGACAGAACCCACACTGTAAAAGTTGCAGACTCCAAATCTGACCTCAAGGCAGTGACAAGTGGAGTGCCACAGGGTTCCGTCCTGGGTCCTCTTCTGTTTGGTATCTACTTCTCTGAAGTGCAGGCTAACACAGAAGGCCTCTGGCTGATAAGTTCGCAGATGACTGCAAACTAGGAGCCATAGTCAAGTCCCCAAATGATGTGGACATCCTACAGAAGGGCCTCACTGAGACAGATGCCTGGTGTCAGAGCCATGGCCTCAAGCTCAGTGCCAAAACGTGCAGTGTCATCCCCTTTGGTAAAAACTCTGTACCCATGAACTACCATATAGGCAGCAATCTACTTAACACCGAATGCGTGATAAGAGACCTTGGGACCCAAGTGCACAGTAGTCTCTCCATTGATAGTCACATCGCCACAGTAGTAAGGAGGTCCTTCTACGTGGCACACCTCATCATAAAAGGGTTCTCATCCAAGAAAAAAGAGGTCATTGTTCCCCTCTACTCGTCACTCATGAGACCCATTATAGAGTACAATGCCCCTTTTGGAATGTACCTCACAAGACATCTGCAGCAGCTGGAAAGGCCACAGAAGTACCTCGCAAAGAGGATTACTGGCCTCAAACAAATGCCCTACACTGACCGCCTCAAAAAACTCCAGATTTACTCCATAGCATATCGCCTACTCCAAGGTGATCTCTGCCTAACATATAAAGCTATGTCAAACCCAGAGCTGTTGGACATGCTACACCTAAAGAAATCCCTCCAGGCTACACACTCTAGGGACCTAAACCTTGTCACCACAATAAACAGGACACACTGGATGGATAGATTCCTGTCCCAGATACTTCCTATACTCTGGAACAAACTACCCATCTATATCAAGCAAAGTTCTTCATTAGCACGCTTCAAAAAAAATCTTGATGAGTGGATGGGAAATAGGAAATACACCCCGGGGATCACTTCTGTATCTCTGCTGGACAGTGGCACAGGAAAATAACTTTCTTGGGTGGCGTAAGCTATGGTACCTTGCTGGCTAGGCTTACGTAGGCCCTTGGGTACCTATGAACCTATGAACATACAGTTTGTGCAGTTTGTGGTATAAGAGTACTTATGTTTAGTGTTTGATACAAGAGTACATATGTGCAGTTTGTGGTATGAGAGCACATATGTGCAGTTTGTGATAAAAGAGCACATATGTGGTACGAGAGTATGTATGTGCAGTGTGTGGTATGAGATCGCATATGTGCAGAGAGTGTGTGGTAAGAGAGTATGTATGTGCATCCAGTGATGGACTAGTGTCCTATCCACTACTGTTTTTCTGTTCTATACCCATTACTTGCAGGGATAGGATTCAGCTTCTCCACAAGCCTGAGCAGGATAAAGTGAGAACAAGTAATTTCTTTGTTGTATAACATCAGTAGAAAATAACTGAATTAGTAATGTATTTGTTGTATTACTGAATACTTCTGCACATTTTGCATGTAATCTTCATGCAATATAGCAGATTGTGCTGAAGGATGTTAATTATAGTGAGTTGTTGACTGTCAAAATAGTGTAAAAATATATCTGTATAACTTGCATTGGATGATTATTTTTGGTCCACAATAAATAATCTCATCTTGTGTAATTGATCCGTGATTATTCAAACCCAAAACATCCTGAAACTTGGAAGGGTACTACTTAAAAGAGTGACATGACTCCCACTCTCCTGACCTAGACATACGTCTATATACACAGCCTGACCAAGCCATACATATATATATATATATATATATATACATACATACACACACACAGAAAGAGATAAAAATTCTGAGATCCATAAATGTCAGCAGAAAGCATCTTAATGCACTAAAAGTCTGTTTTTTGAGTGACTACCAAGTTTACCCAAACTATTACTTATAGAAAACTGCTGAATAAGTAATTCTGTGGGAAGGAAAGTCCCATAATGTATTATGTAGGTAGCTGCACACTGACATCCTCTGTTACCTCTGTAACTTATATATGCCAACTGCAAGACTGCTCATATGTAGAGAAAGGGAAGCGGTTGGTAGCATGTAATACAAACTGTTTCCTCTTCTCTGTGCTTGCCTGATCTCAAATTCAGGGAATAAAACATGGAATAGTACTGTGTCTTGATCAGAACTTGGAAACACCAGCAGAATTTGGTAAATAGATCATTCAGTGAATCCAGTCAGTGAAGATTCACCAAATGTGCCCAAGACAACTGCCCTGTGCCTTAAATTAAATGAGTCCATGTCTGGAGAATATATTCTTGGCTAAATGTTGCATAACATCTCACAGAATGTATAAGTAATACTGTCAAAGAGTTACAGAAATTCACAACAAGATGTTGCCGGTAAACATCTTGTGAAACTCCTAGTAATAGCTGCTTCAAACTTTTAAAACTTGGACTTTATCAAGACTTTTAAAAAATGACAAGTGAAATTTTCTAAATTCACGAAATTAATACTGTTAACAATAGATGCAAACAAGGGGATCTTCTACACAAAGTAAAAAAAAAATGTAGGTAATGCTGCACCAATTGGCATGACCATAAAACAGGACTGAACCTTTAAAAGCTCCTGTTTTATTCTCTCTCTGCAGCAGCCTGTAAAATCTGGTATGATGAAATAAACAACTCCTGCAAAACCAAGTAAGAAATACATAATAATGAAACCAATATGCTAACACAAATGAATGGCCCCTTTAAAAATCATCCCAGGGATTCAGAAAGGACCTCATTGCAGCCAAAAGGGTCTGTTTCTGTAATGCGTGAAAATGAGATTCAAAGACTTGCTCCCTGCAATGAGAGATCTCATTCTTGCTAGTTTGCATGTCTCTGAGTTGTCTGTAACTACTGGGAGTGCAAAATCAGCGCTTTCTGTGTTACGTTCCACTGGCAGCCCATGCATCTGGTTGGCACAAGAACCCCATCCAATGTCCCATACACATGCACACACACACCTCTTACCCATCCCTTGCTGTACAGAACATAGCTGATGTCTCTTTTTATTATACCACTGACCTCATAATTCATAGATACTTACAGTCAGCCAATAATGGCAGACATTAGGGTTTCAGTCTTCTTAGTGCTTATAAAGTGAATTGCGATGCTAAACGTCTTGCTTTAATACATTTTTCAATGAGTCCAAGTAATAAGTTAAAAATTCTTTCTATCTAGTACTTGTCCCAGCTTTGTCCCAGAAGCCTCTCCTCAATATGGATGCTCTCCATTCATTCCAACTGTCCCTAATTTTACAGAATGCTCCTGCTTTTGCTTCTAATATGTGCCCTGTGAATAATTGCGGCCAATAGTTTCTTACCTCTTATTTTATAAAATATCCTCTTGGGGTAACTCCTCAATTAGTAAATAGGGTTAAGGCTCTTGCTTTGATAAGCTACTTTCTGTATCAAGGGTGCAGTGCAGTATCTGAAACTTCCTCTTTACATCAACTTTGTTTATTTACAAACACCTATAGTAATATGTTAGTAGAATCCCTGGTGTCTAGCGGTGACACGCACAGTTAATGTTCTGCTGAAAAGCTGCACTGAGGATACACAGTTTGCATCTTTTTAAATACCTTTATTGCACAATATAAAGAGTTATCTCTGGTGTCTAGTGTTCCCCTGCCCCACATCTTTTGTGCTGCAAAACTTTGCTCTGTTACATTTTTAAGTGCCTTTATGGCACAATATAAAGAGTTACCCCTCATGTGTAGAGTTCTTCACCATCCCCAATATTACAGAATCTGCTTGTTAGTCTAGGGGAGTGTGGAGGTGTGACAACCCCCCAAAATAAACACACACACACACACACACACGCACACACACGCACACACACACACACACACACACACACACACACACACACACACACACACATACACACACACTTAATTAACATAAGCTGTTCCCCCAGAATATCTCATTAGCATTTGTGGTAGGCCGCAGAGACAGCCCAGCAAGATGCTGCACTACTTCATCTTAAAACACTGTGAACTTTGTGAATTATAAATGATTATCAAGAGGTGCACAACAGGCTTAACCTGGAGGTAACTTTTCTGAATTAAATATCAAGTCTGACAGTTAGTGTGGAAGATTAAGGCTACAAGCTGTTAACAAGCTAATTTGTGTAGTCCAATCATCTGATAGAGCTTGTCAACTGGTAGTAAGAAGGTCTACTACTTTAGAAGCAAAACTTTAAGGTCATCACCTTCTGGTACTCACCATGGATAGCTAGCTTTCCGGGCTTTCTTCCTTTTTGTGATACATAACCATCCATCATTACTGCTCTGGTCATATAGGATACGATACTGTACCACATGTAGGCAGCATTCTCTATCACTCTCATACTATCTTCTTACACATCATATGTTTTTTCATCAGTTATTTCCCTTGTAACCGAATAACTAAACCAAAGAGAAATAAAGTCACACAGACAAATCAGTTAGGAAAAACTACAAGAAAAGCCTAGCTAAGCTAGAGTTTTCACTGTGATATATTAAACCTCATGTACTAGAGGCCCATGGGACAATATGCAAATGAACCCCTTACTGACATCAAGTGTTTCAGCTATATGGCTTTTGAATGTCCATGATTTTTTACTTTTCTTTTATAAGCCTTTAAGACCTGCTGGAGAGATAGGTTTGTACCCCAGAGATTACCCTGTCTATGGAACAGGCTCCCCATCCATGTGAAACAGAGCTCCTCCCTAACCCAATTCAAGTGCAACTTCGACAATTGGATGAGAAGCCAGAAATTCAATCCTGTTTTGGCACCTATGTCTCTAATGCAAACAGGTAACCTGTAAATGGTTCATCTCCCAGGCCCATGTTTACACTTATCAAGGGTAACAGAACTTGTCAGAGATTTGAGATGCATGGCTAGGCTTAAAAAGGCCCTTGTGGTCATTAGCCTAGTAAACACTTATGAACCTATGATATGTTAAAGCTGAAAAAGCCAAACTACACTAGCAGTTGAGATGTATATGTAAGCCTTCTTATGAGTTTGTTAGTACAGCATAAGTGGACTGTTTTACTATAGTATAGAAACACAGAGTCTTTAAACCCAGCTGATGTCCATAACCATCAAGGTGTCTGCATAATATCCCAACTAACATCCAAACCAGAGTAAAAATGTCAACAGAAACCAGTTAGTAAAAACTACAAGAAATACCTAGCCAAGCTAGTTTTCAGTGTGTGATACCTTAAACCTCATGTAACAGAGGCCCATGGGATATATGCAAATGACTACTTAAGAAGATTAAGTGTTTCAGCTATATGGCTTCTGAATGTCCTTGGCTTTTTACTTTTTCTTTCTAAGCCTTTATGGATACATTCAGGCCAATAACGCCAAACCTAACTAGCTGTGGACATACATGTTTTGGCCTTCTTATGACATTGTCAGCACAGAATACGTGGACTTATTGGCTATACAGTAGAAACACAGGGTCTTTGTCCATAACCGTTAAGGTGTTTGCAAAATATCCCAACTAATATCCAACATTATCTAAGTTGTACTAACTTGACTAGATTTTTCTTGTAGTTTTTTTTTTTTACTAGTTGGTTTGACTGTTTGACCTTTTTACTCTGTGGTTAGTAACTGTATAAAAGACATCCATTTATTGGACATTTCTTTCTCCTCTTTGGAGCCTGATTCTTGAAAGCATTTGGCCAACTTGCCATTTATTAATCTTATACTGTCAGACCAACACTTTCTGACCTATGATAAAATTTCTGAACTTAATAAATTATTTCATTTATATGCAGGGCTTATTCAAGGCACAGTTGTTTCTGTACATATAGTTTCATCATGTCCCACTTGGAATGAAACTTTCTAGTCAAGAATAATACTGCTTGTGTAGTACTTATAACTATGTTTGTTGTGTTACAGTAAACAAAATCAGAATAATCTCTTTTGTATTACGGCAACTTACCACAGGGGCTTATCCAATTAATGTTTTTTTTTTCAAATTTCCACACCTTTTGTGGTTGACAAGTGGCCTGCATACATAAAGTGTTTAATATCATTTTGCTTCACAGATGTATTATATTTATTTGACTTGAATCATGAGCATTTTCCACTAACAATTTTGTTCAGGATAGATGATTCATGTGGACATTGTTCTTAACACAAATTTTGCTTCTTACTTTTGGCACAGCATTTTTTAAAAGCCTAGTAGCAGTAAACATCAGCAGCAGTGACAAACAAAGGAGAAAATCTGAGCATGAGAGGAATTACCTTAGAGAAAATGGAATGAGCCATAGATAGGAGTGACAGTTTCCAAACAGGGCACCATGATTCCATGTTCAAAAAAAAAAAAAAAAAAAATATATATATATATATATATATATATATATATATATATATATATATATATATGTGTGTGTGTGTGTGTGTGTGTGTGTGTGTGTGTGTGTGTGTGTGTGTGTGATTCAGCGGGCCTCACTCCCTTAGTTAGAGAGCTTAGAGTTTACATACTGCGTTTCTATACCTGGAAGCCATTTGCTGACTATATCCTTCTCAGATACTTCCTTGTAATTGTTGAGTAGGAGCAACTTCTGTTTCATCTAATAAAATCTTGTGTCCCAATGTGTCTTATACTCTACACATAACACATTAACTCCTGCATCATTTCACCTAGCAGTTGAAATGTTGTATTACCCTAAACAATATAGTTATGTAGGCATCTTCTAACATTTCTGGTTATTAACAACCTTAACAGCAGTCTTGGTCAACTCTGCATGTTTTCTGAACTGTTTGTTCCTAAGACATGCTTTGAAAAACTCAAAACAGTTTTTTGTTGCATAAACATGGCTTAAGATTTAAAAAGGAGCATGAAGCATAATTTGCCCTAATGTCTGTTGAGCAGCTTCTAGACATAGACTTCTTAGTTGCCTGGCTGGACCTACTTTAATGCATATTTTGAACATTCACAAGTTAGGGAAGTCCGTGCCTGTTGTGTATCTGCTACAGCATGAGCATGCTCCTGATACAACAGGCTAGGTATACTATTAAGGGAAGGCACTGGCTCCCTGCCTGAGAATACCATCCAGATTGTGGGTGGTACCTCCAGTTATAACCAAGAGAGAGTGGGCTCCTTACAGAACAATGTCTGCAGATTTATTACAGGGGCATATGAGAAGGAACACCACTGTATCACAATTAGTAAAGGCCCATGGCTACCTATTTAACACAGGTCATATTCTCCTTTTAAATTACTTCATAAGTTAATACATTTTGACAAGTTCAGCACCTTGGGGGAACTGAGATCAGTAAAGCAAAGTTGAAGAGTGCTGGGATTCGATTATTGTCTTGTTGTCTCTCTCTATTAATTCCTCACTACTAACACACACTTTGCTATTTTTTTTTCTCATTTAGAAGGCCAGACTGTACCATTCCTTTCCTAGTGACTTTTTGGTGACTTTATGGTGACTGCATTATACTCTATATGCTTTCTATTGCCATCTCAAGCTTTTCCTTCAGTAGAATGCAAAATGGTGTTGCATTGGTGCTGTTGATTAATTAGTACAATCTTGTTCAATACTTGCTGGCTAGTCTATGAAGTTCTCACTAGTGTCTTTAACAGTTATTCCTATTGTACAATATACAGTATTATGATCACACTATGGTCATAACCAGGTTATTATGTATTTGTGACATGGGTGCCAAGAAATTCACCTTGAGAGTGAAGCTATAGAGATGCAGCCTGGCATCCATGTCAAGAACACATAAAAGAGGATTATGACTGAGGGAACAGTTATAATTCTTTGTAGTCTATAGTGCTTTATCTGTTCCATGTAGTACCACTTTCAGAAAAAAAGAGAGAAAATACAGGAGTACAGAATACTTTACCACCCTTTCAAGCAAGTAAAACAATTTGTGAATGCTGAGAAATAGACAGCAGCAGAAACAATGTATTCTTCTGTGGAACTAACACTCAATCTGAATAGTGCTTAGAGGTAGTTAAAAAAAGTTTGTTGAGTACCCCTACGTGTTTTTAAGATCAGGTCTTACAAAAGGGAAGCTCTTAAGAAGTTGATCTATTTCCTAGTTTTGGAGTGTAATTTATGTGCCCCATAAACTGCAACAGTATTAAGTCGGTATCTTTAATTTTAAGCTAGCTTAATACTATTGCAATAAATGGAGCCAGAACCATAGCTAGGTTATCTGGTGTCCTGTGCAGTTCCCTGAAGAGGCACCCTCCTCAACTCAAAGCTGAGAGCTAAGCAAAATACACACAATACACATACACACACACACACACACTATAAGCAAGACTTCAGCCTTTTAACCATGACCACAAATGGAGTATAAACATTCATTCCTGAACGATTGTACTGTACTCCCACACCATCACCACCTGCTGATTGCATCAGGTAATATGTTGTGCCCAAGCAGCACTCCCTTCACCCTCCCCTCATTATGCCTCTGAATGGAAAATGTTGAGTACAACGTAAAATCAGAAAAAAAATAGCAATGTTACTGTTAGTTCCTTATTTTGCAAATACCTAGCGATAACAAGCTTGTTATTGTGAGTTTTCACGTATGTGCTGCCATGCAGATTGTGGCCATTACAGAACTGCATCAGAAGCTTAATAACATCTTTGAATTCCATGATACATTTTGGGCAACCAAACAGATGAGAGCTAGAAATGATGTGCAACTCAAGTCAACCAATATCTTTAAAAGCTGTTAAGCAGTTTGCTGTCTCAAACCCTGTTGCACAACTGAGCATGGCATAAGCAGCCCTTCAGAGAAATATGTTTCTTTATTTACTTATTTGTTTGCTAACCAGGCATGTGAAGACTTCTGTGAGTACTTGCAGCAATGAGCCATGTTAAAGGTAACAATTATACCAAATATGCAAGCTGCTATTTCAACCAGAAGTAGACATCAGGAAAACAGGCATTCTTTATTTCTAGTTCATTATAAAATCGTAAAATGATTAATCATAAAACTTTACATTTGGTATACAAGATAAGATAACTCTACAAAGCAGAATCATATTTTGACTTGTATAAGCTAGTTAACCAGAAAAGTACAGTTTTGTACCTACCATAAATGTAGATGTTCGAGGATTCCATTGCTGCAGTCCTAACTATTGGGTATAGTCCGCATCCAGTCGGCCCGAATACCAGAGTATAAGGCTGACGTCGGTCAGGGCGCATTAGACTGACGTCAGTACGTCAGGGTACTAATGCGCATGACCGGCGTCATATCCTCAGTCTTTTCTTGCCCCAGATGTCAGAAGACCCTAAAAAGACAAGACCCAAAATACCGGCACCAAAACATGAACAATATATACAAAAATATAAGCAGGTAAACTCACCTACACAACCACCCCTAAACACAGAGGGGAAGGAGGGAGGGTAAATTGGACTGCAGCAATGGAATCCTCGAACATCTACATTTATGGTAGGTACAAAACTGTACTATGTTCTTCGTTTTCCATTGCTGCAGTCCTAACTATTGGGTAGAATCCCAAAGCAGAGGTAAGGGAGGCTGGCAAATCATAAAGAAGCAGGAGCTGACAACATGCCTTGCAAAACAGCTGTGGCAAAACCAGCCCTAGACTTAGAGTAGATAGGAAGGTGATAATGCTTAGAGAAAGTATGCACTGAACTCCAAGTAGCTGCTTCCAGAATATCCTTAGTTGCCACCCCGTAGAAATGCTGTTGAAGTGGCAGTAGCCCTAGTGGAATGAGGCCTAATCCCAGCTGGAACCTCCTTGCCATGATGGGAATAACAAAATGCAATGCAAAAGCCAATCCACCTAGAAATAGTTTGTTTTGACACTGGCTTGCCCTCGAACTCAAAGCAAAAGAAACAAACAACTGCTGAGACTGCCTAAAATCCTTAGTCCTGCTTAAGTAATAACGCAATTGCCTGTGTACATCCAAAGTATGCAAAATCTTCTCCCCTTTATTTTGGGGGTCTGCATAAAAAGTAGGCAAATGAATAGTTTGGTTTAAAGCCACACTAGAAACCACCTTAGGCATAAAGGAAGGATTAGTACGTAATGATACCCTATCCTTATGGAAAATCAAAAAGGGCTCGACTGCCATAAGGGCCTGCAACTCAGACACCCTTCTTGCAGAAGTAACAGCCAACAAAAAAGCAGTCTTCCATGACAAATATTTCAATTCAGCAGTAGCCGCAGGCTCAAAAGGTTGTAGAGTAAGTTTTTCCAACACAAAATTGAGATCCCAAGCAGGAGTAGGAGCTCTACGTGGGGGTCTTATATTTTTTGCCCCTCTAAGAAACTGCTTGAACAAAGGATGCGAAAACAATGGTGGGCCACAATCATAGTGAGCTGAGATTGCTGCAGCATGAATCTTAATGGAAGAGAAGGACAGACCCTTGTCCAGTAACTCAGTAAGATATTGAAGAGCCATACTCAAATTAGGCTCAGAAATCTCCAAATTCTTTGCTTTACTCCAAAATAAAAATCTCTTCCATTTTGCTGCGTACACTTTCCTTGTACTAGGTCTTCTAGCTTCCATAATCACATTTAAAACTTGTTGAGGAAGTTGAGACCTGCTGTGTTTCAACACAGAATATGCCAGGCTGTCAGATGAAGAGAGTGAAGCTTGACATTGAGCAGATGACCGTCCTGCCGGGATAACAGATGTGGAATCAAAGGTTAAGGCCATGGAGGCTTCTTTACCAGACTCCGTAGGAGAGGGCACCAGTGTAGCTGAGGCCAATCTGGAGCTATCAAAATCATCCGTGGCCTGTCCTGTCTGACCTTTAACAGTACCTTTGGAAGAAGAGGCAGAGGTGGAAAGGCATACACATGAAGGTTTGTCCAACTGAAAGACAGAGCATCCACTTTCCAAGCTGAGTGATGAAACCCCTTTGTGCAAAACTGTGGCAGCTGGTGGTTTAGTGGAGAAGCGAACAGATCTATGTCTGGAGTTCCCCATGACACTGTCAATTTCTGAAATACATGAAGATCCAGTTTCCACTTGTGGGGATCCATGATTTGTCTGCTTAACACATCTGCTAAGGAGTTCTGTGCTCCTGGCAGAAACCTTGCCTGAAGAGTTAGGTGCAAGCGCAGTCTCCCATAAAATCATTGCTTGCCTGCATAGAGGATAAGAATGTGTTCCCCCTTGTTTGTTGAAGTACCACATGACAGTTGTGTTGTCTGTTAGAATCAACACCTGCCCTGGAAGAAGTAACTCCTTGAAAGCCAGCAATGCGAACTGGACTGCCAACATCTCCTTCATGTTGATATGTAGATGCTGTAGTCTGGCAGGCCACTTGTCTTGTATCCACTTTCCATTTAGATGAGCTCCCCAAGCAATGTCTGAGGCATCTGTCGGTAAAATCTGACTCGCCTCTGGCTGGGTCACAGAGAGTCCCTTGTTTAGGTGACATTCCTGAGCCCACCACAAAAATTCTCTTTGAAGGCAAGGTATTATTTGAATGACAGTGTCTAAATCCTGGCAGTGCTGTGTCCATACATTTTGAGATACCATTGTAACTTCCTCATATGCAGTTTGGCATTGGGAAGCACCAGAATACAAGATGCCATGAACCCTAATGCTTGAAGGACTGTCTCTGCAGTCAGCACGGACTGATGAGATAGTTGATGGAAGTAAAGTGATAGACTCTTTAGTTTGTCCGGGGTTAAAAAGGCCATCTGGGCTGCTGTATTCAGTCTCACACCCAGAAAGCACATGTCTGGAGAGGGTACTAGACTGGACTTTATTTCGTTCACAGAATACCCTAGGCATCTTAGCACTGCAATAAGATATTCCAGATGCTGTAGAAGGTCTTCCTTTTCTTGAGCCAGAATCAGGTAGACGTCTAAATAAGGATAAATTGGAAGTCCTTGTAGCCTGAAGTAAGCTATCACTGGAGCCAGAACCTTTGTGAATACTCTGGGCGCAGTAGATAAGCCAAAGGGCAATGCAGAGAACTGATAATGAGAATCTCCAGCTCGAAACCGCAGATACTTCCTGTAACTTAGCCTGATAGGCACATGAAGGTAAGCTTCCTTGAGATCTAAAGTTACCATCCAGTGATCTTTGCCCAGCAGGGTAAAAGCCGCTGTAACGTCAACATCTTGAACTTGGGAATGTCCAGATAAGTGTTGAGGAGAGATAAATCCAAAAGCAGTCTCCACGTGTTCCCCTTCTTTGGTACTAGGAACATGTGAAAATAAAATCCTAGGCCCCTTTCTGATACAGGGACTGGCTGAATGATGTCCAACACCCATCTGTCTTGAGTAATTAAATCCCAATTTTCTTTGAAAAGAGACAGTCGTCCTTCCAAAGGAGCTGCCAGGCGAGAATCTACTGGCACCTGAAAAGGCAGGTCATTGGGTCTGTTTACGAAAGGACTGACCCTGCCCTCACCAGAAGTCTGAGCAGGTGAACTCCTGTTCTAGGCCTAAAAGAACCTTGAGCCCTGCCCCTACCACGTCTAGACCTACCCCTAGACTGGGAATCATAAGCAGGATATGTCCACCCCTTAGCAGGCCAATTTCTACTAAACTTCGGTGGCTGTACCTGCAAAAAATCTTTAACAGTTTGCATAGACTTAGCTTTGTCCTCCATTTTCTTTAAAACTGCTTCCACAGGTGGACCAAACAACACATCAGACTGTAAAGGAGCATCCAAAATCCTTGTCTTAACATGCTCAGCCAAATTTTGATCCCTCAACCAGGCATGCCTGCGAAGAACAGAACTAGTGGCAGCCACCCTCGAGGAGGCCTGCACAGCATCAAAACCACATTGCAAAGAATGCTTGCCCACTTGTTCAGACACATAAACTAAATCCAGCAAGTCTTTACAATCAATACCTTCTGCCAAAGCATCCACCTTAGATTTCAATTGTGAAAGGAGATAATTTTGATATTTCAGCATGTGAAACTGACAATTCAACGCTCTCATGGCTAGAGTGGAAGAAGTATACACTTTCTTACCCCACCTATCTAACGCCCTTGCCTCTTTGTCAGTGGGAACAGGATTTTTAACCACAGAGGCCTTAACACCTTTAGGCCCCTGAGAAACAGTTTCTGGGTCCGCCCTAGGACTCTTAAACAAATACTTATGAGCTTCGGGCACCCTATAGTACCTATCAGGTTTAACAGGAGACAACGAATCAGGGTTCAGGGAAGCCTCTGCAAAAACATCTTCCACTACATTCAACACAGGAGGTATAGCTAAGGGCCTATGCTGGGGTAAAAACAAGAATTCCCTAAGCCTCTTCCTGGAATCAGAGTAATCCTGGCCTTCCCATTTAAAGTGCTCCCTCATGGAATGCAGAGTCTCTGAAAATGAAAAATCCTCAGGAGGAGAAGCCGAAGGAGTGGTATCATCCACATCAGAATCAGAATAATGAGGATACTCCTGCAAATCTTCCGCAGAAGACTCAGAAGCCCCTGAACCCTGTTCAAAACTGTCAAACTCTGGTTCCACTCTAGGCCTCTTATCAGGAGGGCCCATAGAACCTCTAATCATAGTAATCAAATCTTCTGCCATTTTAAGCATATGTTTCTTAGGTACAGAACCCGAAAGGCTAGGAGAAGCCCCTACTGAAGCTGAAGTTGGCCTACCTCTAAAAGAAGTTTTGGCAACAGAAGGAGAGGCTCTAACTACTTTGGGAAGAGAGGGAAGAATAGTTACCTGAGAAGCCCCCTCAGCCTGGCCTGCCTCCTGAGAGGGTACATCCAGTAACAGTAAAGTTTCTGCCTGAGACTCCATAGAAACTCCTGGCAAAACCTCTGGCACCACTGAGCCACCTAAAGAACCGACGTCCGGGACTGCCGGTTCATCAACTCTAGGCTTCGCTGTTTTGTCCTTGCGCTTCTTGGGCCAGCGGGCGTCGGAGCATCCGACGGCATTTTATAATTGCAACGCTTCCCAAACACTAATCTGGCACAGTCTAACCTCCTCTTAATAGTGCGTTTGTTAAACCTAGCACAAGAGCGGCAACCAACAACGTCGTGCTCAGGCCCTAAACAAGGTATACACAATGTATGGTAATCCCTATGAGGTATTTGTTTCCCACAAGAAATACAGTTATTCACTTTTGCTGACATCCGGTAAAATACTGAGGCAAGAAAAAACCAAAATGTTCCCCAACGGGGTACTTAGCCAACTCTGATTCGGTCTGAAACTCCGGTTTCGGAAATATTTCAGAACGCCAACCTGCACTCGCAAAACTGCTTCTGCATCGGACCACGCGGCAAAAAAGACTGAGGATATGACGCCGGTCATGCGCATTAGTACCCTGACGTACTGACGTCAGTCTAATGCGCCCTGACCGACGTCAGCCTTATACTCTGGTATTCGGGCCGACTGGATGCGGACTATACCCAATAGTTAGGACTGCAGCAATGGAAAACGAAGAACATCTATATGACCTTCAAACATCATGCAACTAGAAAGAGACTGCTAACCTGGCAGGTCAATGAAGCAAAAATATTAGGGCAGCCAGACGAATTATAAATGGAAGTGAAGTACACCTCTTATCAAAGAACAGTTTTAAAGCCGTGAGACACTTTGTTCTTTCATACAGCTTCTAGCTGATAGTACATCAAGACAGCTAAAGCTCCACAAGGATGGACAAGTCTTCATTCATAAAGATTTATTTAGTTGGTTATTTGTTTGTTGCTTGTTTGCTAGTTTGTTGATCAGGTTAGATAACTGATCAAACATGACTGATAGGAGCACAGGAAATACAAGGCAAGCAAGGACTGAAAACTGCTTATGCCTTGCCAGTGTATCCTCTTCTCAGTTAGGGCAAAGTAGGTTAGTCCTGAGGTAAAGTTCCCAATACGGATCTCATCATCAATATTTAATCTGAATGTAGATCAGATTGCAAGTGATGTGTGTGCTATATCTTTAAGAAGTGTGTCGAGGTTATATGTGCATGTATAAATTCCAGATATGTGCAATCCCTACTGCCATTTTGTAAGAGCAGCCAGAGTGAGAGCATGCATGATCGCAGTTGTTAGTCTGCATATAAGTTACTTAAGTTAATCAGTAAACTCCTATAGTGATGTTTGTATAAAATAAAGCTGCTTGAACAGAACCAACAAAGACTCTTCTACTGTGTCCTAGATAGGAGACCGACATGAAGGATACTAAAATGCCATTTAGCTTAATTTACAAAGGATGTCTGTTCCAGAAGTGGGTAGGTACTGGGTAATAAATTTGTCCATCCAGTGTGTTTTGTTTATGTGCTGGTGAAGATTTTAGTCCTTAGCTCTGGTGTTAGTAGAGCTATTTGTACTATGAAGATATAAGAAATCAAGGAGAATAGGGTCCTAATAACGTGGTATGCAAGATATTAATCCCTTAAGAGCCTGTAGCATACTGAGTGCAGAATTATAGTTTCAAGCCTCTCCTGGTAACACAGGCATCTTAGATCCACAATCGTTCTGGTGTCTTTCTAGTTGTTCATGACCCATTCATTCCTTCATCACTGAAACAAGTGTTGTTAAAGTAAAGTGATAATTAACACTGCCATCAAAGGTAGCTCAAGTTTTTTTCTTCATGTGTCCTAGCTTGGCAGAAGAAGGAGGCATGCAGTGGGCTGACCCCACTGGTCATCCCTCACTTCCACAATAGACATTACCAGCAAGCAGCCACAGGAAGCTGACTCCACCAGGAAAATCACTTTTTTATGTGCTTGTTGAGTGCTTGCAACCCTCCCCCACTCAGAAGAGGTGAGTGACCATGGCTCTTCGCTACATTTCCTCCCTACTTGGCTGTTCTAGTGCCAGGAATGCTAAATCAACCCTAGCCCCTTGCATTGATATAAGGCCTTCATCCCTTTACAGCATGGAATCAGGTTAGCCTCCTTAACTTTAAAGAGTTGGGCTAGGCTCAAGCATCACCTTTCATCTGAAGATGGCAGAACTAAAACCTGTGCATTTATGTAAGTCTGTCCTGAAGAGTAAAAGTGGAGCCAGTAAGCATCTTGGCTTACAATCTGCAGACTGAACTTTTAGAAAGATTCCATTTCCTTTCTTAAGCATCAAATGCAGGCATTTTCCCATGCTGAAACTAGCACCAGAAAAGTGAGGGTGCAGGATTTAGTCACTTTCTCTTAGTCTAATACATGGCTCCATGGGATCCACTGAAAAGAAACATGTACACCAGTGAATGAGGGGTCAACGGAGACATTTGCTGAACTGCTGTTCCTAAAAGTTACCCAGCAAAGATGGCTTCCAAAGTCAGATTTTGCACAACTACACAATCGTGCCACAAACGTGACCAAGTGCAGGTGCAGGCAGAGTTGTAAAGTAAAGGAAAAACAGATTGAAACAATATAATACATGAACAAAGCTTTATAAGGCAAAAGATTATAGCAACAACAGCTAAACCAGCCATAGTATGGGACTAACATGGATAAACATACTCTAGGA
Source organism: Protopterus annectens (assembly GCF_019279795.1). Classification (NCBI taxonomy): domain Eukaryota; kingdom Metazoa; phylum Chordata; order Ceratodontiformes; family Protopteridae; genus Protopterus; species Protopterus annectens. The sequence goes on along the minus strand of NC_056728.1, from coordinate 1,808,954,211 downwards.
ATTTAGACATGCATACAAATTAAGTACAGAGATGGGCATCATGTGGACTGTAACTTGCAGAGAACTTCATTACTTAAATAATTTTCTTGAATCCATCTCATGAACACACAATCACTAGCTATAATTGGAGATCTGATTATAATCCTATATTATGTGCGTCTTCATGTGATTATCTCTTAATATTTTATGATAGCTGGATTGTAGGTGAACATAGTCCTGAGAGGTGTAGCTCTTCTACAAAATAAATAAACAGTTTCATTTGTTTCATGGTCTGGAGTATAATAACAACCAAGAGCAATATCCAAATGCCTTTTGTCATTATCAGTCCTGCATCTGCATATAATTTGCATTTAAATGTATTTTTTTTATTTATTAAATGTTTAATGTTTGCACATGCACAGACACACAAATATATCTATATATATATATATATATATATATATATATATATATATATATATATGTATGTGTAAAACTGCAGCAGTAGCATTGTCAGCTCACAGCAAGAGGTTCTCCAGTTTGATTCTTGGCTGGGGTGCCTTCTGTGTGGAGTCTGCATGTCCTCCCTACATTTGTGTGGGTTTCCTTCGGGTATTCCGGTTTCCTCCCATGTTACAAAGACATGTGTCTGAAACATCGGTTAGCAAATGTTAAATAAAAAAAAAAATATATATATATATATATATATATATATATATATATATATATATATATGTGTTTATTTGTTTATAAAAGAAACAGCTATAGGCATATATGGATGTATGTATGGATGTGCGCTTGTGTGTTTGTGAGTGTGAGTCAGGAAGGCTGATAGCTACCACCTATCAACACAATTCAATGAAATCAATCTTTATTTAACTCCAGATATCATTACTGATAAGTGGTACACAAATAATAAGGACTAATAAGAACATACAATGTGAATTAATGAATATATTACACAATATCTGAAAGTAGCATCCATTAATGTAAATGTAAAATTGCATACTAAATACAAAATTAAACAGAAACTGTGTTTGACATACCCAGTGACTATACTAAATATAAAACACTACTGTGCCACACTAAGAAATTACACAGATCCATGTAAATAGGAGATTAATGGACAAGTGAAGCTCAACATATGTAAAAAAATATTAACTCTATTTCATCCTTATTCATAATAAGATCTATTCCATCTAAAAGGCGAGTGCAGACTGCACTCAAACCAAAGCTCAGGGCAAACACATGGTCACATTCCTTCTCTGAATTTAAAAATCCACAGTAACTCAGTCAACAAACCATACAATTAATCCAACACCAAACAAGAAAACAAGAAATGCTCAGAGAAGCCAACCAGTGTTCTCCCAATTACTTTCAAACCAATGACACAAATGGAGATTAACTTGAGCAGCTCTTGGCTGCTTTTTGATAAAATAAAATTCTCTATTAGAAATACTACATTGTTTTCCTGTTTTGCACATTTACTTCTGTTTAATCCTAGTTATGGTTAATATTACATGTTAGCATTTAAATACTCATTGGGAATTCTAACGACTGAATGCATTGAATTCAAATTTGATCTGTAATCATCGTGTGGTTGCTAATGTAATGGATTGGGAAGTGGAGTATTTCTGCCCGAAGATAAAAACACTGCAGAAGGTAAGCATTATAGTACTAGTAAATAAATGGTTGTAACAAAAACAACAATGCATCAAGCTCTTAGTTCTTACTTATATAGTAAAATGCTTGTTTTATTAAGGTCATTCTGCTTTGGGGGCTCATGCATATATTTTTGTTTTATGTAAAGATAACAATGGAATTTGTTAAAAAAAACGATAATCTCTGTGAAAAAAATGACACTAACTAGCATGTAACAGGAGTCAGGGACTGATATTTTTTTATCGAATGCCTGATGCAAAGCAACATTCAATCTGCTAAAACCATTTCCGTCTACTATTTCATAAAGCAATTTGTATATTTATTAAGAAGAGAAAACATGCAAAGAGATGGACAGTGAGGATTATTAAAGCATTATCATCTGGAAATGAGAGTGAAAAAGCAAGTACGCTGAGCAAGCATTCTGCTCTATTTACAATACAAAAAAGAGAATGGTGCCACAATGCAGCTATTACACTAAATACAACAATATTATTTTTTTGACAGAAGAAATAATTCTAATAGCACTCCTAAAAAGGGAGATGACTAAGGCAAAAGGGTCTGATAGAATTTTCAGATGAATTTCCTGAGACCTAAGAAGAGAAAACGGTCACTGCTTAATAACTCTTTTCCAATATTTCATGATAGAATGGCAACTGAATGCAAGCTTTTATGGTAAATGTATGCATGCAGATTATGCAAGCAATAATGCCCAAAAGGCTGTGTGTTACCATAAATAACATACACCCAGGGATGTTCTGAGGCCTGACGCCAAAGGAGGAGTGCCTCTATAACCCTAGAAGGGAATTATTTACACAGCAGCCCACACTCTGAAGGGCATTATTGTGCTTAGAGAAAAGCCTGTCAGTAAAATTGTTGTATTATACTTATTTATTTTTTATTATTGTGATAACCCTCCACTGGACCAGTAATCAAGGAGCCCCAATCCCCATCACTGGCAACTTTGGGGGATGTTCACTGAAAGGATGACAGGTACACACACACTATTTCCAGATGCAACTCTCTATATCAAGTACAATTTCCCTTAAGAGCACACAGAAGACACAGCCAGTCTGGGGCTGGTTCTTCTACCTTTCTCCAGATCCCCAATAAGACACCCCACTGGCATAGCTATGGAGTTGAGTCCTTAGCTAGGGTTCCAAGCCAAGTTCTCCAACACTCTCTCTGTTCAACCAGTGCTTCATGTCCCTGCCCAAGTAGCTGACACACACACAAACACACACACACAGACACACACACACTCACACACACACACACACACACACACACACACGCACGCACGCACACACACACAGTCTCTTTGAGATTTTGATTTGCACTCACACAGACACACACAGACACACACACACACACACACACATACACACACACACACACACACACACACACACACACACACACACCTGGGAAAGGTTGGAACAGGTTTACTAGCTATACTCCCTTTTGCCCAGACTATAAGGTAGTTTTCACTGCCACCAGAACCACTCTGCCAGCTACCTTAAGGCCCTTAACAAAGAGTGTCCAATCTTACTGTTTAATATTAATATTAATAGAAATGGCAGTTTGGCCAAGAGCAAGGCTATTAGGTGTGGCCCACATGGTGTCACAAAATAAATATGCAAGTACTCTCAAAACTTAAATTTCTCTACACAGAACAGCCACAATGAAAGGTTTAATATATTTAATGATAAATAAAAGAACAAGACAATACTAAATATATATATAAATATATATTCACTGTGACATGAGAGTTGAAAACCACAAGAAGTATTTAAAACAACATTGCAGGACAGTTTCAAATAAATAAAGAAAAATATCTAAACTAAGTATCACTATATTCCTTACTGTATCTAAGAGAAGTATAGTGTTCCCTAGAAACTTACTTCATTAGAGCAAGGCAAATGATGTGGTGAATGGTTCTTGTTGCCAGGTCCAAGACAGAATGCAGAATGCCCTGTCTCATTAAGAGACTTCTCAAATTAATATCTAAAATATTACTGCTGGGATAGCTTGCAAAATGACATCATTTCTGGTCATCTGACATCTAGTACTCAGGCTAACCCCCCAACTGCTAGAAGTTGGCAGCATTAGGCATCTACCTGTAAAAATATACAGACTAGGGCTTTTCTTCAGATCTTTGGCAGATGTTGAACGTCATAAAACAATTGTATTCCTTCATGCTTCAAAAGTAGCAATTAGTTCACTCCAAGGACAAAACAGAAAGCTTCCTAGCACAGACTCTGTGTATCTAGCTGCATTGAAAACTTGAGAGGTAGCCTCTTTATTGTGTCCTATAAAGTAATTTAATTTCAGATATTTTTTTCTAAAGTTTACTAGACTGAGGTTAACCTCCTGTATCCCATTTTCCACTGTTAAAATGTATACATTTAAACAGTTGTAATAGTGCATGTACATTTCTGTTCTCTTCCAATAGGGCACACTGTGGATGCATTTTAAACACAACACTTTTATAAATACCTTTTCAACACAAATATCTGTACAGAGCAGTTTGATATACACATAACGTACATTTCTAATACATTTGAAACACAAGCATCTTGTATAAATCATTTCGATATTCACCAATGACATATAATTATTTATAAAATTCCAGCTAGCTGTTCTGGCAGTATCTCCTCTCATCACACTTCTTCTACAACTTCAAAGACTCAAGCTAGTTTTTCAAGTGACCCTTGAGAAACAATCCTTGAGGGAAATAAGCCTGTCTGGGAATACATTACCCCATTTCCTGTCTTGAGATTCCAGCTGCCTTGGCATTGCTGACCTCATTACAGTGTTGCACTGTCATATCATATGCCTGCAACCCTAGGCTCCACCATAATAAGTTGGGATTTTGCTAGCTGTCTCCCTGTAGCCATAGATCCCACTAAAACTCCTCCTGCCTTGTACTACAAATACTTAGCACCAGGGCCTCCCAGTCATGGCAAGGCCTCATAATGTTAACATGGTACAGTATGTGCCCCTGCCTCCTGCATAGCAGTTCTACCATGTAGTTAACAACACTGACTTTCCTTACCACTTTGAAGTGTCCCTCCCAAACTACCTGCAGCTTGTTGTGTCTGACAGGAATGAGAACCATAGCCTGCTGTCCCACAGCATACTCTCTGGCTCACATATTCCTGTCATACCAGACCTTTTTATATTGTTCGGCTTCTGCCAGATTCTCCTGGGGCAATCCCATGAGTTCCCTGAGCCTTGTCCTGAGGTTTAGGACATATGCCACAACAGACTCCTTATGGGATTCACAGTCACCCTCCCACTCATAGTGAATCAAATCTAGAGGTCTTTTCATTTGAAGCCCATACATCAACTAAAAGGGTGAAAAACCTGTGGATTCTGGGGCATCTCTCCTTAAGCAAACAAGAGAAGGGGAAATATTTGTCACACTCCCTCTTAAACTGGTCTGCAAATGCATGTAGCATGTTTTTTTACTGTAGAGTTTAACCTCTCCACAAGACCATTTGTCTGGGGGTGGTAGGGGGTGGTCTTTAGGTGCTTCACCTCACAGTGCTTCCACAGACAAGCCAGCAGGTCTGACATAAAATTAGCACCTCTGTCAGTCAGTATTTCTTTTCAGAAACCTACCCTGCTGAAAATATCTAACAAAGCATTTGTCACCTTTTCTGCCTCAATGAAGGACAGAGCAACTGCCTCAGGGCATCTGGTAACATAATCTACTACCACTAGGATATACTTCTTTTCTGTGGAACTTGGGCTACTCAGAGGACCCACAATATCCATAGCTACCCTCTGAAATGGCTCCTCAATCACAGGCAAAGGCATCAAATGAGCTTTGACCTTGTCTCCTGCCTTGCCTACCTTTTGGCACTGCTCACAGGTCCTGCAGTACTCTGTTACATCCCTGGAAATCCCAGGCCAATAAATGTTCTGCATAATACGTCTCTTTGCACACTTTATGCACATATGACCTGCAAAGGGAATATCATGGGCTATGGCTAAAAATGCCAGACGGTAGGCTCTGGACACTACCAAATGCTGTATTCTCTCACCTTCTAGCCCTCCCTCAGGAGTCCACTCTCTATGCAGTAACCCTTTGTCCTAGTACACAGATTCCCCCTTTCCTTGAGAGTCAGGAACCTCCCTGGCTACCTCCCTCAGTCCTTGTAAGGTAGGGTCTGAGAGCTGAGCCTGTCTCAGCTTTTTCTTTGTAACCCTAACCAGCTCTACTTCCACAGGAAGTCTAGTATCCCCTGATAGAGGTGCCTCACTGTCAGCCTGGGTACTACTATGCATCTCTGTCATGGCAGTCACTGTATCCAAGGGAACATCATTACCCACAATCAGCTGTGGCTCATCTTCAGTCTCACTGCTACAGGGTAGCTCCCACTCTGAAGTAACCACATCACCAGTCCTGACTTCAAGTGTGCGGTCTATCTGGGTCACCCCCAGGCTACTGAACCCACATTCTTATCTCCAAGCCTGACTGTGTGTAACAATATACACAACAATATCATTCCCCATCAGGACATCTGCAGGGCTATCCTCAAACACACCTGCTTGCTTGCTTCCTTTTCCATAGTCCCAGTCAAGACCCTAGTCAAAGTTATTTGGAATAAGGTCACTCCTAAAGCTCTGACTGGAGTAGGCTGTCCAAGTAAGTAGTGCTCCTGTTTAATCATTGCAGGCATACCAATAGTTAGGTCAGAGGCTGTGTTTCTCTTAGCAGTGGCCTGTTTCCCATCTGCAATGATAGGATATAATCTCTGGTGGTAGTTTGGTACTCTTGTCTCCAGACATCGTAATGATGGCATTCTGTCATTCCCATTTGCTGGCTCCCCTTTTGTTTCCCACCTTGCCTCCATGGACATCTGTATGCTACATGGCCCCACTGGTTATATTTAGAACATTTAATCCTTCATCCTGGCCATGTACCTGAACTAATGGCTTCCCCTGTCACTGGTGGACTTAGTTCGAGCAGTTTAGGCTGCCCACTATGGGTTCCCTTATACCTATGTGCAGCACTGGGTATCCCTTTCCTGTGCAGTGATGCCCTGATTGCTAGATATAGGTCTCCTTTTTCCACAACTCATCTGTTGTACTGCATTCCCTATCTGACAACCAGACTATCATGTCCTCAGGCAAAGCTGTAAGGGTTTGTTCCCTCACCAAAAGGTCTGCCAGCCCTTCAAAAGTGGTGAC
>NC_056728.1:1808914871-1808942371 GCF_019279795.1 Protopterus annectens | reverse complement strand
GATGTTTCAGCTGTTCTGTTTTGTGTGAGAATGCTTCTTTTTAATGAGCCCTTCCAACATTTATAGAGCACCCTGGTAGTTCATCTACATTGGCTGTTCCAGCATCTGCTATCATTTCAAATGCAGACAGGAGGGTAGCAGTGAAACCACAATATGAGAAGTAAGGTTCCACAGCCTGTATTGTTTGTAAATGAGTTAAACTGATCTATAATGTATTAGAAATGCATGGTAGCACTGTGGTTCTTTTATTATAAAACAAGAAATATTATACTCATTTAGGAAAGATTCAGGTTTTTTACTTTGGTTGGTTGGTGAATGACATATTCCTTGTACTGTAGTCTGAGCATCTGAAAGCATTTGATTCATTCCTTGCTTCTCCCTGTTAACCTCATAATGCCAGTGTTTTGACATTAGAGTGTGCACCGACAACAGCATGTGATGTCGTAATCAGCAACTATGTGGTTACTGGTTACCAGAGGAGACTCTGATACATATGTAAATATGCTAACTTTGCATTGCTAAGCATCATTACTTGACTTACGATAAGTTTATACGAAAAAAGTGCAAAATGACAGAGCATTACTGTTTTGAGCAGTGCTATCCTGGTCTTTGATATGGTAACCCATTATTAGATAAATAAAAACTAGTTTAGTTTTTAAAGAGCTTGTAAGTCTTACTGTTTTGGAAGGGAGGAATTGCAGTGTCAGCAGAACAGTTAACTAAATGAAAACAATATATGGAACTTTTACTGAACAGGATCAATTAGATGAGAGAATGGACTTTTAGACTGAACAAAATACTGCAAAAAGAGAATAGCAGAAAGTTATTCAGAGAAAGGGATGTGGACAGATGAAAGAATGTACCACACAAGACTATTGACTGTAACACAATGAAAAGGTTCAGAGACACATGCAGAAGAAGATATACCTAATGAAGCAAGCAGTGATAATGCCAGTTGGAAAATGAGGGCCTTCTATTACATTTCATAAGACCTGACAGGCTGTGAGAAAAACCTAAATGGTAAGGTATGAAAGGTACGCACAGTATACATTTCATCACATGTCCAAGTATGTTGTGAATCACAAGCACAGAGGATAAATGTGTTACACTCTCTTGTCATGCAGTAGCATCATACTTGGGGCTGTGCTTCTGGGCAGAATATATTTCAGCCATCTAGAAATCCATCAGGATGTATATTGATCTTTGTCATAGTACCACACTCTGAGTCAGCTCTGTCAACAATTGCCACATATGGTTCTAGCTGTCCATGTTTTTATTCTCCATCAAACAATATAAGAGGGGTACAGTCCTGCAATTGCAAGCTGTACTAATGCAACCCTGTACAGTATATAACTGTCAGGACACAATGACTTTAGTGGAAAAGGTGCTGTCTCCCAGTATGATTCCTGAGGTACATAGCTCAGCAATATTTCCAAGTGTTGTCCGCAGGAGGAAAGAGTTGCCTTAGTAATGGTCATTTATGGTACAAACTATGAAGATACCTGACCTGATGGACAACTGACTGGCTGTCACATTCACTGCTGAAGGAAGTTTTTTATGACATCACTACATCTTTTCCTCATGTCAGCAGTGTTTTTCTTGATAGAGCTGGCTAATGGTAGAACCTGCACTACATTGTAGTAGTTGAAGGTAATCACATCATGTGCTATTTGTAAGGCTGGATCAGTGGAGGTTTGCACCCTTTGTATAGTCTGGTGCATGGCCATAGTTGCAGGTGCTGTTGCTAGACTCAGGTATATTGGTGAGTGGTATTCCTCATTACTTCATCTCTTTAAGTACTGGTACAGTGATGGCTCTGCCTATGAATATTTCATGTCACTTTTCCTCACATGTGCAGCGATGTCTGTTGTTAACTGTTTTTCTTTTTCAGATTAAAAATATATCTTTCCAATACAAATTTTCCCTTCCTCTTTGAGACAATCCCTGGGATTTATAAAGGTTACCACTTAGTGTACACTTTCTGTTTTCAAGAACATTCCTACCGCATTGTTTGTGCTGTCGATTCACTCTGAAAGGCTACACTAAGTGTACACTTAATGTAGATTTAATGGTAACCTTTATGAATCCCAATCAATATTTCATCATATGTACACCCAGCTGTCCCCACTATGTTAGAAGTCATGGCAGTACTTGGGGCAAGGGTGTCCTTCTTCATGCATGATTCCCTCTAACTATTTATTTTACAGTGCTGCAGTCATGTGTTTTGGGGACACAGATGTGCTCGAGACTCTGGAGGTACTTCCACCCCTCTGCTTTGTTGTTAGACAACCTTAGCAGTTTGGTTACAGTGACAGATAAAAGATCTTCTTTATTTTGGAGGATTGCCTTTAATGAACATGCAGACCACTGAACACGATTTCCTTTTAGGTGTAGGTGGCTGAGGTTAGTGTGTCACAATATTCCATGTCATCATGTTGGGTTTGGCTTGTATGACATTGCAAGATCACTGGAATATATTCATGGCATGCAGTCACATGAATTATATTAGAAGTTAATGTTTAAAATATTTACAGTTAGAAAAGTTTCAAGGATACACATGCTAAATTTAATGTAGAATCATAATCTCATGACTGAATAATTCTGGGTCACATACTAAAAACAGTAAATTTAGGGAAGTAAAATTGTTTTCCCATTAAGAAGGAGCATTACTGCTATTAATCAGATTTTCACGAAAAGGGGTACAAGCAAAACTTAATAAGCAAAGTCTGAAAGTCAGGTAATATAACACAGAGGGGTTAAATAAGGAATGATTCTAAGCAACTCTCCTATCCAGTCCAGAATTTCTGTGTTATTCATGAAATAGAGTCTTGTAACTAGTGGGTCTTACCTAAATATCAGCTGCATTAACATGGAAAGGATGGAATATAAGTCCTGGAATGCTAGATATAGAAAGCAGCTTAACGCTTTGCTGTATTTATTTATTTATTTATTTATTTATTTGTTATGCTATAGAGAATGGGAGGGAAGCAGGCATTCATTTTAGACATGTTATTATTACAGTTAACAGTTTTAACTTCCTTATTATACAACTTGTGATGCAGCATAACAACTTTTCAAGTCTGGATGCAACCTATATGAAATCTTAAAAATCAAAGTATATAATGTGGCATACAACAGCTTTACAATTCTATTCAGTTTTGCTGAAAATAATATTACCTTCATAATTCAGGACACTCTAAGTAAGGGTGTCTTTTTTACAAAGTATTGAGATTGGTTCCTTGATCATAATCTTAGCAATTTTGTTTAACAGCAGAGTAACGAGGAATTCACTTGTAGAGCAAAATATTGAAAGGCAGTACAGTATTCCACTGAACTGAACAAAAAATGAGTTATGATAAAAATAACTCACCATTATTTTTGTAGTTTTGAGAACAGACTCACCATGATTAATAAGACAGCCATGTCTTGGATTAACACATTTTCCCTTCCTATCCACTTGATCTTGTTAAGTGCTTCCATTATTTTGCACCGCTGACTTAATCATTCCACTTCTGGTGCAAAAGCCAGGCAAGTACCAGCCTAGACATAGAGGATTACCATTTTGTTTCTGATTGTAACCATGTTGTTGTGTGCTCGATGCATGGATGTGAAGAAATTCACCTCGACAGCATGAATCTTGGCACCCATGTCAAGAATACATAATATCTGGTGATGATCAGAAATCAGATTATAATTTTTTTTAGTGCATGGAGATTTATCTGCTCCATGTACTACTGGTTACAAAAATTAGCAAAGCACTTTGAAAGTTCTGTCAGACAACATGACCCATCAAGATAAGATTTTCAAACTAAATCAGGAGCAGACTGTAGAAATAAACAGCAGGCATAAATGAAGCTGTTTTTACTTCTGCTTCTGTCATCTGCTGGATGGCACTGCCATTTCTTAGTGCAAAACCTGATCATAACAGCATTTAAGGGGTGCTTAACAATTGTTAAGACTGAGTCTTGGGCTACTTAAGTGCTTAACTGAATTGTCTTTTTTCTCAGTATTTAAGCAAAATCAGGGTGCTCCACGTACTACAACAGTCTTACAGCCCATTTATTCACCAGTCAGAGGTTTCCTACAGATATATGAGAGTCAGGTTGTAGGGATTAGGTCAGTCTGCTGACCCCCTCACACACACACACACACACACACACACACACACAAGCACTCTCTTTTTGCCCGGTCTTGCGCACAGAGCAGTGTCGGGCAGCGCCTCTTAAACAGGTTTAAACTATCCCTGGCTCCACAAAGTCTGCTCTTCACTTTTTCCCTTAGAACTGCTCTAAATCTCAAATTAAGCACTCTATTCTCATTCTAAAGCCCTGCACTTGCTCGTATAAGTAATCTCATAGGTAAACACAAACTAAAGCACTACATCCTCTTATACTCCTTCTAAGCACTTGTTCTCTATTGGTTCTTTCTGATCAGTCAATAATTAGTTCCCTATATTATTCAGGCATGTCCAAAGGTCAGTTTCGGGTTTACTCTCCAGTCCAGCTGGTGAATCTGGGAATCTTGAGGCAATGTTACAACTGCCTTATGTATACAGACCACCCTCTCCTCCTCCCAACAAGCTCAAATATATGTGAGAGATGCAACTATATAGCCAAACTGGAGGCTAAGCTCTCTCAACCCAGTACTGGCACAGCCTGTCAGGAGGAGAAGGTAACCACACACACCACAAATCCAGTCTCACATAGACCTATTGCATCAGCAAACCAAACACATAAACACACAAAAACATACTCGGAGGCTCTAAATAAAAATCTGCCTAAGCAGCAGAGACTTCCAAAGCAGACATCCAAGCAACACCTACCACGAAACAATATTCACGTAGCACATAGCTCACAAAGTCAGTGTGCCACACAGTCACAGCCCTTAAGGCTAAACAACACACCTAATACACTTGTAATAGGTGACTCTATTGTCAGACACACTGACATCCCACTTACCAGGTTGAACAAGGAGAAGGTTACTGTAAGCTGCCTGTCGGGTGCCAGGATCCGCCACATAACACAAGCACTCAGGTCACTCCAAAGCAAATACAAATATGACTCCGTCATTGTCCATGCTGGTGTGAATGACCTGAGACGTACCTCCCTGGACTACATGAAAAAAGACGTACAAGAGCTCTTTGATCATGTAGCCCAGGCCGGTATGACCCTGACCTTGAGTAGCATCTTACCCTCACCAAGAATGATGCCACAGTATAAAGACAAAATTATCAATTTTAACAAACTGGCTAAAGTATTGGTGTCATTCAAAGGGGATCCAGTGTCTGTCAGCCTCAGATGACATGCTCGACAAGCCACATTGCTTCGCTAGGGATGGCTTGCACCTGTCACCCTTGGGTTTTTGAATACTGGCAAAGGCTCTTGCCTCCCCCATAGTGCCTTTTTTAGGCAAGGCTCAAAGGACAAACCCACCCCCATAGACAACACAAAGAAAAAAAAACTAAGGTTAATGCTGCTCAACGCCGGAAGTCTAAACCTCAAGATGCATGCACTTGAGACTCTCCTCAGTATGGAAAATATTGATATCTGTGCAGTAACAGAAACCTGGTTCAAGGCTCCCGAGAGCACCCCAGCACTAACAGGTTATACTTCATACCATGCTTTCCGGCCCAAAACTTGGACTGAACCACAAAAGGAGGGGGAGTATCCATATTTATCAAAGATACCCACACCTCCAGGTTAGTGGCACTGCACGAAGCATTCATGCAACTAACAGTGGGAAAAACTGCCTTTCAGTTTGTAGCCTGCTACAGACCACCCTCCAAAACACAGGAACCTCACTCGGCTTTCCTGAGAACACTGGAGAATATGAAGGTCTCTCCAAACACTTTTGTATTGGGTGACTTCAACTACCCAAACATCAATTGGGAAAACTACTCAAGCCCAAACACCCTCGCCCAACGGTTCCTAGAATTTATAAACTCAAATGCTATGGAACAACTGGTCACCACTCCCACAAGAGGGGAAAATATATTGGATCTGTACATCACCAACATGGGGTCTCTATGTTCCACACCAGAGGTATACCCCTCATTGGTAAGATCAGACCATAAACAAATCTCACTGGACATCCATATTCCGTCCCCACCTCTAGCCAAGGAAACCACGGTGAAGAACTTCTCAAAAGCAAACTTCACACTTCTCAAAACTGAGGTGGAATCCTTCAAAGCCCCCGGGCCAGTGGAAAATATGGCCCAAAATGCAGAATCCTTTACAAAGGCATTCTATGGACACCTACAGGAATGCATGGAGCATGCTATCCCAAATAAAACCAAGACTCACTCCTCCAAAGGCAGGAGACCTGTCTGGTGGACCCTGGCCATAAATAAGCTATACAATAGAAGGAGAAAGCTACTACATGACAGAGCAAAATCCCAAAAAGGGAAGGCGTCACTGATCAGTACTAGCAAGAAACTACGATCCCTCATAAAATCATCTAAGGCCAGCTTTGAAAGAAAAATTGCACAAGACACTAAAGATAATCACAAGGCCTTCTTTAGTTATGTCAGAAACCTGGGAGGCAACTCCCAGATATGCTCTGAGTTAGTGCAAAATGACAAAAAATACACTGAACCCACAGACATTGCCAACATCCTGGCAGAAAGGTTCAGTGCAAACTTCTCCCCCCCCCCAAAAGAGCAAATGTCTATCCCAACAGGGTGTAGCCTTCCTGAGATCACAGATGTACAGGTGAGAGCTGCCCTCTCCAAAGCAAAAAACACAGCATCAATGGGACCAGACGGAGTCCTGGGCTGCGTCTTACACGAGCTCCAAGAAGAACTAAACCCTCATATAAAGTCACTGTTCAATCTCAGCCTTACTACAGGATATGTACCCAAGGAATGGCGTACAGCAACAGTGGTCCCACTCAACAAAGGTGGTGCCACAACAGACCCCGGAATCTATCACCCTATAAGCCTGACTAGCCTGGTCTGCAAAGCTATGGAGCGTATCATCATGGAAATCATAAACAAAGACATTGGGAACCTCCAGACACTGGATCCTACCCAATTCGGCTTCGTTAAGGGCAGATCTTGCCTCTTGAACCTGGTCGACTTCTTTGAAACAGTTACCAAAGCCATAAATTAAGGGAAGGTAGTCCACACAGCCTACCTGGATCTTGCAAAAGCCTTCGACATAATACCCCACTCGGGCATCATAAATAAGCTCACCAGCTTAAATATCAACCCCTATGTCACAAGATGGGTTGCAAACTGGCTCAGGGATAGAACCTACATGGTCAGAATAGCAGGTGCCATGTCAGACTCTAAACCAGTTACAAGTGGTGTCCCACAAGGCTCATTCCTGGGACCTCTCTTGTTCGGTATATATTTCTCCAAGGTACAGGCTAACACGGGTGGACTATGGCTGACCAAGTTCGAAGATGACTGCAAACTGTGTGCTGTAATCGACTCTCCAGCTGACACAAGCATCCTCCAAAAGGGTCTCACAGTGATGGATAACTGGTGCCAGAGCCATGGCCTAAAGATAAATGTCAAAAAGTGCATAGTCATCCCCTTTGGGAAAAATAAAGTGCCCACAAATTACCACATAGGTGGTAATCCATTAAGTACGGAAGAAGTAATTAGGGACTTGGGGACCCAAGTCCCCAATAATAAAAATAAAGTAGATAGCAATCTCTCCTTTGACAATCACGTTGCCAAAGTGGTTAGAAAGACCTTCTATATAGCCCATCTTATCATGAAAGGGTTCACATCTAGATCAAGAGGGGTCATTGTGCCCCTCTACTCATCTCTTATCAGGCCTATAATTGAGTACAATGCCCCATTTGTGATGTACCTTACCCGACACCTTCAGCAACTGGAAAGTACCCAAAAGTGTATCACCAAGAGGATCAAGAGGCTCAAACAGATGCCCTATGCAGTCCGGCTAAAGAAACTCCAGCTCTACTCAGTTGCATACCGCCTACTCAGAGGCGATCTGTGTCTGACGTATAAAGCCATGTCCAAGCCAGAATTAATGGACATGCTTCACCTCAGGAAATCCAAATTCCTTAGAGCTACACGCTCCAGGGACTTGAACCTCAGCACAGAAATAAATAGGACATGCTGGAGGGACAGATTCATATCCCATAGGCTCCCCTCACTCTGGAACAAAATCCCAATCCATGTTAGGCAGAGCCCTTCACTGACCCTCTTCAAGAGAAATCTTGACGAGTGGATGGGAGATCGTAAGTTTACCCCTGGGATCTCTTCTGTGTCCTTGCTTGACAGAGGTACAGTAAACTAACCTTAAAAGGGCTACCTTCTGTGACCTACTATACAGAGGCACAGTCAACTAATCTAAAAGGGTGGCGAAAGCCAAACACACTCTGGCTAGGCTTATAAATGCCCTAGGGCAGATAGCCTAGCATCAACCTATGAACCTATGAACCTATGAACACACATAGACATCGCACACACACACACACACACACACACACACACACACACACACACACACACACACACACACACAGCTCCTATCTCTTGTAAATTTACCCTCAAGCTCCACAATGGCTGCCTAGCTCAGAGAATAGTGTGTGCCTTCACATATGTGATTTTTGTCAAAAACACCTGACAGTGTGTGTCTGCTAACCCATGTTGTGTGGATGTAACACCTAATGCTTTCAGTAGGTGAAACTCAAATGGTGAGTCAGTGATGCCACTTTACGTTCAAGATGGGCAAGCCAGCAATTGCTGCTGACTGCTATCCTCTCTGGGCAATCCATAGTAACCCCTGTGCTGCTAACCTAACACAGGTCTTCTGGGTCACAGTGAGACTCCCATCCTTCTGTGACACAGGTACAGGTTTTCTTTTTAAATTATTTGGTAAAATGACTGTCAGTGCTGCTTATAGTTATTTCACTGTATTGAGTTTATATTTAGTACTATCCTTCCTCTTAATTTGAACCTGAAGATAAGTATCCTGGTACCCAGTTTGGAACCAGTCATTCCTGTATCTCATTCTATTTTCACTAAGGTAATTCATCTCAGGTTCAGGGTTTTTGTTTGCCACTGCTAGTGATGATGATAATGATGATGTTTACTGCTACTGGGCTTTTTCAAAAGTGTTAAAATGATTTTCTTTTCCTCTCATTGCTGAAGTTCGTTTTTGCTACAGCCTTAGTAACTGTATGTGTGTGTCTGTGCATGATTGAATGGATGCTGCATCATTCTTGACACCATTATCTAGGCCGTAATAAGAATAATACAGCTTAGTTGTTTTGCTTCTCCTGCCCTGTATCACTTGAGAAAAACAGAAAGCATTTCTTTATAGAAAAAATATATAGTGAGGCTTATCCACTGCCAACAAAGAAATGTTTGTAATTATAATTTCCCAGACTGCCTGATACTTAGCCAGCACTAGTGGTGTACTAGGAAAACTCATTGTCTATGACTCAGACAACTCGTGTTCCAGTAGTTGCTTGAGTGCTTGACAGCACTGATGGGGAGGATGGTCATGTACATCCTCAGAGGCAGACAGAGCAGAGTAGGATGTGCACAGCTACAATCCCTCAGAAGAAGGGTGGCATGGCATTGGCATCTCAACAAGCCAAAGCTGGTGGTGGCAATCATTTGTGAGTACAAGGGAGATGCAGTCACAGGAGGAGAGCACTGGGAGTCCCCACGCTGGTGTAGACAGTCCTTCTGCCCACCCACCCAGGGGGGTTAGGGACACAACAATTATCTCATTTCTGGTACATGCAAACTCTGTGATGTCTGCTTGAATGATGACCTTTCCAAATAACCATTCCACAAGTGAATAAGGAGATTCCTGTCTGCTGTGGAACAAATGAGGAAGGCTTGATGGTTGACAAAGAGGAAAAATCACTTAGGAAAAATGTCTGAAATTTCTAATATTTTTTGTATAAGGAGAGTATGATAATCACAGAAAGAGTAATGGTGCCTGATTGTAGGAAGGCCTTCCACTCTGTGAGCCTTACATAATTAATACAATACAGGGTCCATTCTCAACAAGTCAATTATTGCCTCAAGCTTGTGGAGTGATGCTAACCTCATATTAATAAATGATCCAATTAATAACTGAAACCTAGATGGATCCCAGTTTTGAATCCATTTTTTTCTGCAGTCATTCTAGGGAGTTATTTCATTGTATAGTATCTTTGGAGGGCATGATCTTTCTATTTTAGATCCACATTAGAAGTGATCAATGTTCTTAGAGGATCAACCAATTTATTTGAATATGGTCCGGGAGCAAGGACACCTTGCAGATTGCTGTTCATTTACAGACCCCAGAGATGTCATGATTTTTCTGTAGTTAATGGATTTCCTTACCAATACCATGATGGAAACACTGAATTGCTTAATTGTGTAATTTCAACATTTTAAGTTGATAATATGTTAGTTCCGTACTTAATGGCCTTGAATCTTTTCATGAAACTACCACTGTTACCCATAAAAAGGGCATTCAGTCAACAAGACTTTTCAGCCAGAAGTGGTCATCTCTGACACAGAGATGGAATTTGACTCTTGGTCTGACTACTGTTTGGTCAACTTCCATGTTCAGCTGCCTTTCAACAAGTCTGCTGACCTTGAGTTTCTCAGATACATGACTGTAAGTGACAATACAGGTGACAGTCTCGTTCCTGCGCTTAGTAGCTCCTTCAGGGTTGCAGTGCACACAATTGGAAATCTCATGTGATAGCCTGTGATGACTCTGTACTGGCTAAGCCTGATCAAAATGTCCCACTGCATTCATGCCCTTTCTTGACCAGATTCCTATGGGTTATTGATTGCCCATGAGCTCCAGTGTCTGAGGAGAGAAGTATGCAGGTTGGAGTACCACTAGAAATGACATCACCTTCTTCAGGACAAACACTGCCTAATCAGCATTATACAGCTTATTTTGCTGAAATAGTTTGGAAAACAATGTTCTTGTTCAGGGAGATTTCTGCAATTAAATACCAGCAACCACACTTTTCGGAACTGTGGACAAGCTTTGAATTGTAGTCTGTCTAATCACATGGAAAGCCTTACTGGCCCCTGAAATTGAGGTAGTAACTCACTTTTTTACACCTAAAAGTAACCTTGTCAGGGAAGTAACTCTCCAAGACACTTCTTCTGCACATATCTCTGAGCAACAAGGACTGCCTTTGATGTATGGTCTGAGTTTGCTTGCATTGACCATGCAGATGTCACAACACTGATCTCAAGCATGTGCCTTTTTATCTACAGATTCTGCCACTAACCAGTTAACCTGGTTAACTCCACTCTGGGTGTTCTTGGTTCAGTTGTTGTATAGATATGTGGGTTCTAAGATCTGGAATTGTTGCCTTCAATTTAAATGAAGGCTTTGTTACTCATGTTGCTAAGAAACCACCTTTGGGCCTGCCCTGTCTGAAGAATTACTGCCTAATCACTATCTTGCTTTACACAGGCACTGTTATTGAGAAAAGCAGTCTCAATATAGCTAAAATCTTAATTAATTTCTCATAACATCATGGACCTACATCAATCCAGTGAGGAGACAATACAGTACTGACACTGATGTTCTAATTGTAATTAATTAACAACTAATACAGACAGAATTAAATACATTTCTTATTTTTATTCCACTTTGATCTCCCAGTAGTACTGAGTAAGTGGATAAAATAATCCATCTGGACTGTATACATATTCACAGTTATTTACCTTCTGCAGTCATTCAATGATTTGCCTCTTACATAATGACATACACACAGGGTGGTTTCATCTTTTTTCTACTTACTCTTTGCCATCAGCTGAACCTCTCTGCATATCATGGATGGGGAATAATCATGGGAACTGTTACCAACAGCCAGCACAAGTACTCTGGCTCACATACACTCAGCAAACAGACATGTAGGTAGACATGAAAGAGGTGTCAGTGCTGTGTTTTGCCTCACTTCCACAAGGGGCATAAGTCTACAGGAAAAGATTCACCAGGCTTTAAACAAGTACCTCAGGTAGCTTGTTGAGCATCCACCAAGAAAAGCATGCTTTGTGCACATGCCCCTGATCATGTGCATCCCTACCCTCCCCATGCTCCTGATCATGTGCATCCCTCCCCCCATGCTCCTGAGCATGTGCATCCCTACCCTTCCCATGCTCCTGTTCGTGTGCATCCCTACCCTCCACATCCTCCTGATCATGTGCATCCATACCCTCTCCATGCTCCTGATCATGTGCATTCCTCCCCTCCCCATGCCTCTGAGCATGTGCATCCCTACCTTCCCCATGCTCCTAATCATGTGCATCCCTCCCCTCCCCATGCTACTGAGTATGTGCATCCCTCCTCTCCCCATGCTGCTGAGCATGTGCATCCCTACCCTTCCCATGCCCTTGATCTTGTGCATCCCTCCCCTCCCCATGCTCCTGATCATGTGCATCCCTACCTTCCCCATGCTCCTGATCATGTGCATCCCTACCCTTCCCATGACCCTGAGCATGTGCATCCCTACCCTCCCCATGCTCCAGATCATGTGCATCCCTACCCTCCCCATGCCTCTGAGCATGGGCATCCCTACCCGCCCCATGCTCCTGATCATGTGCATTCCTACTCGCCCCATGCTCCTGAGCATGTGCATCCCTACTCTCCCGTCACTGGAAGAGATCAGCAGTGTCATCTGCCCTTTAGTCGTCTGGCACCCTGCCTGACTCCTCCAGTGCTTGGACTGCTAATTGAACTCAAGTTGCATTACACATAGTCAGGAGTCTACCACTGTATGCCTCAGAGAGAGACTAGATGGAAGCTACTGGTGTTAATTCGTTCTAGGTTAGGTTTGAGCTATCACTACAGTGTAGACAATACTCATGTCCTCTCAGTGGCGTAACTACGTTAGAAGCACTAGGCCAACTTTTTCTAGAGCTCTTTTTGAGACAAGCAAACCAGAGCCATAAGAAATGGATGGAATGGAACAAACAAAAACAAATTTTCACCACATACACCATACATATATATATAATATATATATATATATATATATATATATATATATATATATATATATATTTATATATTAAAAATAGACACCATGCAGCACCAATAACCTAGTACATAAATAACAATAACATTGTTGTTTAGTTAGTGAAAAAATGGTAAGTGTAATGTGAAGAATCTAAAAAAAAAAAAAGAATGCAAAAAAAAGTTATTTTTTGATTTAAAATAAAAGTAATTTCTAACAATTCAATTTCAATTCAATTTGCTTCCCAGTACCACAATCCAATTGCCACAAGTGTACACACACTAAAAAAAAAAAAAAAAAAATAAAATAAAATGGTAAATCATGAAATGTTCTGCCACTGGTTTAAAAGTTGGATTAATTCCTATTATTGCTTAATGTTTGACTCCTCAGGTCTCTTAACCTTTCTTTTTTTTTTTTTTATTTTTGCTATATACTATATGCATTTGCATCCAACATCAAAATGTATACAACACCACAACCAATCCACGATTGACAATTAAATCTTTCTTGAGAAATTAATTGTAGTGTGTTAATTATTTCTTATTCTACATTCTACACTACACACATAACATACATAATACAACCAATGAACTATTGTGTATGTATGTATTCCCGTCATTAGGATATGATTCAAAATCTTTTAAATTCAAAAAAAGTGACCTAAGAAAAAAAGTAGTTGTAGAAAAAAGGTGGCAGTTTATATCCTCTTATATTATTATTACTAATCTAATCTATCTTGTTTTGTTGTTCTGAAAAGGGACTAAATCTGGTAACATAAAACATTTTATTTTTATTTCCTCCACCACTCACTCTAGATGATCCTTGTATTATTGTATTCAAAGTCCTCGTTGTTTTCCTATTTGTTCCCTATTTTAGAATTTGTTTTTTTTTAAATTTATTGATTTGAACTGGAATGACCCCGGACTGGAAATAATCTCCTCTCATTACTGTGTCCCCGTGGCAGCCTACAGCGATTCTTTGGGCATTTGAAAAAGGTTTGGACCCTATAATCTCTCTCTTCCACTTCAAAGATTTTCAAACCATTCAGCCATATTCATTCATCCCCCATAGGCTTCTCCTAAACCCATGCAAAAATTCCTAATGAGAAAATACATGCTAAAAGTATGCAAGAATTGGTTTTCGCTAACAAAAAATTTTGGATGGAAAATTTTACTAACAAAAAAATGGACATCCAAAATGGACATCAAAAATCATGGTCGCGTATGGCATCAATTAAATTGTAAGCAAAATCATTGCAAACACAGTCACATCAGTCACAAAACATTCATGATCAAACTATATATCAAATGAGGAGAAAAACAAAATTGAAAACAAATTGTCTATACATAAAAATATGTAACACTTAAAAATAAGCACAATAGCCTTGAAATGTAAATTATTCTTTTCAAGACAAAAAAATTACAAAATATGCTGCCCCAAAGAGGCTGCCTATTCTGTACTGTTGGCAAAGTTATATAAAGTGTTGAAAGTACAAAATAAGTGCGTAAAAATAAAAGAACTTCATTATCAAAATCCAAGAACTTCGTGGCCCTTCACCCAGTATTTGCTTCATTTAGCTTCCAAGACGTAGAATTTCCTTATATAGATATATATAAAGATGTTTGTCAGATGTAGCCTTTCCAAAGATAATACTCTTCTTCAATTCTTCATCAAACGCAGTATTCGTTCTTTCTTTTATTCGGGCTGGTAAATAAAATGAATGTTAGAGAAAAATGCATACCATAATACATGTAATAAGTAAGTAAGATTTGAGAAGAGAAAGATGAATCTTTGGTACACCATAAAAATATGAATCTTGGTTCTTTGGTAATGAATGAAAATACTAATCTAGCAATAGTTTCTCATAAATAACTAATTAACAGACTGTGAGGAAAAGAAAAACCAATCTTTCCCTTTCCCAATGGTTCTGTAGCTTACTTTAATTTAAAAAAGTTTCTCAAAGTTTAAATTTTTTATAGTGTCATTCAAGTTCCAATACCGAATACCATATCCTGATATGTCCACTTGTCAATAATCTTGAATCCTTGTCCCCTACCCATAAAAACATAGTCTCCCAAACAAGTACAAAGTTTCTTTAGTCCCATTCATATATCTTTTGATAAATCTTTTCTTTTTTCCAATATTTTTTCAATATTTTCAATATCATTTTTTTTCAGTTTTCAAACGATAGCCTAAACCTTAGAGGACAGGAGGACAAGAACTCTCTCAATACTTTGGATTATTTTAAAACTAAACTGGCCAAAATGCAATGGCAACCATCTATTGGGAATTTTCGTCATAATGTCATATATATCTATAATATCTTCAAGATTCATTCACTGAAAAGATCTAATAGAGTCCTCTAAGAAAGATTATGTACTTTGAATCATTAACAAGCCTTCTTAAACAAAACTTCTCTCTTAAAAATACCACTGGTGAAAATTTAAACAAAATTTACTGAACATTTCCTCAGCAGATAAGAGAAGGATTTGTTAATGAGCTTTATGCCTACATTTATGGCTGAGCCAATGTTAAAATTAATTGTGGTAAATAAAATAAATTAAATTTTTATAATTTAAAATAAATCAAACTTATTAACATTTAGTCCATAGTCAACCTAGTCACTGTTCTGCCTGTTCACTGTTCTCCTCAGAGTTGCTGCCCGCTTTCCATTTCTGCTTGCTGCTTGCAGCTCTGCATGAACCTGTTCTGAATTGGTTGGAAGCCCTGTGATTCCCCTGATTGGTTCCCCTGGACAACTGGTTTGGAAGATGTTTCCCAGATGAATCTCTGAAAATTTTGGAAGATGAAAAACGGTATGAATTCAAAGAGTCCGTCTCTCCTTCCCTCAAAAACAGCAATGGCTTTTGTTTCACAGGTCAAAGAGTTGGGAGACAATTCTTACTTGCATTAGGAGTAGACAGCTAATGCTTAATCCATGTAAGACTGTGGCAGTGACTCCTCATGCTACATTGGCATTATCTCTGTCTCCGTATCTTGGTCCCAGTATTACTTATAGTGTTAGAAGACCACAGTTCATTTCTTACATGCATATTTCAGACATCATACTCAGTGATCAGCTGTTGTATTGGTGCCTAGAGGCAATTGTGGTTAAACCATCTTTGTATCACCTGAGTCTATCAGCCAAATAAAGCATCTCATACAATCTGAGGACTTTAATGGTTGTACAATGCCTGATTTCTTTGCAATTGGATTACTGTAGTACCATTTATGCTGAGAAAGATGTGTGTGATGTTTTGCATGAGGTTGGTGCAGACTGAGTACTGCTTATACCTGTCTGTAGATGTTAATATGTATGCTCACATAAGACCTGTGTTGTATGATCAGTACTAGTTACATATAACATATAGAACACAGTATAAGGCACTACAATTAACAATATTTTAAAGAAATGCAAGTGTGGGGCTAAGATTCTACCTTCCCTCCTTCCTGCAATTGTTTATAATCTCCTGGAGAAGCTAATTTCTTGGAGGAATGGAGCATATGTGCATCGTTCAAGCACACTATGCTTAAAGAAACGAGTCAGAAAGGAATTGAAAAAGTTTAGTATAACCGCATCAACTGATTTCATGCCTTCACTTTCCACTGATAAACTTCCTTATACTATGGCTGATGTCAGTCAGACGGTTTCAGGTCTTGCCATGCTTATGTCAGTTGTACAAGTGACTGCAAGCACATTGAAGGCATTGCTCCCCATGAAAAGGATGCCCCACCATCACCCACAGTTCAGACAGCATGTCTTGGGTCACTTCAGAAAAAGAGCTTCAGATATCAAGATCATTTTCTTCAGTATCTGTTGAGCTGCATAAGTTTGACTCTCTCCAACTATACTATAAGATGTGGTCAGTCTTCTTCATGATATAACAGATGTAGTCCCAGGTAAATCTCCCTGCTAATATAAGTGACAAAAAATCATTCATCACCTAATTTTTTTGACCATGCACTGGACCCTTACTCAATGGGCTCATTTCAAGCTCCATTCCCCAACTGATCATTATTTGACACATTGACATTGGTATAAACATCTGTGACAACTTCAGGATCAAGGGCATCAACCTTACCTATGCCAATGTTGACATTGCCGTTGACATTGACAACTTTGACCTTAGGGGATCAATCTCACAGAGTCAAACCTGGTCCATTTTGTTTCAAGACTGAGTCGTCCTACCCCCAAGTTGGCTTTCTGCATTTCAGTAGGGAGAGCACCATGTTCAAATAAGGTGTCAATGATCTTCTCAGCCCTGGGGGGAGGGGGTGACACATTCCCTTCACTCCAGACAATAGGGGTTAGCCCTCCAGGTCTTGATTTCAGGATCACTGTTGGCCAGTGTCAATCCTTTGGACTTGATTGTTCCATCCTCTGGTCTGGAATTGTGACCAGTCCCGGTATCCATAATGTAAGCTTCCCTAAAGGAGTCTCCTCATGGTATATCAAGCCATGGCTCACTTCAGACCATTTACTACTGCATCTGCTGTCTGCTCTTCATGTATAGGAAGGGGAAACAGCGAATTTTGATAGGATGAACCAGTTATCTCCATCTCCTATTCTTCCTCTTCTTTGAACTGTCATATTTAACATTTTTTGTAATTCATATATTTTATCAGATATTATAAATCTAACAAAGTATGTTTTAGTAAAGGAATTTGGAGAAAAACTCTCAGTAAACAAGTGGTTCCCTGGCTTAGAAGACCTCAAGATGCAAAGATGTTAATTAGCACATTGCTGTTCAGGATTAAATTATTTGAATGCAAAGCTACGTATAAGAAGCACTTTGACTACCCTGTGGAGTCTACCATACCAGATATAGATGACAGCCAGGAGGCTGATTTTCCCCCTTTGCTGCCTGATGACCTCAAGTTCAGGGATATTAGACCTCATCAGGATTAAAGCTAAGTGGCCACAAGACACCCTTTCTGTGCCAGAGCACATTCAGCCTGAGTCCTTCCAGGTCCTTGGAAGTCTTCTTCTCTGGTTCCCATAACTGACGATATGGTCAAACTGCTCATAGAAAGAGTATGAAAGGATCTGTGTGTGGTAGCATCTATAGCAAAATGACCCAAGATCCTTCAGTCAATGAAGAGCTGGCCAAGATGGTCTGAGAACTCATTGGCATCATTGTTTTGGCTGCACTTAAAAGTCTTCTGAATCATAGCACAAGACCATTCGTGTACCTAACAAGGAGTCACAGGCTTTGGTCAGATTAGGAAAGTGCATATTTTGCCCATTACCTTCTCCATGAAATTGGCAAACTACTTGGTGCATATACTATAATTCCGGAGGAATCAGCTGGATGAGTTCACCCATACTCTACAGGACTTGCTAGACTCAGACCTAAAGAACAAGCTACAGTTTCAGCTGGCAACCTCCAAATCCGTAGCTAACTAGGCCATTCAATTGGCTTACAGTGCATTGGATGGTTTAGCTAAAGCAGCAGGAAACACACAAGCCTCACTGTTAGATACCATGCTTAACTCCATGTGACATAGTTTGCTGAAAACTCCATGGCTGAATCTATGAATGCCTAATTTAACACAATCTTCATCTCTGGACCAGTTTTAAAATTTGATCTTGAAAAACAAGAGTGAAATCAGTACTCTCACCAAGGTGTGGGTGATATTTGTATGACAGTCCAAGCTCCACAATGACATTTTCAAAAATGAATCAGAGCTAGTGCCAATTATTGTTTCTGTGTCATCAATAAAATAACTGTAAAGGTTCTGGGAAGCAGCACATGGAGGATCTGGTAACTTCTGGACTGACTGCAGTCCCAAAGGAGATGGGTTTCAGTGAAACTGCCATGGTTGCACAGTCCTTCTTTTGGAAAATAGTTTTCAAATCCATGAAACACTGCTTCTTTGTTCCCTTTTACAAGCAGTCAGGAGTCATGTCTCCCTCTATATGTCAACATGACAGGTCATCACACATGAAAGTGAGTAATTGACACAGAATCCGGAGGTTATTCATTCTCTTTCTGCAAATCCAACACTACAGTCTGTTCCTCTCTCTCTAATGTTCTACCCTGTCAAAGAACTGCAGGAAAATCCAGAGACCCTTACCCTGTTGAAAAAGTGCCATCAGCTCAAATTCATTTGGAGATGATTTGGATCTTACTCATGATTTTCTTTACAACAAAATGACAAGGATTTCAGGCCCATACTTGGCTTGAAAGGCCAATAGTAATATGCTGTAAAGGAGGCTTTTTGCTTGGTCAGGGTGAAGTCCATCCTTTCTTGTCTGCTGAAGGTGTGTGGATGTGCTCTTTGGATCTCCAGGATACACTCCTGCCCATCATGGTTGCCAAAGAAGGAATTTTGCAAATAATTATGTCATTTGTGAATATTAATATGTTTTATATAGAAATGTAACAAAAGGAGACACTGCCAGCCCAGCTATCTGGAATTTTGTAAATAGTTATATTCTATTTGTGAATACCAGCATGATACAATTGCTTGTGCTACCAAATGTATTAGAGCTATATGTTATGTGTATATTAAACTACTGGTACAAAAGTGTGTGTTGAACAGAGTTTGTACAGTACTGAGCTTCAAGGATGTGTCCACATTGTACCCTATTGGAAAAGAACAGAAATGTATAAAAACTATATACCTGCGTAAATGTATGTTTTCTTAGTAGAAACTAGAATATACAGAGTTAACATGCAAAGCTTCAAGAAAATAACTTGAAATTAAATTGTTTTACGATTGTGTTATAAAAGTGAGTTTCAATGCAGCAAGGAGACAGGATGTCTAGATCTAGGTTGCCTTAGTTGCCTTATGCATTGTTTTATAAGTGTTTTATTGTTTTATGTCTTTTAGAAACTGCAAACATCTGAAGGCTATGTATTTTTCACAAGGAGATGGCAAATGCTACAATGGGGAGATTTAGCTTGGGAACTTAAGTCAGGTGACAAAAAGTGATGTCATCAAGGCTAACCCAGCAGTAATGTTTGATATTAATTTAAGAACTCTCTCAGAGAAAGACTGGGCATTTTGTATTTTGTCTTGGGTCTAGCAAGAACATCCACTCATCATCACCATCTCCACTTGCCTCGCTGTAAGATTTACAGCATTTTATCTCTTTTAGATATAGACAGGAATATAGTAAATATTAGTTTAGATGTTTTCTGTATTTATTTGAGACTGTCCTGCAATGTGCAATGTTGTTTTAAAATATTTCCTGTGATTTTGAACTCTGAAGTAACTGTGTTCATATATTGAGTATTGTCTTGTTCTTTTATTATTTATTATTACATATATTTAAACCTATCTTTGTGGCTGATATTTCTGAGGCATATTTAAGCTCTTAGAGTATTTGCATACCTATTTGGTGACACTGTACAGGCCACTCCTAAATAGCCTTGCTTGATCAGACTACCATTTGGATTATTAGTAACATTACAAAGTAGGATTGGACACCCTTTGCTAAGAGCCTTTAGTAGCTGATAAAGAGTTGGCTGGTGGCAGCTGTAACTATTTTGTAGTCTGAGCAAAAGGGGACATAGCTAGTAAGCCTGTGCCAGCCTTCCCCAGGTGTGTGTGTGTGTATGTGCTTGTATATAAATTAAATCTCACAGTGTGTGTGTGTGTGTGTGTGTGTGTGTGTGTGTGTGTGTGTGTGTGTGTGTGTGTGTGTGTGTGTGTGTGTGTGTGTCAGCTACTTGGGCAGGGATACAAAGCACTGGTTAGAATGAGAAGGAAATCTTAGCTTGGCCACTCGGCTGAGATCTTAACCCTATAGTTGTGCCAGTGGGGAGTCTTACTGGGGATCTGGAGAAAGAGGGAGAAAC
This sequence comes from Protopterus annectens, assembly GCF_019279795.1. NCBI lineage: Eukaryota > Metazoa > Chordata > Ceratodontiformes > Protopteridae > Protopterus > Protopterus annectens. The sequence goes on along the minus strand of NC_056728.1, from coordinate 1,808,921,597 downwards.
CAGCCCCAGACTGACAGTGATCTCTCTGTGCTCTTAAGGAAAATTGCATGTTACTGTGTGTGTACTTGTCATCTTCCTAGTGTGTACATCCCCCACTGTTGACAGTGGTGAGGATTGAGGCTCCGTGGATACTGGGCTAGTGATGGGGTGTCACAACAATTCCTTAAGAAGCCTAAGAATTACAAATCCAAGGTCATTCTAGTATACCCATTTTGGGCATGATAAGTCTGATTCTCTTTGCTTTCTTTTTGCAGCTTATACATGCATCACTTCCTAAATTGACCAAGAACCTCCTGCCACACCAGTCTGACAAGCCTTAACTGGGCATTGTGCCCCTAAAATTGACCACATGGATTTGGTTCCATTGATGGTTAAGGACATTTGACATTCAAACAGGGTGGTCTAGATCTTTATTACTATCCAGAGACCTGGCACTAGAAAAATGTTGTACATGGACCACTTTACTTACTTGGGCCACTGCTAGAGGACTTCATTTATTTACAGCTCCCATTCCTAGTGATTTAAAACATTTGCATCTAATTTTTGATTCAGGTCTCACTTTATTTTACATGAAAGTACACCTGATAGCCATATCAAATTATCATCAAAATGCAAATTTGTTACCTTTAGAGTCAATGAAAGTCTATAAAACCTTCCTAAGAGACATTATCCTGATAGATTCTCCTTCAAATCTTCCATTCATCTTACTGCCTCTACTTGTACTAGGGAAGCTAGCATTCCTTCCTTTTGAACCAGCTTCTACAGCCTTGTTAACATTTCTCAGCTGGAAAACTCTTTTGATGGTCGCAATCTCCTCATTCAAGAATGATTTCAGAGTTATAGGCCTTGATTGTTCATTCTCCATGTCTACATTTTTCATATAGTTAGGGTATCTACGAGAACTAGATACAGCACTAGCCAAGCTAGGTAACTGCCTTGGACCTGCTGATAGCTTTGGAGCCTGGCTACAGCATTAAATAAAAATAAAATTGAAACCGCACTAAGTCAAACAGATTTCTACTGCCATTTTCTTTTCTCGCAGGGTTCTTTAAAAAGATTATTTATTGCTCCTCAGCCTACAATCTCTTTCATTGGTGCTGCATCCAAGAATCAGCACAATTTATTAAACAGAATAGTGATTCAGCAGTAATGAGAGAAGTATTTTCCAAGAATCGGTACAATTTATTAAACTGAATAGGGCTTCAGCAATAATGAGAGAAGCATTTTTCTTTATTTTACAGAGTCCAGAATACAGCAGAGCAAACCATTTCATTTTCTTTATTGTACTGCAGTGTGAAATGGAATGGCATGATTTACTAAACTGAATAGGGCAGTAGACTATAGCAGTAATGTAAGAGCATTTTCTTTATTTTACTACAAAGGCCTATTTCAGATACACTATCATAATAGGAGAATCACTCCCAAGAAAGCAGAGTGAGGTAGGTATGTATGTGCATCTATGTAATGCCCCAGTCAGGAGGTTTTATGACACAGAATCAAACCTTGGTCCCCTGGACAGCAGGTGTGGTAACTAGTTATGAACCAGAGACGTTATGCTGTAAGAGAAGGAAATTCATTGTAGCAAACAGGAGCATCATCATATAAGCCATGTTCTTTGGATGTGATCTTTGGCTTCCTTGTTCTGTTGACTGTTGACACTTTGTTTATTTAACTGTGAATAAATTGGACAGCAAGGTGTCTAGAAGTTTAATGGTAATGTATAACCTTTGTATACATTTTTAATTTAGCTTGATTTTTACAGCCACATGGGTTTTGAAATGCACTTTGTTTGGGCTACAGCATTTCCCCCCAGATTCTCCAAGCCTTGCATGGCATACAGGATTAGTGCAGGAGCTCTAGCAGGCAATATGTCTGCCATACGATCCAGGAATACCCTGTAGGGGCGTGCATGAGTGCTCCTGCACTAGTCCTGCACGGACTCAGCCCCTGTATGCAAATTACCCTATTTGCAGTAGAAATCCATGCAAATGAGGTAAATTTGCGATCCAGGAAGCTGGAAACTGACCGTGCAGGACTAGTGTTATCTGCAGAAATGTACTCAGTTAGTAATCAAGTACATTTCTGCAAATTCCAAAATGGAGCCATGACAGCTCCAAATAAAGGGTGCATATCAGTCAGGAAGCATGCCAATGGCCAAGTATAAGGCCATTGGCATTGAAACCAGCTTAAAAAATAAAAAAAATCAACTTTAAATTTTTTTTAGCTGATCTCGGCTGTTTAAGCATAGGGCAGCAGTGCGCAAACGGGATCGGGGGAAAAATAAGAAAATAAACCTAAAATACACATTCTAACTAAAATCACTATCCTGCTATTAAAATCAATGGCAGACAGAAGACAACATGGCCAGTGAGTAGTGGTTGCTAATGGGGAGGTTCAATGTGAGACATGTAACTATGCATCAGCAGGCAATCCTATGCAAATGAGGGGAATGATAGTGAATCCCAGTTTCCCTCAGCATGCTAGTCAGGTCCCAACAGTGTAAGAGCAGGCATAGCATGGTGCAAGCCTAGGAGTTAGTTGACATCATAGGGGTGTCTGTCAGGCATACTGTAAGCAGATTGGAGCCCTGTGGCTCAGGTTTGCTTCTAGCTAAGCACAACTAAGCAAGGGTGTGTGTCTGAGTCTGCCTAACACTCTTTACATTGCCTAAGTGGGTGTGCGCACCACGCACCGGGTTTTAAAGGAAAAACAAAGTTAAACCAGCAAATAGCATCTCTGTGCACATTTGAGCACTGTGTTTGTGCGGCGCACCCTCGGGCTTAAACAGGAAGGCAATGGAAAGGGAAAACAGCAGTAGGAAGGTAATCTAGGAAAACTAGCATAGCTGGCAGGTGAAATTTATCATAATCAGCCAATTACACAGGTAGCAGACCAGCCCAGCCCAGAACACTACTATAAACTATGCAGACTCCTTCCCCTCTGGTTTTTCCCACACTCTACACCACCAGTGTATACAAGCAGGGAACTTTTAACAAACAAAACAACAAAATGATAGGGGTTGCAATAGCAATCATACAACAACTTGTGGAAGAGGCTGAGTGTGGTGAGGATGTGAATGCTGTCGACCAACCCACAGTGAGGAGACGGAGAAGAGTGAACAGACCCAGGGTAACCTACCAGGGGCTACATGAGCTGGAGATAGTGGAGTGCTGTAGGGTGGACAGGGGCCTCCTACAGCAAATTGTTGAGCTGTGCCGGCCACGCCTGACATACAGAACTAACAGAGGGGAACCCATCCCAGTGGACACCAAGGTATGTGTAGGCCTAAGAATACTAGCTACAGGTACCTTCCAAAGGCCAACTGGGGATATGATAGGGATCTCACAGGCATCACCATCCAGGGTACTCCACCAGTTCCTGGATGCCATGCCAGCACATGTCAGTGAGCATGTATATTTCCCCAACACCCATGAGGAGTTGGCCAGCAATATGCAACTGTTCCACCAAATAGCAGAATATCCTAAGGTAGTGGGTGCTATAGACTGCATGCACATATGCTTCAAAGCACCACCTGGTGAGCGGGATAGGATCTACATCAACCGCAAGGGCTTCCCTCCATCAACTGCCAGGTCATGTGCGATGCCCAGGGCATAATAATGAATGTGTGTGCTGGCTGCCCTGGAAGCTATCACGAATACAACATCTGGCATCTGACGCAGCTGTACCAGAGATTTGCCAATAGGGACATCCTTAACGGTCACCTAGTGGAGGATGCTGGATATGCACTGGAGCCATGGCTGATGACACCCAGCAGAGCTGCACACACACCTGAACAAGAACTCCATAATGAGGCACACACACGGACCAGAATTATAGTAGAGCATGTGTTTGGGATGCTCAAGTCACAGTTCCGATGCCTGGACACATCTAGTGGAGCCTTGGAGTACTCACCAGCTAAATGTACCCAAATTGTCATTGTATGTGCCATGCTACGCAATATGATCATGTGGAAACAGCTGCAGCAGGAACAGCATGGGGCAGGGCCACACAGCCTCTCACCATTGCCAAGGCCTGCACAGGCACAGAGTGACTCAGAGGAGGAACAACCTGACCCCGCCCCAGTAGGCAGAAGGAGGCATGCCCAGTATGCCCTGGCCTTGGCAAACAGGCAATGCATAGCACATACACTGACACAGGAGGGACCCAGGGAATAACACCTCTCTCTGACTCTCGCATACAGTAAAAGGGATACCAAACATGACACTACCTGTGCTCAACCATGTGTAGGGAGTGTAGGGAGTGTACTATGTGAATCTGACATAGGCAGCCCTGCAGCACCACCCTCAATACTGGGACACCCACAAGTTAAGTGACTCATACATGCCATTCGGGGGGTTCACATACCCAACAACAGTCACAGCCAGCAGGACAGGTGTAGACAAACACAAACAAAGGCTGTGCTATGGCCTCTGAATGATGCCTATGGGTAATCCCCCCCAGACCTACACAGACAGACTACAGCAGGTCAGGCAGTGGGACGTTAGTTCTGAAGGGTTGGAAGTCAGAAACTAATATATAGCTCAATCAAAGCTAAGATCTCTAGTACACTGATATGCTTGTAGTCAGCATGATAGGTTAGAAGACAGAATGAAATGGAGTACCTGACATACAAGTACAGTCATAGCAAATGTGTACAAGTGTCAGGTGTGCCCCCCATCCTACTCAGTATGTAATAACAGTCAGGTGTGCCACCCCCAATCCTGTGCAGAAATGTAGAAATAGTCAGGTGTGCCCTCCCCCATCCTACGTAGAAATGTAGTAACAGTCACGTGTGCCCCCCCATCCTACGTATAAATGTAGTAACAGTTAGGTGTGCCCCAATCCTGTGTAGGAATTCAGAAACAGTCAGGTGTGCCCCCTCAATCCTGTGTAGAAATGTAGAAATAGTCAGGTGTGCCCCCCAATCCTGTGTAGAAATGTAGAAATAGTCAGGTGTGCCCCCCAATCCTGTGTAGGAATGCAGAAACAGTCAGGTGTGCCCCCCAATCCTGTGTAGAAATGCAGAAACAGTCAGGTGTGCCCCCCCAACCCTACTTTATTAAGTAGTAATGGTCTGGTGTGCCACCCCCACATTCTGATGTACACACATCGTAACAGTCAGGTGTGCCTCCCCACAACCCTATGTAGAAATATAGTAACATGTATGTGTAGGTATAACACCAGTGGACCGCAAATGCACAGAGGTGCCCAAGGTAGCAGGATAGGTTGTAGCAACTGCACAATATACAGGTATGTGTGTGTTCTGTTGGTGTGTGTCTCATATTGTGTGAGAGTGGTTGGTATGTATGCATGTTGAGGTAAGCCTGTTGGCCATTGCCCACTACTACTAATGACAGGGACAAGTCCTCACAACTGCAGTGCCATACACAATACACATCAGTATAACACAAGGTAGCAGTAAGCCATTGCAAATGTATGGTGGTAATATGTGTCACCATCTGAAAGACTAACATGGCATGGCTGTTGGGCTAGATATGCAAGCAGTACACAGGGGAAAGTACCTCAGACATACAGTATATATTGTGTCACTGTGAAATGGACACACCCTTGGAAAGGTACATGCAGGTATGCATCACATTATCTGGTCCTGTAGTAGGGGATACTGGTGTTGTCTGCCCAAATACTCACAGATCACAAAGGAGGTAGGACTGATGTATTGGGAAACAGCTGATGTACCTGCACATGTAAGCATAACTGGAATGCCCAATGCATATCTGTATCAGATGCAAGTAGTGTCCATAGCACACATGCACCCAGCTCATGCAAACACCACCCACAGGCACCTCTCTGGTCATATCCCTGCTGTGGGGAATGGGTACAGTAAGACCTGAACTGTATATGGCAATAGTGGAAGACTGCAGCATGCAGTGCAGGTGTCCCATGCAGATGTGTCACTAACTGTAGGTAGCACCCTGCCGGCATCCACACCACCTGAGCAAGACTGTTAGGAGGTATTGGCATGAACACCTATCACACTTACCCCTTCACCCTAGGGGAATATAATGTATGGTGGTCTGGGACTGTAGGACTGACAGAATGGAATGACCTGCCACATCTGGCATACAGCAACACCGAATGCCCCACAGGCATCTGCCAAAGGCCTGTGTTTCACACGTACTGCCAATGCATGTTATGTCATGGACACCCAAATAACAACATAACACAATCCACATAAGCCATATGCAAGGCCATGTGGACAAACCACAGTAACATGTCCACCATGTCCCACTGCATGAACTGTGGACCAACATTAACACACACCTGTGATGGGGTGATACCCTTAGGGAAAGTATCAGTGGATGTATGCATAATGTATGTAAGAGGTTAGAATAACAGAGCGGGGTTGGAACATGGGCGGCATGGAATGTGCAGGGTCTGACAGCAAGCTGTGTGAACACACTATCCCTGGCTGCAAACACATACATGGGTGGCTATACACCTGCCTGTACACCACAATAGGGTAAATGTGCTGACCCATGGCCCCTGCCCCTGGCTAACCTGTGCAAATCTCTATAGCTGTGAGGCATTGCCACAGCAAGATAAGCTCATACTGTCATTTTGATGGGAATACAAGTATGGGATCCTCTGCCAGCACTGTACCAAGGTGCTGAACTGGATACACAAACCCAGCACCAAGTGTCTGCAGCTCCCTCTCCAGAATGGCATAACTTACCATGAATACATAGGTGTCTGCCCACAATACCG
>NC_056728.1:1808894871-1808909871 GCF_019279795.1 Protopterus annectens | reverse complement strand
ACACTAGCCTAGCCAACAGCTGCTATGTTGGTAGCATGCTGCATATTGCCCACTGATAGTAACCATGGTGTGATTGCAGTGGGCTACAGAGGGCATGGTACCCTGTCCATCAGTCCAATAGGCATGTACATGCCGACAGTGCACCTCCCCCATGTTCCCCACTGGACACCTGCAATACATGTGGACCTACAAAGGACATACCATGCTTGAAACACAAGCTCTGTATGTAGAGATGCCACTGACACCAGGGAATACTGGTACCATGCTATCAATGTAGGTGCAGAGTCAAACTGCTGTCCATTAACAGTTCCTGCCACATGAGGCCAGGACTGGCACATCTGTTGATAACAATCTCTGTACACAACATGGGCCAGATACACCAGGTACAGTTCCACATGTCACTGTACATGCATGTGGGAGGTGTGCACATCCCAGACACTGTACATATCATGGACAAAGGAACACATGCATGGCAAGTAATGCACAGCATTGGCCACACGCAATAGTCACCCAGGAGACCAGATGGTGAATACAATACCCACCTGTGTGGGCAACTCTAGACACGACACCCCTGAGCCACAATGCAAACCATTGTCATGTGCCCTGATGTCAAGGTATACCCATCACCTAGCCTTGTATAGCCATCTGGCACAGTCAATCACAAAACACCCATGAAGCAGTGCACCCATGCATGTCAGTACTAGTATCCCTGTTTATGTGTGTGTGCTGTATGATGCGTATGACCACATTCACACTCACTACAACTCCCACTGGCATACTGAAGCATGTTGTCTGATGTCAGACACCTCCACAAACCCTTTGCACATATAACCTCCGTATGATCCCTTGTGGTACATGTGATACTTGCACTGTGTTGTGGCAATCCGACTAGTGATGAGTTGTATTCCTGGCCCTGCCAAGTGTGTCAATATATGTGCATCCCTGTGAGAGTCTGGCTGTGTTGACACTGACACCTGTTCATGTGGACAGGCACATGTACTACACCTACTGCATAGCTACCATATCCCTGTTGTAGATGTCACTCACCATCACATATACATTCTGAGGGTTCCTTAACATGTACTCTATGTGGCTCATCCAATAACTGCATTGACATGTGATAGCACTACATAGTTGTCAGGGGTTTGATACCCTGCACTGGTAGGTGTGTGACACAAACACGCTTAAGTTTTACTCTCCCACCCCTCCCTGGCTTTTCTTTGCCTCTGTCTGCCTCTCTCACTCCCTCTCTGGTAGATGTGGAGACTTACACCTGCTTTGCTTAGGCAGCAGCATGTGTATTTTAAGTGATGCTCAGGATTAGCTGATGGCCTCTGCACGAATTGCAGCCCTCCTCTAGCTGATTGCATGTGGAACAGCTGTGGTAACATTCCTATAGCCAATTGTATGAAAACACACTCCAGTATCTAGGAACATTGTGTTGGTGTTGCACCTTTCATTCACTGTGAACAGGAACTTGATTTGTTGTTTGGTAAACAGCATCTCAGATGGATTGGGTATTTACCTCTAACAACATACACTGTGTAAACAGGCCAACACACAGGAGGGTGATGTGCTTGACCTGACTACAGACTGTAAGTGCTGCTATACTGCATTTGGAGTAATGCTGGTTTAACAAGGTGTGTGTAGATATGGCTGTTCTACATGTTTTAATACCTGCCATGTCAGAGCTATATTTATGATGAAACACCCATCTGTAGGGCCATCTGCAGACTGGCCAGTTTGTGGTGCCTTTTGTTTCAGGTGTTACCCACAGAGCACCTATCTGTGAACTGCAGAAGGTAGTGTGAGGATTGCAGCCTGTAGATGGTGACAGCCATGAGAGTTACTGACTTCATATCTCTCATGAGACATATATTGCAACAAACCCTAAACAACAGTAAATATATGAGGTTATCACAGCATCATGTCAATATGGGCCCTGTGTATGTGACTCCAGCCGCAACACTGTAAACCTTTGTACATATGTCATGCAGTAAGGGGTGCATATGTGCTGTACACCATAATTAGTGGCATCATATCTGATAACAAGCCAGTGAGATATCAGACTGCTACACATGTTATGTATAGTAGGGGTTATATTTGACGACATAACCCGGACATTCTGTGATTGTGTGTACAGTATTGAGGTCTGTGTACTTATGGTGATTGTCATCAGTGTGTGTATTGTTAATATGTACCTTGGCCTGTGTAAGACTGTGGTAGATATAATTGTTCTTGGTCTTGTTCTATATGATGTTACATGCTGCTCCACTGTATGTTACCCTATCAACTTACATGTTTGTAGGGCCATACACATAAGTGTTCCATATCACAAACAGGCATTGGACCACACTGTGTAGCGGCCCAGTATATGTAGGGTTAGTGTGTGAGTGGCACATATGAGGTTGGTGTTGAACAGATAGTCCATATACTGTAATACTACACTGGCATACCATATGTGGCTGTGGCTGTGTTCACATTGGTTGTGGTTATGCACTTTCACACAGGTGTATGTTACTCTGTGCTGTGGCATGCCTGTAGAGCCTGCTATATATGCAGGTACATTTGTATTCCCCCATAGGAAATGTAGACCAGTGTTGAGCCGGTCTGCCTCTAGCCTTCACAGTGCTTTGTTACATGCCTAGCAGCTAAGTGTATTTACCCAGTGAGATGTAATGTCCAGATACTTGCCAGATGTAGTGCTGCTGGGCTACCATAACAGTCATGTATGTCAGACAGAGCAGTGGGATGCTGTACAGATGTATGTCAATATCTAGTGGGTAGTATGTGGCCATGACACCTCTGTACCAGAGGTTATTATGTGGCAGGACAGACAGGGATGTGTGAATGCATAGGTTATGCAGGCACATGTATACCAGTAGTTACGTGTTATACCCATCTACATGGCTGCTAACATCCACATTGTCAGGATTGGTCCACATGTCTTGCACTAAGGGGTTATGTGTATACCTCTGGACTGTCCAGAGTGTGTCAGACTGTCCACATATATTGGCCATTATCTCTGCTGTAGTCCACATGAGCATTATGCGCTAGCAGTGGTACTGTACTATGATGTCCTTAAGATGTCTGTCAGTAGCCATTGGCGCACATGTTAAATGCAGATGTGACCTCCCACACACACCATGTCTGTGAAGACACTCCCTATTACAGTAGAAATAGTCTACAAATATACCTGCTATACATACCTGACATCCCCTTGCACTACGAAGTTGGGACTGTAGTGGCTGAGGTAGGGCTACACTCCATGTTCAGGACATATGGTGAAGATATATGTACATATAATTATCCAGATATCTATATAGACATACTCATATACATATCAACATACATAGGTGGATATGTATATGTACATAGATACACATATAAACACCCAGATATATACATATACAGAGCAATATATGTCTACACATGTAGAGATACATATGAACATATACGTATGGATATCTACATATATATTGCCAATAGTAGGTATATCAGAATAGATATGTATGCACATATAGTTATTGATATCTATATATATATATATATATATATATATATATATATATATATACCAACATAACTAGGCATATATGTACACATAGGATATGCATACATATATAGCTATATATGCATATATCTATATATAAATATACATATATCTATATATACATATATCTGTATAAACATATATGTATATGGGAGCGCCACAGAATCCTGAAAGCCCAAAATCCTAAAGACCATCAGGGGTGAGCTGCCTTAAGTTATATGGATGTACATTACCATACAATCTACCTTGGGTAAATGTAGGCCTACTGCCCCCTACCATACAGACTGTTCTGTTTGTCAGTGTGCTTGTGATGGCGTCAGTTATGCCTTGTTATGTACATGTTACATCCCATTGTGTCAACTGAGGTTTTTACACCCTAGGGATTGTCTACAGAGTGTAGATAGAGGCTGCTGAACTATACATCTGCATTACTTACTGTTGATTGTTTGGTATCCCGTGGCCCAGTCTGTCTTTACTATTGTACTACTTGATGGCCTTGGCTTGGACATCAACATTTGTTAACATTTCCAGACTATTGCATTAGTATAACTGTTTCACAGCTGCATTACTCAGTTTATATGGATGTCCATGTCTAAACAGCTATATGACATGGCATATACAACTGTAATAGTACACAAATACAGCTTTCCCATTTATGCAAACCGGTGTGTGGTGTTATATCCTTTGATCTCTCTGTGGGTATATGTTGCAGACAATGATTTTCATTTGTATGGGTGGCTCATACAGTCTCCAGTTGGTAAGGTGGTAACAGTAGGAATAGTGGCTGTTCCATATTGTGTGCACCTTCTACATATGTATCTTACTATACATATCTCTACGTGTGTATGCGTAGTTACATATATATCTATATCTATATCTATATATATATATATATATATATATATATATATATATATATATATATGTATATCTGTATCTGCATATATGTGTGTATATGTATCCTAGGGATGTTGATTGCTACCACATTGTACATTCCCTATGGGAGCCAGACTGTACTGCATGATATGTTACTGATACCAGCCTGACATCATACAGGTGAGATGGAGTACTGTTAACATCTTGTGCCCATGTCGTGTCAAGTCCTGGGTATCGGGGCTGCAACAGTTGGCAGTGTATTGCAGGGCAGACATGTTTGACTATGGGGGGGTTACCTAATCGTACAAGATGTATGTTGTTTGGGGGCTCTCAACCCCAGTAATGGTGCAGGTGGACATGTTATGTTCCCATTGTTATCTACAGATGTATGTCCATACATACCTACGTAGATACATATATATAACTTGTATATATGTAGACATATAGATGTATACATATATATCTATAGATGTATGCATTTATATGTATATATGTTTACATTTATATATATCTATCTCTCTCTCTCTCTATATATATATATATATATATATATATATATATATATATATGTATATATATATATATATATATATATATATATATATATATATATATACATATATATTTTATCTATACATATATAGATTTGTTATATCTATTTAGATAATATCGATACACACACACACACACACACACACACACACACACACATGCACACACGCACACATGCACACACGTGCACACACACACACACACACACACACACACACACACACACACACACACACACACACACATACATACACACATACATACACACACACACACACACACACACACACACACACACACACATACATGTTGGAATATATTCCCTGTACTGTTGAATGACTGGGCTGGATGATATGCTTGTGAAAACATCAGTCTTATGTATATCTGACGTGGCTTAGTGGTAAATCACTTTGGCTATGGTGTGCAAGGTCCTGGGTTCAAGCCTTGCAGAGGCTATTTGTTTTGTTGCTGGGCAAAACAAGGTCCATTGGATACAGAGTGATTAAGGCACTTTTGAGCAGTTGTAAGTGGGTTTGTGCAGAGATAAGCACTTCTAACCTCCAATTACAGTTTCTTATACTTATTTAACTTTTAAATTGCTTAACTTGTGTAGGCATTGTTTACCCCCGTGCAACCAGGCTTAAACCTGCTTACTGCTGCTTAAAAGTGCTTACTCCTGCTTACACCCACGCTCATTTCATTAAAAGAAAAGAAAAAAAGGGTTGATAGGAAAGTGGTGAACAGGGGGCACAAAGTGTGAAAGACAGTAGGAAAAATAGCTAGGGATGTGCAGGAAGGGTGTAGGGAAGGTCCATAGCTGCCCATTTCTTCTACAGCAATAGCTGTACATATACACTGAATTTGGAGGTAGATTTGGACACTCAAACCCCTGAGAGAGGGGTGAGGACAACAATAATATGTTGTGATGCCAATTAGACCTGATTACATGTGTCCACTGGACATGTTTGCAAAGTTGACAGCTATGTATGGGGCATGATTTTTTTATTTTTGGGAACAGATTGCCCTTTTTTATTTTTTTTTAAGTTTAGAGTGGGATGTTGGGGCGGGGTAGTAGGTATATGTGGGGAGGTAGGTTGGGTAAGTTAACAGACAAGACAAACAAGATGATTACAGGGGTGGTATATGACACATGTGGGGGTAAACACCTTGATGGGGAGAGGTTTTGGGAAATCAGAAGCCCATGACCCCTCTAGTGGAAACAATGGGACTGAGGTCCCCACCCATGGGCAGTCACCACTGCACCTTCACAGCCTGTATAGTGGCTGTGCTGGGAGCTGAGTCGCAGAGCTAGACTGACACTCTAGTCATGACACGCGGCCCTCGAGCTGGCGTAGAAGATCACCAAGCTGCTGGTTGTGCTCTCTACGCACCACAACCTAGACCTGGCGATGGGTGACAGGTACCTGTCTGCACCTGCTCCCAGGGAGGGAGCAAGCCACATCCCCTGAGGTGGTTCCACCCAAAGGTGGTGCAGACCAATGGACGAGGAGGTCCCGGGTTGGGCCCCAGACATGCTGGTGCCCAGTGCCACAGCCAGCTGAGGTGGGACAAGTGGGTCCGCTGGGACCGGCCTTCCCAAATGTGCTTTAGTGTTTCGATTTTATCAACATATGTGGGTTAGTAATAGTCAACACATTCCAGGGTTAGGTATAACAGCATGCATAGATATTCCCATTAACCCAGACACCAGATACGGAACAGTTGCATAACAAACAGAACACATGCATATATGGGACCACAGTGGTAATAACAACAACATGCAGGTATGTTGATGGCACCATGCCACCAATGTTGGAATCATTCAATATAGCACATGCATGGAAACAAATATAAATATTTATTAACCAATATGGAATAATCAGAACACTGGAGACATTACATACCGGTTGGGGTGGGTTTGTAGTTTATTTTTGGAGATATGGTGGGGGAGGAGAAAGATGTCAATTAACAACTAGTATATTCCTGTAGTCCACCTTACTTTCCTAGTCAGTGCTGTTATCTGTACCTTACAAGTATTATTACACTACCCTATAGCCTTAGTTTGGACAGTGATATTGTTATACATGAACTGGTTTTACCTGTAGTATACACGCCTTACCTGGTATACCTGTGGAGGAAATGTTTGTTAACACTAACTATTTCTACACATACTCCCAGATTCCAGGTTGAGGTTGTGTACATAGCTATCCAACTCTTTCTGTACAGACTCGGCCATGTCTTGACCACATGCAGGTGTACCAAGACATATCTAGACCATTGCCCTCTTCAAGCTTTATTGACTTGACACACACACATATACATGCTTTCCTACACAGTTATATTATGTAGCACAGTGTGGGTTACAGTGATCAGTGATACTTATTATTCAGAGAAACTACAATACTCACTATTCCCTACAATACCAGAGTAAACAGCACCAGTACAGGGTATGAAGGGTTTTATTTCTTGGCACAGTGTTCGTATCAGACATACCTATGGGAGCAATGATTGTTAGCACTACCTGATTGTTGCCACACAAAGTTCTAGATTACACATTAGTATTATGCACATACATCTCACTCTGTTACTGTACACACTCTGGTCACAGCTTGACAACATGGGGGTGTAGATTGGACATACTTGGCTTATTACTCTCTTTACAGTTTAAGGAGTTTCTACAGTGATCGGTTTGTTCTCATAGATGTTTGACAATTGCTTGTATTCCCTGTTGGCTGGCTAAACATCTGGGATCATCCCACAGACTTCCCAGGGGGACAGTGGGACAGGCAACAGATCTGGGCCCATATACTGGACATCCCGGTCTTATCTGTACAGTTCTGGGGTATGATTCGGTATGCAGCCTACTTCCACTCCCAGGATTCAGACTATGGCTGTGTCTGCTACAACTTGCAGACTGTCCATCAGAGTTGTGTGTGCTATATAGATATTGGTGTATATCTCCTATCTGCTTTCTGTCTTATAATTCTCCTGTGCTTTGGCATTCTGACCTTGTATTACAACACTCTTATACAGATATCCTAAACAGTTGTATTTTGTAGGACAGTGTGGGCAACAGTGATGACTGTTACCTCATTATTCAGAGCAACTGCATCAGTCACAATACCATACAATACCAATGTAAACAGTAACAGTACAGGGTAACATTCTTGCATTTCTGGGCACAGTGTTGGTATCTGACAGACCTGTGAGAGAGCTGTTTGTTAGCACTCCCTGAATGTTGCCACACACAGTACCAGATTACACATTACTAATATGCACATACATCTCACTCTGTTACTGTACACACTCTGGCCACAGCTTGACAACATTGGGGTGCAAATGGGACATACGTGGCTTCTTACTCTCATATGGTTTTGGGGAGTTGCTAGTGTGCTAGCTTTGTTCTCATAGATGTGTGTTAATCAGTTGTATTTCCAGTTTGTTGCCTATATGTCTGGGATCATCCCACTGGTTTCACAGGGAGACAGGTTGACAGGCACCAGATATGGGCCACTTTACTGGACATTCTGGACATATCAGTACAGTTGTGGGGTATGATTTTGTATGCAGACTACTCCCACTTCCAGGATTCAAACCATGGCTGTGTGAGCTGAAAATATAACAGTTCACATCTCAATTGCATGTGCTATCTGAGTTTTGTTGTCTGCCTTTTCCCTCTTTTCTGTCTATGTGTCTCTCAGTTGTACTAAATGGTCTCTGGGGATTACACCAGTTATATACAGGCATTCCTACACATTCTATTTATGGTGCACAGTGTGGGTAGCAGTGCTTAATACAACAGTACTATTACATGGTTTCAAATTTGCATTACCATATGGTACCAGAGTATACACATGCAGTTAGAACTTTATTGTCAGACTATTATGCTTTATTTACATAAAAACTATATGAGATTCCTCCTGCCATGTTCTCTGGTATATGCAGTACTTGCCTTGAAAAATACAGGTTTTATACAGGCAATTAATTTACTAATACTTTTAGTTTTATTTCCTATGACAGTAAATGCATGAGTATTACTGACCTGCCTCGTGTCGCAACCTCACCAGGTGACTGACGTGGGCCTCCTTGTTCACAGCCCACTCCATTGCAGCTGTAGGGGACATAACAGGAATATTTAGTCATACCTATCCATGACATACATGAGCTGGCAATTATTACACACATAGTGGGATGATACTTGCACACAGCTGGGACCTCCCCTTCTGCTCTAGTCTCTTGGATCTACTGGTCCAAGAGGTCCCTCTTACACCACTTCAGGTTGGCATAGTGATGCCTGACCTGCCCACCAGTTTGGGGTATGCCAGTGACACTGGTGAGGTCTCGGGCGAGATGGTCCCAGGCCTCCGCCTTATATTCGGAGCCCTGGTACTGGCCCTGCAGCAGTCTCTGATCACGGTCTTTGACAAGGAGTCTTGCCATGACTCTGGACTCCTGGATGCACCAGCTCTGTGCCCGAAAGTGCACACCTCCTCCCCTTCCTGATATGGTGCCTGCAAGGGGAAGCTACAACCAGTTATGAGATGTATTCTCACCTCTTGGGTTTAAGTAGGGCCGATTTCCCACACTTTTCCATGATTGGCCGGTTTTGAAAAGGCTGCGCTATGGGCAAACCTGCTTACATAGGGTTGGCATTGTTGAAAGGGGTATACCTCTGGGCACACTGTGTTAGCTAGTCTACACATTGCTTACACCTCCTAAGCTGGCCTGTGCAATGCTTAGCATTGCTTACATTAGACTTTGCATTATATTTCCTTTTTGGCATTGATTTATTATTCATTACACCTTATGTGTATGCCTGGTATCCATGATTCATGTGTACATACACTGTATGGGGTCATTGTGTTTTATTGGGGACATCAACACTCTATTACAATTACACCTGCAGCATTATTAGCAATTCAAATATGTCGGATCTTTATTGAGTGATGTCAGAGTGAATAGCTATTCTAGCTATTCTTGATGACAGAGAAGATACAGGGAGGTCAAAAATGAGATATAAGCAAGTATGTAAGCTCCAGACAAAAAAAAAAAAAGTATGTTGTATGAGTAAAATTTATGATTTTTGTCTGATTTATGGTTTGCTGAACTAAAGCTGCTGCAGCAATTATATTGCTTAATTATTGGCACTAAAGAAGGAATTAACTCATTAACAAGCCTAGAGTTTGTATTAATCCAAATGTGCTTCATTTTAGTAGTCTAAACATGCTACATTTTAGTAATGTATTTTTACAGTACATTCTTTACAGCCTCCAGCAACTGCCAAGTGGTTGACGTTTGTCAAGTCATATAGTCTTACATTATTTGGAGTGACGATCAGAACAATCTGATCTTCATTATCTGTTATGTAGTCATTATTGCATAGTACTGTGAGACAATCAATTCTACAAGATCGGATTGTAAAGGCTTTCTACATTTAGTTAAAACTGTTACTATGGCAATTAGTACAGAGTACTACAGCCCTGACTTGTTAGTGAGCTGCTTTTTGTGACAAGGGTGCAGGGTTTGAATCTTTCCCTTTTCATTTACCTAGTGTTTGGCATTTTCTTAGTAACTTAACCAGGGAGTGCTTTGGAGCAATTGAGAATATAAGCTTGCTCCTTGAAAGAACTACATGCCTAGTAACTATGAACCTGTTGCTGTTTGGAACCATTCCCCATTGCAAAGCTGAGCTAATTAAGAAAACATTATGGCAATATCACTAGCACACCATATTTTAATGCAACATAAGCAATTCATTCTTCTATGGCACCAGGCACTTGATTTGTAGATGAAGCAGCGTAAATGCAAAGTGTGCCAGCAGCAACCTCTGCATTAATAATTTGTGAAATTATTAAGATGGCACTTAACTCCTGCAGCGACTGTGCATATTGACTTAGCATATGATACTAGATGGTTAATATTGCTTATGTTCGCATAAATGTTCTTCTATTTAAACTGTGCCAATTATGGATGGATCTGAAGTTATAATGTTAGCATGGATGTTTTTGTTATTACTGACCCACATGTTTTGTTTCACTCCTTACTGGAAAAATGTGAAATATACTCTTCAAAACAAATGTTACTGGATTAAACAAGAAGTACAACTTAAAACAATCAGGAAGGTGAATCCAAGAACACATTCATTTATGCATAGTCCTAAAAATGTATCCAGAGGGCTTATGGTTTGACAAAAGCCGTGGGCCCAATGTACACTTAATTCATCATTGGATAGATGCATTTTCAATTAATTTAAGCTTCAAGGGAAGAACTTACTGTTGCTCATTCTAAGTCTTTTTCAGTGTGAGACTGTTTTGCTTTGTTTTGTCTAGCAAATTGCCGTCAGTGTTTGCACTCTAAAATTAGAAAAACGTTTTAAATTAAATCCATATTTTCTTAATCATTGTAAAAATAATGAAAAAATAGTATGCCCACTGACATGTTTAAACAATGTTTATGATAACTGAGGAGAGCTAGTCAAGTAATGGAACACTGGAATGGCTGTGGGGGGTCCCTGGTCCAATAATACGGAGTGGCTTTGGGGGGAAGCCCTTGTCCAATACGCTGTCTGGGGCCCCATTTGCATTTATCCAGCTCTGGATAAATCTCTTCTTCTACCAAAAGTTTCCACTAAATCTAGAATAAATCAGTCAATCAACCTTACAGTATTTTCTATTTATTTATTATTTAATTTATTTTTGTTGACGTTTGTTTACGAAAACATCTGAATGGGTAGGAGCCCATTTTCAGTGAAAGTCCAAGAAGAAAAGATTCGAAGTATTAGAAAACATTTTAAGAACAATAATTTTGCAATATTTCAAATAATACAAAACAACTAATTGTTTAAACAATTAGACCAAATTAGACATAACATGCAAACGTTGGTTAAGAATAGGTATAAGTTATATGACAATTATTTAATATTTGGAAAAGTATTAGTCAGTTTATAGAGAAACTAAAGATAAGTTAGTATAATACAAACAGGAATTGCAATATGAAGTGAGTGAAAAGCATGCTTGTGGTCTACTTAGAGAGAAAGCCAGGGAAGAGAAATTGATAGAAGTAAATAAGTGAGTGAGAAATGGAAATTAAGGAGGTGTAAGGTAAGAATAGGTATTTGTTCACATTTAGGGATATGGTTTATCCTGGTGTAGAACAAGAACAGATCCAGCTTTTGGCTAGGAAGTCTTTCAGAATGGGTTTGAAGGATGGGAGGGAGTGAAGGAGGGTATTGACTGGATGAATACAGATAAGGAGTTACAGGCCTTAGGAATGTGGTAGAAGTATAGTTAATGCCCAGTCAATTTGATAAGTCCGTGGACAGACAGGAGTTTTTGGTTATTGGATCATAATGACTGACTGGAACATAGTTGTACAAAATGTTATTTAGTGCTGGACAAGCAGATGGATTCTGGGTAATTTTATAGTTGGTAAGAAGTTGTGTATACTTTAGTTGATGGAGTAGTTCTAACTAATTTAGGCTTTTGGCTAGATATGCAATTGTGAGGACTATCTATCACACTGGATGGATATTCACAGTCAATTCAGATTTTGTTTAGACAGAACAATGCCTGTTGGGAAATAATCCAAATCTCTGGTTTCATTTCTTTCAAAATATTGGGTATCAAAGTGTCAAAAGCAACCCTAGCTGTTTAGCTTTCACATTGTTTCATACTACATTAAGTTCTGTTAGCAAAAGTATGACTGCCCTTCCTGAATCATCTAATGTGCATGCTACCAGGTCTATTGCCACCTTGCAAGCCTTCTTATGGAATGCTTCCATGAATGATAATTGTATAGCTGTTACATATGTATCTTTGAATGCCTTTGTGAGGTATTATATGCTGAGTGCAATATCCAAGTGAAGGACTGCCTTCAGAGCTGATATTTTTTGAGGGGTTTCTTCCATAAGGAACCACCCAAGAGGTTATGCTTGGGTCTCTGTTCTAGATATGGAAGCAATGTACTTTACAAAGAATAGAGCTACACAGGTAATGTAAACTCTGTCACTATTCCAATTCCTTTACCTGGCCTCTGGGTTGGGCAGATTCTGACCTGCTTGGGAGCATGCCTCCAGCTTAGTTACTTTTTTTGTTTTGTATGCTTTGCTTTATGCATGTTCTTAAAGATCAGGAGAGGATTCCTTAGGAGATGAGAATTACAGATAAATGGGAGAAGCCATGACTGCCTAGGAGAGTTTTGTGAGCCAGACTATATCCTGACAGTCTTAGTCCGAGAGGTGACAGAGGCAAACCAGACAATGTAACTCTATTATTATAGTAAGTACATTTCAACTTTCACAAAAAGGCTAAAATCAGTATTCCTGAAAGTCTGGTATAATGCATAATCTTACCCCAGCCTTCATTAATAAAGTCATGCCTGATACCAAAAACAAGCTGTCTGAAATTTGGAGAAGTAACAGACGTAGATCATATAGTATGCTCTTGTCCATGAATTGTACCATTTTGGTGTGTGATTCAAAATGCAGCAAAACTTGTATCTGGTATAACCAGCAACTTTTGTGAGAAAGAATGTTTCTGTTATTCTTTCCACAAGATAGAAAGAGAGGTAATGTCAAATGTGTTGCCACACTCTCTGGCCTTCTACTACTACTACTACTATGAATACTATTACTATTAATATTACTGCTACTACTACTATGAGCACTACTTCCACTGCTACTAAGAATACTACTACTGTTAGTATGACTACCACTACTGCTACTACTATTACTACAATGAGTACTATCACTACTACTGCTATGAATACTACTTCTTTTTCTTCTTCTGCTTCTTTTTTCAGCTGTTCCTGTTAGGGGATGCCACAGTGGGTCATCTGTTTCCATTTCTTCCTGTCCTTTGCATCTTGCTCTGTCACACCATCCACCTGCATGTTCTCTCTCACCACATCCATAAACCTTATCTTAGGCCTTCCTCTTTTCCTGTTACCTGGTAGCTTCATCCTTAGCATCTTTTTCCCAATATACTCTGCATCCCTCCTCAGCACATGTCCAAACCAATGTAATTTTACCTCTCTGGCTTTGTCTCCAAACCTTCCATCCTGGGCTGACCCTCTAATATACTTATTCTTAATCCTGTCCACCCTCATCACACCCAGTGCAAATCTTAACATCTTTAACTCTGCCACATTCAAGTCTGACTCCTGCCTTTTTGTCAATGCTACTGTCTCCAACCCATATAACATAGCTGGTCTCACTACCCTCTTGCAGACTTTCCCTTTCACTCTTACTGGTACTCGTCTGTCACAAATCACTCCTGACACTCTTATCCACCCACTCCACCTTGCCTGTACTCTCTTCTTCACCTCTCTTCCACACTCACCATTACTCTGAACTGTTCATCCCAAGTATTTAAACTCATCCACCTTCACCAGCTCTACTCCCTGCGTCCTCACCATTCCTCTATCCTCCCTCTCATTCACACACATATATTCTGTCTTAGTCCTGCTGACTTTCATTCCTCTTCTCTCTAGAGCATATCTCCACCTCTCCAAGGTCTCTTCCACCTGTTCCCTACTCTCACTACAGATCACAATGTCATCTGCAAACATCATAGTCCACGGGGACACCTGTCTGATCTCATCTGTCAGCCTGTCCATCACCATTGCAAATAAGAAAGGGCTCAGAGCTGATCCTTGATGTAATCCCACCTCCACCTTAAACACATCCATCACTCTCACCGCAGACCTGACTGCTGTCACACTACCCTCGTACATATCCTGTACCACTCTCACATACTTCTCTGCCACTCTCGACTTCCTCATACAATGCCACAACTCCTCTCTAGCCACCCTGTCATATGCTTTCTCTAAGTCCACAAAGACACAATGCAACTCCTTCTGACCTTCTCTGTAGTTCTCCATCAATACTCTCAGAGCAAACATCGCATCTGCAGTGCTCTTTCCTGGCATGAAACCATACTGCTGATCACTAATCATCACCTCCCTTCTTAACCTAGCTTCCACTGCTCTTTCTCATAACTTCATGCTGTGACTGATCAATT
>NC_056728.1:1808834871-1808889871 GCF_019279795.1 Protopterus annectens | reverse complement strand
CTCACTCCATGTTCCTATACACCCTGGAATCTATCAAGATCCAACCCAATACTCTCATACTAGGAGACTTCAACTCCCCCTCCATCAACTGGAAAAACTACTCAAGCAGCAATGCAGTGGCCCAACACTTTCTGGAATTCATCAGTTCCAGTGCCCTGGACCAGCTCATTCTTACCCCCACTAGAGGAAGCAGCATCCTTGACCAGATTATTACTAACATGGGCAACTGTTGCTCTGTACCAATAGTCAATTCTCCCTGGTTAGATCAGGCTACAAACTAATCACCATGGAAATCCACATCTCACCCCCCCCCCCCCACGCAAAAGTATCCACCATGAAAAACTTCTCCAAAGCTGACTCTGGACTCCTAAAAACAGAGGTTCCTAACTTCACGGGCACCCATGCCAATGGAAAATAGATGCATGACTGTCAAATCATACACCAATGTACTGTACAAACATGTACATAAATGCATGGAACTAGCCATACCCAACAGAATCAAGATGCTCTCCTCCAAAAAAAGGAAGCTATTTTGGTGGTCCCCCACCATTAATAAATTCTACTACAGAAGGAAGAAACTGTTGCAGAAAAAGGCGAAGTCTCAAGACTGGAAAAATTCCCTTATTAGCCTCAACAAAAAGTTGAGATTTCTCATCAAAACCTCCAAAGCCAGCTATGAAGGCAGAATTGTGGCAGACACTAAAAATAACTACAAAGCCTTCTTTAGTTATATCAATAATCTCCATGGCAATACCCAGATTTGCTCTGAGTTTCTGCACAATGGCACCTCTTATACTGACTCAACAGACATTACCAACATACTGGCCAACAGATTCAATGGCAGCTTTACCCCTCTCCCCCCAAAGGA
The DNA here is from genome assembly GCF_019279795.1 of Protopterus annectens. NCBI lineage: Eukaryota > Metazoa > Chordata > Ceratodontiformes > Protopteridae > Protopterus > Protopterus annectens. The sequence goes on along the minus strand of NC_056728.1, from coordinate 1,808,889,003 downwards.
CCAATCTCAATACCAGAAGAATGCCAGGCACCCTGCATTACTGAAGCACAGGTTAAAACTGCATTGTCTAAGGCCAAGAATACAGCTTTCATAGGACCTGTCAATATCCCTGCCTGTGTTCTGCATGAATTACAAAGCAAACTGGCACCACATCAGTGTGCTCTGTTCACTCACAGCCTCACCTCAGGCTTTGTCCCTACCGAATGGCACACTGCTACAGTCATCCCTCTCCATAAAGGAGGAGCGACTAAAGACCTTGGAAATTATCACCCCATATGCCTGACGAGTCTGATATGTAAGGCTATGGAGCACATCATTATGGACCTAATTAACAAGGATATAGGGAATCTCCAAACTCTAGATCCCACACAATTTGGATTTGTGAAAGGTAGATCATGCCTGCTCAACCTGGTTGACTTCTTTGAGTCAGTTACCAGAGAGGTGGATGAAGGTAAGGCAGTTCATACAGCCTACCTCGATCTGGCCAAGGCCTTTGATACCATTCCTCAGACATGAATTATTGATAAACTCACTAAACTATTCATCAACCCCTATATTGTTAGGTGGGTTATAAATTGGCTCACAGAACGCACAGTGTGAAAGTAGCAGACTCCAATTCTGACTGCAGACCAGTCATGTGTGGAGTCCCACAGGAATTGGTCCTGGATCCTGTCCTGTTTGGCATCTACTTCTCAAAAGTCCAGGCCAACACTGAGGGACTTTGGCTGACCAAATTCACAGACAACTGCAAGATGGGAGCCATTATTTACTCTCCAAGTTATGCAGACATCCTACAGAAAGCATCAAAATAAAGTGCCAGCACCCAAGATGAGCTGAAATGAATAAATTTATTATAGAAACAAGTGAACTAGACCGGTTTCAGCATATAGCTTTCTTCAGTAGTATAAAAGGAAACCCTGGCATGAGCCAGTAATTTATACACAAGTTTCAATAAAGAATATGACATCATTTCCTGTCTTAGGAAAAAATTAAATAGTTACCATAAATCCATACAAAATAATGGTTAACAAAAGATGAAGTATAATTAATCAGAACCTAATTGATAATGGTGTCTAATAGCACAAACAAGCTGAAAATGAAGTGCAAATAAATATGATTAATAGAATAGAAAACTTACAATTTATCATTTAGTCCTGGGGAAAAAAGGCCCCCCAATTTAATAATCTATTTTCTTTCCTTGTTATTGAGTATGTTGTGCCAACCTGTTTTGAATGACCGATTGCCAATAATATGATCAATAATAATAAATGAGAATTTGGCTGTAGGATGGTTAATAGTATGTCTGTACAAAGCATTTGTAATGCATGCATTTCTAATATCCCCTAAATGTTCCAACACTCTAATCCTGAACTGTCTGGAAGTCTGACCCACATAGAAGGCTTGGCAAGTACATGTAGCTAGGTAGACAACCCAGTCCGTGCTACAGTTGCCAAATTCATGTATGTTGTATAATTGTCCAGTGTTCCTACTGGTGAATGTTTTAGTTTTAAACATATAGTTACAGAAGCTGCAATGCCCACATGGATATGATCCTATTACTTTGTCCCCCGTTAAAGTTCGTTGATGAGTAACTGCTTCCTTAAATTTTGTTTTCTTAAAGTAAGAAAAATGTGATCCCAATGTCTTTCCCTTTTTGTATGAAAATGAACATCTGTTGCCCAAAACGTCATCCAAGTCATTGTGAGATTTTGATATATTCCAATGCTTGTTAAGTATCTCTGAGAGCTGAGCGGTGTTTCTCCCATATGTGGTAACAAATCTCAAGATGTCCTGTTGATTTTTGCTGGAATGCTGTTGATATTGCATTAGACTGTCTCTTGACTGGTTTTGTGTCCAACGCATAGCTGAACTGACGTTGTTTTTAGTGTACCCCCTTGCCAAAACTCTGTTGGCCAAGTCCTCATGGTGCTGCGATAATTCTGGTTGGGAGGAGCATATCCGTTTGAGGCGTAAAAATTGAGATTTTGGAATATTATTAATAGTATGTCTTGGATGAAGACTGTTGGCATGTAGCAAAGAGTTATACTGAGGGAATTTGCGGTATACAGATGATTTAAGAGTGTAGTCTTCCTGACGATGTAAAGACACATCTAAAAAATGCATCTCATTCAGATGATAATTCACAGTAAATTCCACTCCCCAAATATTACCGTTGAGATGTTCCACAAACTCATGTAGATATTCACTACCTCCTTTCCAAATAAGCCAACAGTCATCCAAATATCATCTCCAAATGTCGATATCTGAAATGTATAGATTATGAAGCTTATCATAAATGATATGTTCCTTCACATACCCCATAAAAAGGTCCGCATAAATGGGTGCAAAAGAAGCACCCATTGTTGTACCCTGTATTTGCCAATAGCAGTCCTGTTTAAAATAAAAAACATTTTTGGACAAAACATGTTCCGCCATACAGATGAGCAATGTATTGGTACCAGAAGGGTAAATGTCAGCTTTGTTCAACCAGTATTCAAGTGCAGTTAGTCCAGCCCAGTGTGGAATATTCATATATAATGATTTGACATCAAGAGTGCACATTAACCAGTGTGGTTCTAACTGGAAGTCCGATACTATTTGTAAAAATTCCGTAGTATCCTTGAGTCTTGCTCTAACAAGTTGTAGCAATGGTTTAAGTTTCTCAGTAAGGAATGCTGACAAGGGTTCTGTGAGTGATCCTATCTCTGAAACTATAGGTCTACCTGGTGGTTTGTCAATAGATTTGTGTATTTTGGCTAACAAGTACAAATATTGTTTGGCAGGATCCAAAACGGTCAGATGAGATAAAGTGTTGGCTGTGATAATCCCTTGATCAACTGCCTCTTGTAGAAATTGATCTATTTCTTTTTTAAAGTTAGAAGTAGGGTCAGTGGGCATTCTCATGTAGTGATGAGGGTTAGACAACTGTCTATTTCCCTCCTCCCAATAATAATTGGAATCCATGATAACCACAGCACCGCCCTTGTCAGCAAGTTAGGGCTTGTTGTTCTGTTGAAGATAAGTTATGTCTTATAGTATTCTCAGACCCCATATAAAAATGTAGATCCTTAATCACGGCTTGTTGAAAAACCGCCACATTTTTATCCATCGGTGGATGGAAAGTAGATCTATGAAATTTGAATTCAGAAGATCTTTGAGATATGGTTTGCGGATCTTGTTGCCTGAAATATAATTTAAGGTTAATTTTTCTGCAAAATGCTATGGTATCAGATACAAAAGAACTTTCGTCAACAAAAAAGCCAGGGATGAATCCAAGTCCTTTATTAAGTAGTGTTAACTCATCAGATGTTAAAACATGTTGAGATATGTTATGTATATTGGTAAAACCATTGTCTATTTCGTTATAGAGAGAAAGAGATCTTCTAAGCTTTGTACCCTTGTGTTTGCGCCCCCCTCTGTGCTGTTTGTTCCTAAAGGGTCAGTGGATGTGCGCCCTCTTTTGGAATCAGGTGAGATGCAATTAATTGTAGATTCTGTGTCCGTGGTAGATGATTCCTCACCCGAAGTAATAAAGGATGAGACCCCTTTTTTGAGTATTGATCTTGGTCTTTTTCTACGGGCAGAGGAGAGGTTCTTAGTGCCCTCAGCAAATCTCACACCCCTATAGGACTCAAACTGTCTACCTTTGTCATAATCCTCCCTATCACGAGAGAATTTGTGTAATTTTTTGGTCTTGAGATTATTTTCAAGAGAAACAAGTTCTTTGGACAATTTGCTCAGATTGTCCCTGAAATTGGCCTGTTCCTCAAATTTTTTCAAATCGTTGCATATTTTCTCAACATCTCCAATGTTAGTTTGGACTGTACGATCGTAGAAGGAAGCCAGTATATTGACAAATGACATTGAAGCCTCCTGTTGGGCTTGTTGCCAATCTTTTAGTAAAATGTCATCCGGTGTACTAACTAATGGTTGTACCTTTGACCTAAGGCCTCTAGGTGAAATCTGTTGGTTCTGATAAGCTTTAAATAATTTAGAATGCCATATATTTGTCTGTAGGGTTTTAACTTTTTTACCCAACTGGCTAAATAGTAAATTGCAACCGTCAACTGGATCCGAATTCTGAGATTCAATAAGGCCAGTCTGTGCTGTTTTAATACCAAACACTTGGATGTCATCCTTGTCTGCACATAAGCCAGACAAAAGTTTGTGTAGATCCATGACAATAAGTTGCTGAAAATGAATACAGTCCAACCTGAGAGCTAAAACTTACTAATGAGAGGGACAGAAAAATAACAGGGACAGTGCTGAACAAAAACACCAAAAGAAGTAAATTTATAGTTCAAGTTTGAGTCCAAGGTAAGGGAGAAGCCGAGGTCTCTGGCAAAGTAACCTTAGTCACAGATCAGTCAGTAGTAAATCTGGTATAAAAATAAACCGTAAAAATGCATGAGGGATACTAATAAACAACCCTAATACCACTAGACAGATGTTGCTTTACTGAATGCAATATTGATTGAAAAAGAGGGTAAAATTCCCAAGATGGATACCCAATGGGTAATACTAACTGTCTGTGTTAATAATTTAAATATATGTCAAAGCAGTAAATCACAATCTTGGATGCTTGTATCTCAAACTGTGTATATTATCCTACAACCATAAAGTTGAGGAACATCCTAGCTGCGTATTAAAGTGTAAGAAGAACAACCGTGACAAATGTGGGGCATGAAAATGAGACCAACCAAGGCTGGAAATATAGAGCCAGATGGTACCAAAGAGCACCTCTGTTCAATGCTATCTAGAATATATAACCTTGAACATCCAAGTAAAAAATATTGGTACAATTATGTTCTTATTTTAAAAAAACACAATGGGAAATGCAAATGAAGTCCCTAAAATAATGATTATGCAGCTATCAATTCTTAAATCAGTGACAATATTCCAAATGCAAACTGAATAATGGACATATGCAAGCATCAAAGAAAAGGTTAAAAGTATGTATTGATAAGTAGTCTAAGAATCAATGATGGTACTAGAACAAATGGCTTGCTATTGTATATACAAACATAATTAAATCTTCGCAAACACAATGGTGTTTCATATCCAGCCACCAAAGGTAGATAGTAATTATTAGTCAAAACTAAGAAAAAAGCTCAAAGAGCTTATGCACATAAGACCAAAAAAATATAAAAAAATAAAGGTTACCAACAAACTGAAATGTAATATAAAGTCCAGAGCTGTGAAAGCACTTTGTAAATATTCATACATGAAATGATGTTGCTTATAAAATATTAGAAATAATCATGTAAATGCATGAAAAAATCAACCTGTCCCTCCAGCATTTTCTGTTGATTGTGGTAATGAGGTTGAGGGACTGGTATTTCTTTAGATGTTGCATTTCTAATAGAGCTGGGTCAGACATGGCTTTGTAAGTCAAGCAGAGATCACCTGTAAGTAGGCTATATAAGAGAGAATAGTTGGAGATTTCTGAGTCTGTCCATATAGGACAAGTGTTTAAGGCCTAAGATCCTCTTTGTGAGGTACTTTTGCAGCCTCTCCAGTTGTTGCAGGTGTCTAGTGAGGTACATGCCAAATGGGGCATTGCACTCAATGATTGGCCTAATGAGGGAAGAGTAGAGGGAGACAATGACCTCTTTCTTCCTGGATGCAAAACCCTCAGTAATGAGATGTGCAACATAGAAGGATTTTCTGACTGCAGTGGCAATGTGGTAGTAAAAAGAGAGGTTGCTGTCAACCTGTGTTCCCAGATCTCCTATAATACCTTCTGTGTTCAGTGGACTACCATCGATGTGGTAATTCCTGGGAACCAGGTTTTTCCCAAAGGGGATGACAACACATTTTTTGGCATTGAACTTAAGGACATGGCTCTGACACCAGTTGTTGATCTCAGTGAGGTCTTTCTGTAAGATGTCAGCATCACTTGGGAAGTTAATAACAGCTCACGACTTGTGTGTTAATGAGTTTTCTTGCAATACAAAAAATAAAAATATGAGAGATGAAAAGTATGAACTACTTCCAATCTACTCTATTATAAAAGGTGGAGGGCTATGTTGGAACAGGAGAAAGAAATGAGCCCAGCATAAGACCACCCAGCTATTTATGGTAATGGCCCTCAGTCTCACCTGTAAAATAACCCATGGCACAGTGAGTCTACCCAGGAAACAAAACAATATCTAATCTGAATAAAGTGAAATGTTGCAGCATGGGTATGGCATGGTGGGGCTGCAGCAGAGTGAGTCATATCTTCCTGCCATCTGCATCTGGCAGAGTGCTCCAGTCTTAGCCTCAGACAGTGCTTTTGCTCTGCTGTCCCACTTTGACGCAGATGACCTTGATTTTTGCTCTTTCATTGACTTGACTGTAGTGACAGTCAAATATTTTGGACCTTTGTCACAGTCAAGGGAACCAGTGGCAGAAGATACAAAATATTTTGCATCACTGCAATGATTTCAAAAGGGGTACATCAGGAATGGAAGGTAGAGGGTGTGGCTAGTGATGTTTTCTTTTGGATGGAGAAATCCACTAGCCAGTAGGGCTAAAAGATCTGTGTGTGCGTTTGATGGTATTTTTGAGTAGAGAACAGCATGAGAACGTGGAAGGAGAAGGCAATATTTCAGATACTGAGAGATCTGTGTCTATGATTGTCACTTGCCAATGTCTCCCCTATGTCTTATGCATGTGCTGTGCACTTTTGTCAGCATTTCTATTATTGGATGAGCTGTTGGATAAAGAGGGATTCAGTTGGAGTATTTAAGAGGTAGGTTTAAACACTGGTTTCCTGATAATTGTCTTGATTATCTGTTTATAATTAAAATCTCCTTGAAGAAAACAAGCTTCATTTCTTCAGACGTCTAACTGTAGTGGCAGTTAAAGTTCAGTGCAAATATTTTAGATGATGTTACAGCCTAAGCCTAGCACTCTGCTGCAAAAGGAGAGGTTAATGTCTCATGTATGAGAAAAGGAAGTCCTCTTTTGTGGATCTTGTCTGCTTTAGTATTTAATTAAAAAATAACAAAGTGAATACAAAGTGTTCAGATATTGACCATGACAAAGCATAGATGAGAGAACAGCAGATATATTTGCTTTTATTAATACCTCAAATTTAGTTTTAAATATTCATTTAATCAGAAGCAAGAAAATAAAGTTGCCACCAACAGCTACCTATTCATATTAAAACAATGTACTTTTTCCAGCTGAAACCTTTAAAGTAAAATAAAAGAGCTAAGGGTCTTTACTTCTCATTCATCACTTGGGATGAGGATTTTTTGTTATGGAAAAGTAAACATCGATTTTTAAAAAAAGATATTTCTGAATTGTTTCCAGTTGCATTCCTCTGTAAATAAAATGTAATCAGAGAGTATAAAAGATACAAAAAAAAAACTAATGAAAAACAGAAAATGGCAAAAACTTGAGAAACAAGTGTCACAGTTAGTTCCTGAAAAGCACCATAAGATAATGAACATGACAATCAGATTGTAAAAGTAACAGGAGAAAGGAATACATGCTCTAGAGCTCTCCTTAATTCCTTTTAATGATATATGTTTCAGAGTAATTTCTGCACTCATCTTTCTTCTTGCAAGTTAGCCTAGAAAACCTTGCTGGCAGCCATTTCAGTGACAATGTAAGATTTAGAAAATGTTTTACTTCTAAAGCATTTTTTACATTTTTATTTGTAAATAGGGTAAGTGAACAGTGGTAAATGCAATGTATAAGTATATGTATTTATGTATATATGTATGTGTGTGTGTGTGTGTGTGTGTGTGTGTGTGTGTGTGTGTGTGTGTGTGTGTGTGTGTGTGTGTGTGCGCATCTGTGTGTGTGTGCATACATAGTTGCAGGGTTGGTCACTTGCCTATTTGTCTTGTATGGAAGTATGCAGGGTTGGTCACTTGCCTGTTTGTATTGTATGGGAGTATGCATGCATACAATAAACGTATCTCAGTACAATAAGAATACATCTGTGCTACAGCTATGCAGCTGTGCATCTGTTAGCACCACAAGGACCCTAATGTTATAGGTCATGTTCCTTAGGAGAACAAATTTACACTTTATGTCCATCACCACCTTAGCACTAATGTATACACTAGCGAATTTTAAGTGGCATTATTTTGGACCTTCTGCTATGATTTTGGATTTTTTTTTGCTATGACTTTGGAAGCTGATGGGTTGAGATCTTTGGTGTATGTGCTCAGATCCTACAGTGTTGAGCCCCTCCTAGATAGCACATTTCTGTACATTTTGACTAACTGAATGAAAAGTCAATTTACAAAAGAACAATGAGAGGTTATCTGTACAGCTGCCAAGTATGTAATAACGTCCAGAAGGTTTTGCATGGATGTTTGCCTACGTAGTTCTGTACCACAAGTAGATTCAGAGAAATTTTCCTCAAGTAGATAGCAAATGCTGAAAGTGTGATGGGGAAGAATTAAATAATTTTGAACATATTATTGGAGAATGTAATGAGTTGGCAGATTTTAAAAAATTCCTACAGAATAGTTTGCGGGAACTTTTGGGAGAACAAACGGTTGTAACTAAGGAAATGATTATTCTGAGTTGTATTGTCCAGACATAGTAAAGCCTTCGTAAGTTTAATGTTATTGGCTGAAAAGAAAGTAATTACTACAAAAATCCAAACCAGATGTAACTGAAGTATTGAATATTATGAAGGTGATAAAAGGACTAGAAGTAAAATCTTTAGACAATGGAATAAGCAAATTACATAGACATAAACAGAATGTGTACTGACAATACAAGCAGATAAGTGGTCAGGAGGAGGAATAAAACTGAACGGAAGGCAGGAATCGAGTATTTTATGTAATGCTGGTGTGAATGAAAATTGTTAAAATGTTTACTGCTGGAAAATAAAGGAAATGATAGCTGGTCTGATTTCCTGTTCTATTACTGTATATGTATCTATGTCACTTTTAAAACTTGGCATGCTTAATAAAGATGTTTAACATAAAAAAAAAAACTAAAGTCTGTTATAAAATCATAACAAAATAAATGACTTTCATTTCAGCTAGAAATAGCTGGACCAAGACCTGATGAGGCATGTGTGAAATATCTGTCAAAATTATAGGTTTACATAAGTACAGCTACAGTAATGCAATAACTGCACATTTCTAATGATTTAATTTTGCTGGTTGTATTTCACATTCACCATTAATTCTTACATTGTTCCATCAAAAGCACAGACAGTACTGTTCCAACAAATCCTAATAGCATTCTACCATCCCATCATCAGACAGGGGAACAGAAAAGTTACACTCATTTACTAAATTTAAAGAAAAAAGAATTAATTTTCCTGTCAGCAATGTTTGCATTTGTCAGTGCAGGACTCTGTGGCAGAGTGTTGGTTAACTCTGCATGACATTTTGAGACAACCTCTTCTTGGAGTTCAGTTCTCAAGCAGAAAAAAACATTTTTGTCATCTGCTAAGGAAAGTTCTTTGGCACAGAGCAGTTCCCCACCCCCTCTACATCTCAGTCCTAATTTGTGTTTGACCTAGAGGGGTTCCCATGCATTGGTTTAACTTACAACAGAAGAACAGAAACATCTGTTATTAACAAAAAAAAAAAAAGACAATAAGAATTTAATCTAAAAATAAATTGCTTAAGTGGCAGACGGGAAGTAATGTTTACAGCTGGGATCTCCTATATCTTGTTTTACACTAGTGAACATCACCATAGGTATCTTCACAACTGGTGGTTATAAAAGACAGGCTAGTGGTTAAGGACATTATAAGTGCACGGGTATGTATATGGCTTTTCATCCTCATAAGCCATAGGGGTAAAGGAACTGCTTTTATGTGCACATTCATCGAGAGAAGACAGACTGTATATTCAGAAAACCTCTATGCTTGTCTGCCATGGGTTAATCAGCATGATTATAGCCTGAAGAGATATCTGCTAAACAAGCTCCATGGATGTCACCTCAGCATTGCTAAGGAAAGGGAGATTCTCACAGGAAACAAAAATATGCTTTCTTTGTAGTACTTAACACATAACTGTGAAAAATTAAATGAACTTAACTAACCATATTGGCATCTGAAATATTTTTTCTATAATCACAAGTAAAATAATGCAGAGCATATTATTATGCCAGAAATAATGTGGTTAACTCTGTCCATGTCATATGATGAAATGTAATTATATTGCTCCTTAGTTCAGTATTGGACAGTTGCAGGACATCCATCATCCAGTGGGAGTCAGTAAGCTGTGTGGTGACCAGCTGTAAGGAAATGCAGAGTTGGTTTTAGTGATGCATTGGTCACTACGCTCAGAATTCATCTTTCTCCAATTTGCAGAAACTGCAGAATTATTTATGTAAGTAAAAGAGCTGAAGAGCAATGTCTCCAGTAGAAGGTGTGAGGGGCTTTCTAGCTATAAAAAAATGAAGGTTAGATCTTGCATTCGAACAGCTGCTTTACATAACTTGAAAATAAACCAAAAGGCCTGTAAGCAGGCTAAATGACAGGGAACAATGCAGAAATCAGGTATATATTTTAAGGAGTTCACATATTTTACAGATGATACTTCAAAGGGGAAATAGGAGAACAAGACTATGGCACCCAAATACAGACACGTCTTCATAAAAAGCAGCACAGTTTGACGTGTGCTTCTGTTTGATGACCAAAACTGTCATGTTTGAGCCTTGCATTACAATCTATAAGAATTGCAAATGTGAGAGCAGTTTTGCTTAGAACTGTTGACATATATCACATGCTGCTTTTTCTATGTTACAGTCTGCAGTTAAATAGCACTTAGCATATTTAGAAATACAACACATTCTGCCGTACAGCATTTATCAGAACATACAATCAGGCGTGAATGGGCGTACCTTTGTTGAAGGTTGTGCATCAGGCCTGGCAAGCCAGTACGTAAAAATCAACTACCAATCATTAGCGGACCGGAGTTCCGCTGTGGTGACCCCTAACCGGGAAAAAGCCGAAAGACACAAACAAACAACCAGATGTTGATTAAGTTATTTTCAACCTGCAGACATTGAAAACTGATGCAAAGGCTCTTGAAGTGTAGGTACAGCAGGCCAAAAATCTGTACACCTAATTAGCATTCAGCTTGAATATTGAATAGTGCATAACTCTTCCTACTTTGAGTAAGATTATGGGATAGTGCTCAGAAACAAGTTTAAAAAGCAGTGAGTAACAAAGGTATAACCATATTATGAACAACAGAGTGCAAACCCTGAAGATTTTAATAAAGAAGGCTCCAAAAATCAGCCTCACAAAGTAATTTATTTTTGTTTCTGAAAAAGGGAGACATAAAATGTGGATTCTCTTTCTTCAAAATATTGGTGGCACCAGTGTGTTGCTCACATAGTCAGGATTTGCTTTAAATCATATGTAATAGGTGGCAAGATAAGAAAATCACATGAAGGATAAATCAAGCTTGAAAATAGGTCCATACCTCTAAAGGGGTCTATATTATAACATCGAAGTCTTAAAACTTCGAATGTTATAATATCGAACCATTTCGATCGAAAGACTGTAACATTGAACTCTCAGAATAGTGAATTTTTTCCCAGGGAAAAATTTGCTGTTCCGACAAACATATACACAACACAAGCACACCAAAATAAATAATCCACACACATACACTTCACAAAACCCTACACTAAACCATACATACACTACTAGCTATCCACTTACCTTAACCCAACCCTAACTCTAAGTTCCGTAACTACCACACACTCACCTTACCCATTTCTTAACCCTAAGGTACCTAACTACTGCACACTCAACTTACCCGCTTCCTAACCCTAAAGTCCCTATCGCACACTCACCTTACCCGCTCCCTAACCCTAAGATCCTTATTGCACACTCACCTTACCTGCTCTCTAACCCTATGGTCTCTATCACACACTCACCTTACCCGCTCCCTAACCCTAAGGTCCCTATCGCACTCACCTTACCCGCTCCCTAACCCTAAGGTCCCTAACTATCACACACTCACCTTAACCTGATCTGTTTGCACACTTACTTTAACCCAGTTCGTAACTTTCTCTCCACAGTCGAGGAAATAGCGAAGTTGCAGAAATGGCCCACCGAATACTTTCCCTGGGAAAGTATTCGATATTCTGTAGCTTCGCTATTTTCAGCGTTCGGTGCATAGGGTTCGATATTATAACATTCAAAGTTTTAAGACTTCGATGTTATAATATTGACCCCCTTCAAAGTAGGTACAAATGAGATGTCTGCTCCTGATATTTACCATCAGGTTTGGCAGAGATGATGAGACTAAAAAGAGCAAAAGATCAATGGTATTTTGTCAGGGAAACCTTAAGCATCTTCACACTACCTAATATAACTAACAGCAAAATCACCAAACCTTGGGGTAAGTCATATTACCTTAAACTGGTTGCCATTCAGTCTTGTTGCTTAGACCAAATCATCTATGATATGTCAAATGTTAACAGGTTGAGGATGGTATAATGGTTAAGGTGTTACATCACAGACATAAAGTACAAGGTTTGATTCTCACCTTTGAAAGGAAAGTTGGCTGGACTTAAAATGGCCTACAAGGGCAGCTAGCCTTTTACTTCCCAATGAATCTATAAATGAGTGTCCATGCATATACTTCCCTATACAGCTAATCATGCCAAATTAAACAGGAGTACACACAAAATGGAAAAATTTCTATAGCTATCAGGACGTGTGTACTGCATTGTACTTCACTGGCCAATGTTGTGTCAGTACTTTTTTCCCAAAAATACTTAGGTTAGTAGAAATAGTAACTCTGACTGGAGTGTCTTTCTTTATTTCTCTAAAATCAAAACAGTACTTTTTCTACATCTTCATTGTTTCTTATGGTCTCCAATTAGTATTTCATGCTCCAGTTTCCTTAATAAAAGGTTTTCATATCTTGTATGTTGCTGGATGTGCAGCTATAAAATTTCCAAAATATTATGGGACTTCCTAGATGCAGACAGCCTTAGTAAAACACTTTAACCCACAGGACTTGTAATTATTGCTTCTAGTTGTTGACAGTGTGGTCTATTACTAAAACATTTATTGGTGCTTTAATAATTTTGATTTATCAACAGTAAACGTAATGGCTCAGAGGAAGAGTTCTATTCTTGAGTCCTGGTACATTGAACTGGATTATTATCTCAGGTAGCTGAAGGCCAGGCAAGTAAGTGTGGAGAAGGATTTCAGTAGCAGTAATAAGCTTTATTGTCTCTTGGGGAAGGGTCTGGGTTTTTAAGTGACTGATATCTCCTCCAGTAGAGGTTGAAGGAGCTGGTAACAGGCAAGTGAGTTGAGAGACACTGATTTTTACAGCAAGATATATATGTGGATATACACCAGTACTTCCTGAAAAAAAAAAGAATACACTGCACAAAATAAAAAGATATGATCCTGTACTGACATGACTCATGGAGTCTGCCACCCACAACCTTAGTCTCTCTAGAGAATAAGCCATTCTGTGAGTCAGTCAGTCAAACAATCACTGAATCAGTCTAATCAAACTTTATTAATGCATCTACTCAACTAGGCACACTACAAATCAGCAAAACAAAAAAGTTAAAATAGAGCAACTTACTAAGCAATACATTTAAATAACAACAGCCCGTTCTGTTCACCTTGCTAGAATAAGGAGGACTACATCTCCCCGTAAAGGGGATAAAATGCCTTTCAGGAGATTTGAGTGTCAAGGAACCTCTTATGGCTAGTGTTGGAAATGCGTTCCCAAAGCTGCCCAAGCAGTGAATCTCTCAAGTCATGGGCTTGAAAAGAAAAGCAGTAAAACACAAATGATTTAACCTTGCATGTTAGTAGTTCCTGGGCATCTGAGCAGAGATGGAGAGTTGACCAATAAATTACAAGAAGCTGTTTTAGATAGCTGAGACAATAACCATGTAGGGCTTTGAAAATCAACATGAGAACTTAATCATGATTCTGCACTGAGTGGAGACTAGTGCAGGCAATTCAAAATAGCCCTAATGTCTGAGTGTCTCCAGTAAGGAGTGTAACATTGGATTCTGCAACCACCAGAACTTGTCAGGCTTGATATGAGAAAGCCATAGATAAATAGTATTATAGCAATCCAGTTGAGAGATAACCATGGTTTGCGCTACCACTGGCAAGTCTTCTGATGAAATAAGGTGCTTCATTTAAGAAATATTCCTCAAATGACAGTTACTTGACTTGCAAGTGGCTGACATTTGGTCTTGGTGTGACAGACAGTCATTAATGGTCACCCTGAGGTAACACACCATTGACAGAAACTGTAGCTTGCTACTCCAATAAATAATAAAAGGTCAGGAGTAGAAGCAGTGGATGGCCTGTGTGAGACATGAAAGCCAGCAGCAGTTTTGGATGCATTGAGTCTAATCCATTTAAGACTCATCCAAGAAATAATGTTTGCCACCAGTCTTCAGTAGGTGAAGAGCAAGCCATATGTTCCGAGGAAAGGAGAGACAAGATAAGTTAAGAACAAGCCATATGCTCCGAGGGAAGGAGAGACAAGAGTTACCATCCAGTTATACATGTGGTCAGGGTGTCACATCAACTGTCACCAGCTCTCTTGATTCATAGCCATTTTCCTACCTTATTTGACAGACGTGTTGTCACTCTTCTCTAATCCAATCTATCCATCTCTTGGCCAGACATCCTTGTCTCCTGTTGCTTTCTTCTTGCCTCAGCCAAATTATCTTTACCAAATCATCTGCGTTCCTGCTCATGTAACCAAGCCACCATAATATAGTCTCCTTGACTTTCTCTGCAACTGGAGCTACTTTGGTGTCTGCTATAATTATCCTTATTTCTTTGTCTGTCCCACAATGTACACCCTTCTAACCATGTCAGATCTTCATCTTTATCTCCACCCCCTCAATCTTCCTCAGCTACTCTGTCTTCACTGCCCAGGTTTCTATATTTCTTTTTTAATATTTTTTATCAAAATGTTATATACAGGAACAAACACACATACAAAATAAAACAAATAACTATTTGAACCAGTGCCTATATAAATTCTAACTAAAAACAGCACAAAAATAATTAAATTGCCAGACAGTATAAATTGATCATAGAACATGGACTGATATTTCTCCATTTATATATTCAGTTTTATTTGATAATTATATTATGTGGTTATTCCATTCATATTTATCTTAAAAGTATAGACATTTCTTTTTGACACACAACAGTGATGCTATATATATATATATATATATATATATATATATATATATATATATATATATATATTTTTTTTTTTTTAATGAAGGAGTAACTCGTTTTTCCAATTCAATGAAGTCATTTTCCTGGCTATTGTTAATAAGCTCAAGAGAAGTGGGAAATGAAGCTTTGGTAAATATACAAGAATTGGAGCATTAAACAATATCAAAAGTTAATATAAAATTATCAGACCACAATGTTTACAGTAAAGATGTTTCCCCAAATCATTTGCTTTGATTAAGGATTTACACCTCCACCAACCAATATTTTTTTTGTATATAATTTCAGATCTATGTGGAGTGATAAATGGTCTATGAAGAAATTTCCAACAGAATAATCTTCAAGATGATGCAGATCTTAGATAATAATATGAAGTGACGGTTAAATAAATACTTAAACATATAAACAATTCAACATATTTTACTTATATAAATAACATATTAAAACATTTAAAAATTTGTATATGTGTTTCCTGAGATGAATAATCTGGTATAACACTGACAGCAGCTGCATAAACACATCCAATATGGGAAAACCAGAAGGAAAGTCCATCACTCAGGAGGTACTACACATTGGTTTATTGAAAAACAAATCACACAACAAACTAAAAGACTCACAAATAAAATACAAAATATAGTTAAGCAATGAAATCATTCCACATTTGCTTTCTTCCACCTAAACTGACTTTATCAGAACATTGCCTCACATCAAGCGACCAATCAATTTATATTGTAAGGTTGCATGACCTCAAAGGGGTGCAAATACTAAATGGTGAGTTTAAAGATATATACACTTAAATTCCAGGTGTAATGTGCTCTAAAACACTTTAAGTACATTTTAGAATGTATTTTGGATACAGTTAACTTCTACTTAATCTTGCATATAGAATATAAATATAAATATAAACTTGGACTGTTCTTTATGAATACACATATGAAAATAAATGCAATGGATCCTATGATCTAGAAAAAGTTTGGAAAGAAAATTTCTAAAATTAAAAGAACACATATAACAATAATTTTAAAACATTCAAATTGAATATTAAATGTACAAATGCCAATGCAAAAATCCTTTATAAATATTTAAAGAAAAGTTTTAAAATATATTGGTGTATAAAAAAGTCCTAATCAACCTAGGTTATAATTTGGCGGCTCTTAATTTAAAGATAGGAAGTATTGATATATTTTCATTTAAACCTAATTATGTAGCTACATTCAACTTAAGCTGCCGTTGAAGCTCTTTATATTTGATGGTGATTTCCCAAACTCCACCCCTTGAACTGGGAATTACTCTGTCTATACTACAAAATCAATTTTTTAAAACCGTGGCATGAAACAGAGAGTTTATAGAGGGCATTGTTACTGCTAGCATTCCAAATCTATGGTAATATTCATAAATGCATTTCCTTAACATTCTGTCAGTTTTGCCTACATAAAAGGCAGAAGGAGAAAATGTGCAACACTTGACTAAATAAACCATTCAGGTGCCAACACAATTACCTTCTTTTAGACTGATTTTCACTTGTTCAGTGCCCAATATACAAGCTCCTTTCTCTAAAATGACAAACTTTGCCTTCAATATACTATATCTACACTAGTTACAGAAGCCGCATTTCTTGATACGCTGAATGGGTACATCGGTTTGCTTCTCAGATGTCTCATAAGCTCTTTTCAAATTTTTGGACATTTTATAGACAAAACTAGGTTGTGTTCCTAATAATTTAAATAAATCATCATTCATTTTAAAAATATTATGGTTAACAAAGATCAACTTAACAGCTTGACTCTCAGTGTTATATTGTAAAACCAGTGCTTTATCAAAAGTATGGCAACTATAGTTAAAATCAGCTACATCCACAGTCTTATTAATCATAGTGACTTGGTCATTTTTATCCAGGGCAGTATCTAACAAAGGTTTATATTCCATCCAGTTAAAATATCCACCTGTATTTCTTTCATAGGTTCATAGGTAGGTGCTAGGCTATCGGCCCAAGGGCCTACGTAAGCCTAGCCAGCAAGGTTCCCTGGCTTATGCCACCCAAGAAAGTTATTTTCCTGTGCCACTGTCGAGCAGAGATACAGAAGTGATCCCCAGAGTGTATTTCCTATTTCCCATCCACTCATCAAGATTTTTCTTAAAGAGTGCTAATGAAGAACTTTGCTTGACATAGATGGGTAGCCTGTTCCAGAATATGGGAAGTCTCTGGGACAGGAATCTATCCCTCCAGCATGTCCTGTTTATTGTGTTGACAAGGTTTAGGTCCCTAGAGCGTGTAAATCAGAGGGATTGGGATTTTGTTAGGTGTAGCATGTCCAGCAGCTCTGGGTTTGACATAGCTTTATATGTTAGGCAGAGATCACCTCGAAGTAGGCGATATGCTACAGAGTAAAGCTGAAGTTTTTTGAGACGGTCAGTGTAGGGTATTTGTTTGAGGCCAGTAATCCTCTTTGTGAGGTACTTCTGTGACCTGTCCAGCTGCTGCAGATGTCTTGTGAGGTACATTCCAAAATGGGCATTGTACTCTAAAATGGGTCTTATGAGTGTCAAGTAGAGGGGAACAATGACCTTTTTTACCTGGCTGAGAACCCTTTTATGATGAGGTGTGCCATGTAAAAGGACTTCCTGACTACTCTGGCGATGTGACTATCAAAGGAGAGACTACTATCCACCTGGGTCCCAAGGTCTCTTATCACACATTCGGTGTTAAGTAGATTGGTGCCTATGTAGTAGTTCATGGGTACAGAGATTTTACCAAAGGGGATGACACTGTACTTTTTGGCATTGAGCTTGAGGCCATGGTTCTGACACCAGGCATCTGTCTCAGTGAGGCCCTTCTGTAGGATGTCCACATCATTTGGGGACTTGACTATGGCTCCTAGTTTGCAGTCATCTGTGAACTTCATTAGCTAGAGGCCTTCTCTGTTAGCCTGTACTTCAGAGAAGTAGATACCAAACAGGAGTGGTCCCAGGACTGAACCCTGTGGTACTCCACTTGTCACTGGTTTGAGGTCAGATTTGGAGTCTGCAACTTTTAGAGTATGGGTTCTGTCAGTGATCCAGTTGGCAACCCATCTTGTAACATAGGGATTTATACCTAGTTTAGTGAGTTTAGCTACAATTCCAGAATGGGGGATAGTGTCAAAAGCCTTGGCGAGGTCAAGATAGGCTGTTTGAACCACCTCACCCTCGTCTACGGCTTTGGTGACTGCCTCAAAGAAGTCGATCAGGTTCAGGAGGCATGATCTGCCTTTCACAAACCTGAACTGGGTGGGATCCAGAGTTTGGAGGTCATCAATGTCTTTGTTTATGAGTTCCATGATGATACGTTCCATGGCCTTGCAGACCAGGCTCGTCAGGCTAATAGGGAGATAGTTCCTGGGATCAGTGGTGGTTCCCCCTTTGTGGAGTGGGATAACTGTTACTGTGCACCATTCAGTGGGCACAAAGCCTGATGCGAGGCTATTATTGAACATGGTGCTTAGGTGGGGAGCCAGTTCATTCTGAAGTTTGTGTAAAAAGCAGCCTGGGATGTTGTCCAGTCCCATGGATGCTGTGTTTTTGGCTTTAGAGAGTGCAGCTTTTACCTGCACAGTTGTGATTACAAGGACTCTGCATTCTTCCTGTATAGATATGGGCCCTTTAGTGGGTGGGGGTGGGGGGTAAAGTTAACACTGAACCTATCTGCCAGGATGTTGGCAATATCAGTTGGTTCTGTAATTTTCATGACATTGTGCTGTAACTCAGAGCAGATCTGGGTGTTGCCATCAAGATTCTTAACATAACTATGTTATAGTTGTCTTGTGGTTGTCCTTAGAATTAGTGGTGATTTTGTTTTCGTAGCTAGCTTTGGAGGATCTTATAAGGGATCTCAACTTCTTACTGAGGCTGACCAGGGAACTCCTCCATTCATGGGATTTTACTCTCTTTTGCAACAGTTTCTTCCTTCTGTGTAGAGTTTGTTTATGACAGGGGACCACCAGATTGGCTTCCTTTTTTTGGAGGATAGCGTCTTGGTTCTGTTTGGGATAGCATGATCCATGCACTCGTGTAAGTGCTTATAGAGTGATTTGTGTAGGATTCAGCAGTTGTAACTGTATTGTTCATCTGCATGGGTGTAATGAAGTTCACCACTTCTGTCTTAAGAAGCATGAAGTTGGCTTTGGAGAAATTTTTACCATGGTTTCCTTAATGGGGGGTGGGGGCGGGATGTGGATATCAAGGGTAATTAGCTTATGGTCAGATCGTACCAATCATAATCTTTAATCATATCTATTGGGTAACTTCTCTCAAGAAACATTTGGTGAAGTACATCAAATTACTTAATAAGAGCATCTTTCATTCTAGCTAACCTGATAAATTGTCCCTTAACTAGACCTCTTTTATGTATGCTTGGACGGAAGATTTTATAATTAAGATATGCATTACAAAAAGTAGGCTTTCTATGAATAGTAGACCCAAAACCTTGTTCAGTATTGTAAATTAATGCATCTAAAAATTAATTTGATCTTTAAATACTGCTGATGTAAATTTAGAAAAAAAATGTAGTCTGGTTAATATAGTCTATAAAAGCTTGATTCTTTGTTTTTCTTCCAGACTTTTCCATAAAATAAAAAATATGATCAAGGTATCTCAAATATAACTTACAATATTTATATGATATTCATATTTCATTTCCCATCATCCTAACATAATAAGTTGGCATTGACTGAGGCACACACTGCACTTATAGCAATGCCATGTATTTGGTTATAAATCTCTCCCTCAAAGTGAAAAAAATTATTTTCCAATATTACATCCATGAATTGAGTTAACAGATTTATATCAGTAGAAGTAAGAGAGTGTATGTTCAACAATATTTCTTTGAAATATTCTACTCCTTCAGTTTGAGGGATACAAGTGAATACATTTGTTACATCTATTGTAAGAAAAAATAAACCAGGTTCCTATAACTCTTGATCCTATTCAGGAAATCCAAAGAGTCCCACAAAATGTGAAAAAATGGTTAGTAACAAGTTTTAACTTCCTATGTACATGGCTAATGGATACATCTTAGAATGCCGGGATGCTATGATAGGTCTAAATCTAAAGGGAGGCTGACAAATATCTTTGTGGACTTTATGTACACTAAAAAAATTAGCAATAACTGGATACTTGATAATAAGAAATTCATATAGGCCTGACATAATGGTTTCCTGTAACAAACAATCCAAGTAAATCTATGCCTTTGTATGCAACGTTCACTTCATTACATGACACAGGCAGATAAGTATATGTGTTCTGTAACATACCATAGTAGAAGAATAATCTATGGTATCAGTAATACAAATCCTTCTGTATTATGAAACCTTATATATACCAATTCCGACATCATAATACCTTGAACAAAAGGGAATATTCCAAGAAATGGCATCTCAGACTTTGTATATGTACAGTAAGTCTGTTTTTTTGGCCATTCAGTCTACTAGTTTTTGGGACTTGCTCTAGTAGGTCCCAACATTTCAAACTGTTACCCTTTAAAAAGGTCTTCTTAAAACTCTTGAGACCTTATACACAGATCATACAGATCCCACCCATGACCCATGCATATCATCCTCTACTAAGGCTATGGGGTACCAGTGTTATAGCATCTCCAGCTTTTATCCCTACTCAGACATACTAATCATAAAAGTTTTAAACTTATAAACTTTATGTTTACATGTAGCATTAGAGGTTTTCCAAGAAAGGATGATAGGGTGAGTAAAAGAATAATGCAACAACTGCAGAGATCCCTTTCAACATTCAATTGACTTGGTGATTACTTCTACAGCTGCTGTATCTTACTCTAATTAGTCCTATGCAGTAAGGAGAACACTTGGACAAAATCCAAAGAATTGTCCCCAAATCATATTGAAGGTAGTAGCAACCTAAAACACAGGAAGAAGACTTCAAAGCAAAATGTCTTAAAGGACATCCCTCACAAACCATGCTGTACTCCTGGAGTAAAAGATTAAACAACACAGTTTATTATTATGCAAATGGTAAGTGTGACTGAGCAGCAAGGCTTATTTGGAGTGGCTTTGTACAGTATCACTATATACATGCAATGTACTCTAGAGCTGAAAGCATCTCTACACAAAACAGAAACAATTGAAAGGTTTAAAAATATTTAATAATATAAAAAACTCAAGACAATACTTCTTACTACACAGTGCTAGCCAAGAGTTCAGAGATCACAGGAAAATGCTAAAAATAATACAGTAGAATAGTTCTGACATCAATACAGAAAAACAGCTAGACTAAACTTATTATTTTCTATCTATATCTAAGAGCGGCACTAAAGTCTAAGATCCTACTTACATGCAGACAGAGCAAAGCAAGCCTGGTGAGTGGTCAGTTATGAAGACAAATGCAAAATTATCTCTCTCTGTCTTTGCAAAAGTCCTTTAAATTGATAATACATCCTGCTGGCTCATTTTAGATTACATCATTTTTAAAAAATCTCTGTTTTTCCAGGCTAACAGAAACTCTACAGTAACATTTCTTAGTAAGCTTGCACCTGGTCAGGAAACTACAGCAATTAAAGACATTATATATGTAAAATCTAGCAATTAACTCTAGTCTCAAAGCAATAGAAAGAATCTGCTGGTTCAGACACCATGGCTCTGAGCCCTGAGATCAAAACAGTCATAAAATGCTTGACTTATTAACTTTCTTACAGAAGAGTAAACTGTTGTTACAGTTTTGCAGTTCAACATTCAATACAGTCTTTTCACATTTAAGAGAAGAAGCCTGTGGCTTATATTAATATGTACAAATGACATAATTATCTACAAAATTCTATCTAGCTAGGCTGGCAGCCTTCACATATCTTCACATACCCCCCCCCCCGAGAACTCAAGCTAGTTTTTCAAGTGACTCTTGAGAAGCGTTGCTTGAGAGGGTTAGGTCTATCTGAGTATTCCTTACCCCATTCCCTGTCTTGAGAGCCCATCTGCGTTGGCATTGCTACTCCCACTGTGGTGCTGCACTGCCATATCATATGCTTGCAACCCTAGGCTCCATCTTAGCAACTTGGCATTTTGCTGGCTGGCTCTGTTTAACCATGTTAGGAGATTGTGATCTGTCACAATGGTGAAATTTCTTTCACACAGATAAGGCAGAAATTTCTGCAGTGCCCATACTATGGCTAGGCATTCATTTTCTACAGCTGCATAGCTTTCCTCCCTGGGTTGGACCCTAAAACTGAGATAAACCACAGGGTGCTCTTCTCCCTCTGAAGAAATCTGGCTAAGTACAGCCCCCACCCCATGGTTCAAAGCATCCACCTGCACAACAAATTCTTTGCTGTAATCTGGACTGGCTAACACAGGTGCTACTCCCAAAGCTTCTTTAAGCTTCTGGAATACCTGCTCACATGCTGTGGTCCACACTACCTTATCTGGCCTGTTCTTCCTTGTCAGATCTGTGAGAGGAGCAGCTATGGTAGTATAACTGGGGATGAACTTTCTGTAGTACCCTGCTGTCCCTAAGAATGCCCTCACCTGCTTTTTAGTAGCAGGTGCAGGCCATGCCTGAATGGCTTTCACTTTGGCAGGTTATGACCTGGTCTTACCACTCCCAACTCTATGTCCCAGGTAGGAGACCTCTGCCATACTCACTTGAAATTTGCTGGGCTTAATAGTCAACCCTACTCTCTGTAGTCTGCCCAGCACCTCCATGACATGTTGAAGGTGCTCTTGTCAGGAATGGCTGTAGATGGCAATATTATCTAGGTAAGCAAGGGAAACCCTCCTGCTCCTGCTAGGATATGATCTACCAGCCTTTGGAAAGTCACTGAGGCATTTTTTAATCCCAAAGGGCTTCTTTGTGAACTCTTACATACCAAAAGGAGTCACAAAGGCTGACCTCTCTCTAGCACTGGGAGTCAAGGGCACTGGCCAGTAGCCCTTGATAAGATCAGTGGTGGTAAGATACTTAGCCCCACCCAGCTGCTCTAGGGCTTCATCTATCCTAGGCATGGGGTAAGCATCTGACTCTGTGTGACTATTTAATTTCCTGTAGTCCACACAGAACCTAGTGCTGCCATCCTTCTTTGGCACCAGCACCACTGGGGAGGCTCGGGGACTGTTGAATCTTGAATTACCCCTAGTTCCAATGTCTCCTGTATCTCCTCCCTCAGAGTTTGTTTGATTCTCTCAGGCACCCTATAAGGGGTCTGCCTTATAGGCCTCTGGGGTCCTAATTCCACCTGGTGCTGCACCAGGTAGATGCACCCTGCTTTCCCAGTGAACATGTCCCCAAACTCCTGTAACACTGCTTGGATTTCTCAAACCTGGGTAGGAGATAGCTGCTGGGACATTGCTACCCCTTCCACTAAGGTGTCAGTCTGAGCCTCACTGAGGAGATCAGTCACCAGATCTCCCTCAGACTCCTCCTGCAATCCACTGCAAATACTCATCACAAGGTCCTCCCTATCATGGTAAGATTTCCTCATGCAAACATGGTACAATTTGTGCTCCTGCCTCCTGCCTAGCAGTTCCTCCATGTAGTTAACATCACTTACCTTTCTTACCACCTTGTAGGGTCCTTCCCAAGCTGCTTGCAGCTTGTTGTGTCTGACAGGAATGAGAACCATTACCTGCTGCCCTACAACATACTCTCTAGCTCGAGCATTCCTGTCATACCAGACCTTTTTCTGTTGATGGGTTTCTGCCAGGTTCTCCTGGGCCAAGCCCATGAGTTCCCTGAGCCTTGTCCTGAGGTTTAGGTCATATGCCACAACAGACTCTTTGTGAGATTCACACTCACCTTCCCACTCATCTTGAATTAAATCTAGAGGTCACCTCACCCTATACCCATACAGCAACTCAAAGGGTGAAAAACCTGAGGATTCCTGGGGAACCTTTCTGTAAGCAAACAACAGATGGGGGAAATATTTGTCCCACTTCCTCTTAAACTGGTCAGCAAGTGCCTGTAGCATGGACTTGATTGTAGAATTTAACCTTTCAACAAGACTATTAGTCTGGGGATGGTAGGGTGTGGACTTCAGGTGCTTCACCCCATAATACTTCCACAGACAAGCCAGCAGGTCTGACATGAAATTGGCACTTCTGTCAATCAGTATTTATTTTGGGAAACTTACCCAACTGAAAATCTCTAACAAAACATTTGCCACCTTTTCTGCCTCAATGGAGGACAAAGCCACTGCCTCAGGGTACCTTGTAGCATAATCTACTACCACTAGGATATACTTCTTCCCTGTGGAACTTGGGGTACCCAGAGGCCCCACAATATCTATAGCTACCCTCTGAAATGGCTCCACAATCACAGGGAACTGCATCCAAGGAGGTCTCATCTTGCCTTCTGCCTTGTCTACCTTTTGGCACTGCTCACAGGTCCTGCAGCACCCTGTTGCATCTCTAGAAATTCCAGGCCAATAAAAGTTCTGCATAATATGTCTTTTTGTACATTTTATGCCCATATGGCCTGCAAAGGTAACATCATGGGCTATGGCTAGAAGTACCAAATGGTAGGCTCTAGGCACTACTATCTGCTGTATCCTCTCACCTTCTAGTCCTTTCCCTTGAGAATCAGGTGCCTCACTAGCTACGTGCCTATGGCCTTGCAATGTAGGGTCTGAGAGCTCAGCCTGTCTCAACTCTCTCTCTTTGTAACCCTTCCCAGCTCCCCTTCCACAGGAAGTCTGGCATCCTCTGACAGTGGTGCCTCACTGTCAGCCTGGGTACTACTACTCACCTCTACCTTTGCAGTCACTCTGTCCAAAGGAACATCAGTACCCACAAGCAGCTATGGCTCACCTTAGTCTCACTGCTACAGAGAATCTCCCTCCCTGAAGTAACCACCTCACCAGTCCTGGCTGCAGGTATGTGGTCTGTCTCTGTCTCCCTCAGGCTACCAGACCCACATGCTTGTCTTGAAACATGACTGCATGTAACTGCATAAACACATGGTACTGCCTCATCAAAATCTTTCCCTGTCAGGACATCTGCAGGATGGTAGTTCTGTACCTCTGTTGTCTCAAGACAACCTACTATTGGCATTTTGTCTTTCCCACTTACTGGCTGTCTCACCTTTTTTTCCCCACCTTGCCTCTGTGGACATCTGTATGCCACATGGCCCCATTGGTTGCATTCAAAACATTTAACCCTAGGTCCTGGACATGTACCTGGACTAGTAGCCTCCCCTGCTACTGGCAGATTCTGTTGGGGCAGTCTGGGCTGCCACCATGGGTTCCTTTAGACCCATGAGCAGTACTGGTGGTCCCTTTCCTGTGCAGGGATGCCCTGCTTGCTAGGTATAGGTCTTCCTTCTTCCCAACTCATCTGAAGTATCACATTGTCTATCAGCTAACCAGATCTTCATGTCCTCAAGCAAAGTGCTAAGGGCTTGTTCCCTCACCAAAAGGTCTGCCAACCCTTCAAAAGTGGTGACCTGATATCCACTCACCCACCTATGAAAATAAGTGCTCAGTTCAGCAACATCTGCCTTGTGTCTATATTCATGAAACTTTTTCCTATAAGTTTCAGGTGTTAGCTTAAAAAATTCTAATAAACAATTCTTAACAGCAGTATAATTAAAACAGTCAATGTCAGACATCTTGGACAAAATAGTTACATCTTTACCATGGAGTAAGGGGGTCGGGAACCATACCCAGAGCCTTTGGTCAACATCATACTGTCTACATACCCTCTCCAGCATATGAATGAAACTATCAAAATTATCCCCCTCTGTAAACTGTGGAAGAAATTTACTGACCATTTGTACTTCTGGGGTCCGGTTACTCCCTTCCCCATTAACTCCATGATGCTGGCAAAGAGTCAGCATCTCCTTTTTGTGCTGCCGCTGCCTCGCTTTTTCCTCAGCTTTGAGGCATAGCAGTTTCTCATTCTCCTCAGCCTGTAGATGTCTTAGTCTCTGTTGCTTCTGTTTCCAAATGCCTGGCCTCAAACTCTTCTCTTTAGCTCCAGATGGATTTTTAAGTCCTCTGCAGAAAGGTTGAGCTGTCCATTCTATGAGTGTTGTACATCACCATGGCCAGTCTGATCGCCCTCCTGATTGCTGTTTTCTGATGCAGCTGTGACCAAATCTGCAATCATGTCTGCCTTAAGTTTCCATTCACCAGTCCCTTAGCCTGGCACATCTCAGCCAACTGGCTCCTTGATAGCTTGCCATACTGCTCTGCTGACATGCTTGCCTGCTCTCCCTGACTAACTAAGCTAACAAAAGAAATAAAACAATTGTGATCTGAACTCTGAATATTCACTCCATGGATGATTTATAGTACAAAAGCAACTTCAGTGATCACTGTACACAAGCTACAGGAATTCACTATCCACACCATTACAAGTCAATTGACAACCAATTAATATGTGATGTGGGTATCCCACTACTGCCAAACAATTAATATGTGACACCCATGCACTAGCCCAGTAATCAAGGAACCTCAATGTTCAACCCTAACACCAGTGAGGGGCATCAACACTGAGAAGGATAACAAATACACACATAGTTAAGTACAATTTCCCTTAAGAGCACACAGATATCACAATCATTTTGGGGAAGGTTTCTCCCTTTCTCTCCAGATCCCCAATAAGACTCCCCACTGGCACAGCTATAGAGTGGGGTCCTTAGCTAGGGTCCCAAGCTAAGTCCTCCTAGCATTCTCTCTGTCCAACCAGTGCTTCGTGTCCCTGCCCAAGTAGCTGACACACAAACACACTCACACACACACACACACACACACACACACACACACACACACACACACACACACGCACAAACACGCACACACGCACACACACACACACACACACACACACACACACACACACACACACACACACACACAAACACACACTTTGAGATATGATTTATATACAACCACACAGACACTCCTGGGGAAGGCTGGCACAGATTTACTAGCTGTGCTCCTTCTGTCCAGGCTATAAAGTAGTAATCACTGCCACCAGGACCCTTACTTATCAACTACTAAAAAGGCCCTTACCAAAGAGTGTCCAATTATTACTGTGCAATATTTATTATTATCTAAATTGTAAGTATGACTGAGCAGCAAGGCTTATTTGGAGTGGCTTTGTACAGTATCACTATATACATGCAATGTACTCTAGAGCTTAAATTATCTCTACACAAAACAGCCACAGATGAAAGGTTTAAAAAGAATTAATAATATAATAAAAACACAAGACAATACTTCTTACTACACAGTGCTAGTCAAGATTTCAGAGATCACAGGAAAATGCTTAAAATAATACAGTAGAATAGTTCTGACATTAATACAGAAAAACAGCTAGACTAAACTTATTATTTTCTATCTATATCTAAGAGCGACACTAAAGTCTAAGATCCTACTTACAGACAGACAGAGCAAAGCAAGCGCTGGTGAGTGGTCAGTTATGAAGACCAATGTAAAATGCTCTTTCTCTCTGTCTCTGAGAAAGTCCTTTAAATTGACAATACATCCTACTGAATCAGTTTAGATTACATCATTCTTAACAATTCTCTGGTTTCCCAGGCTAACAGAAACTCTATATTAACATTTCTTAGTAAGTTTGCACCTGGTCAGGAAACTACATCAATTAAAGACATTATACATGTAAAATCTAGCAATTAACTCTAGTCTCAAAACAATAGAAAGAATCTGCTTGTTCAGACACCATGGCTCCGAGCCCTGAGATCAAAACAGTCATAAAATGCTTGACTTATTAACTTTCTTACAGCAGAGTGCACTGTTGTTACATCTTTTCAATTCAACATCTAATACAGTTTTTTCACATTTAAGAGAACAAGCCTATGGCTTATATTAATATTTACAAATATAACAGAATCGCAAGTGCCACAGCAGCAAGGAAGATAAACGACAGCGTGTAAAACAAAATAAAATGAAGATGAATCACCAAGGTTCGCTGTCGCAAATGGCAGTGTCCAGTTAATCCACACGAATGAATGAGCAAATACTTTTTAAGTCACATACGCTGTTCCTTCTCACCAAAATATCGTCAGCAATAATGCTTCTCAAAGCCTTCTCCTCTGCTAGGAAATACAGGTTCAAACCGCCAAATTTAAAATCCACCTCACTGCTCCAAGACAGGAAATAGCAGTCACCAACTCCAATAAGGTAAAAACACAGCTTTATTTACAGAAAAGTGAGCGCTTTCGCCGTTAGGCTTTTTTAAACTTTACAAAATACTGCTGGTAGTACTCATTTAAATAATCCCTCCTACTCAATGATAGGTGGATACATTTATAAAATTTAAAGCGCCATTGCAGTAAACAACAAATTTGTGCCACAACAATTTCAAGTACAAATATGTTTGATACGTTATTAATAATGCATAAAAAACTATTTCCCATATATGCATTTCAGCTTAAAACAGTATATGATGGTACTTAAACAATTGTAATAAAACAATTCATTACATAATTAAAATATATAGTGCTTTACAAGCATACAATATCCTTATATATAATAAAAAATTATAAAATATGATATATAGTAATAAAGTGTAAATGCTAGCACATTCAAATTTCATTTAGGTCTGTGAATGCTTCTACCCTTCAAAACTGATTTGATGTGTACTTTGTCATTAAGACCAGGTGGATCATCTGCTCTACATCTGATGATCCACCTGAGTTCACATTCAAGGGTCCTGTTAATCAGGTCACCCCCTCTATAGCTGGGTACCAAATGCTGTATAACTGCAAAATTAAAACTATGGTCAGGGCCCATCAATTTACAGTGCTTAGCTAGGGCATTGAACTCTGACCCTTTCCTAACATGATAGTTATGTTCCCTGATACGGTCTTTTAATACCCTATTGGTTTTCCCTATATAAAATGAAGGGCATACTACACACCTAGCTAAGTATATCACATTTTTACTGTTGCAATCTGTATTAGTGTTGAAATAATATGTGTACCCTGTGACTGGGTGTACAAATGTTTCTTCTTCATTAATAAAGTTACAGTGGTTACACATACCACAGGGTGCAGTGTTCTTTTTCATTCCTAGAATAGGTAGTTTATTCCGTGCTAACTTCGGTCTACACAATAATCTCTTAAGATTAGGTTTATTTCTATAAATGAGTTTAGGTCTTGGTCCTACAACCCTAGCAATTTCACTATCAGATAGCAGGATATCCCAACTCTTACTAAAAATTTCTCTGACTTCTTTTATATCTTTGGTATAGGACAGGATAGGTCTAGTTTCCATTATTTTAGTCCCTGTACTCTCTTCAATATTTCCGGTATTATCAGAAAAATATGGTCTAGCCTTATTTGCCCTTAACTGATTAACTTCCATTATAGCCTTCTCAATTAACGCTCGATTGTATCCCCTCTCTATAAACCTTTTCGTTAATTCTTCTATTTCTTTGTTGTAATATTCATCTCTGGGATTATACCTGGATGCTCTTATAAATTGGCCTTTCAAGATGTTATTAAAAATATATGTAGGGTGCATACTTCCCCTATTAAGTAATGTGTTTCGGTGGCATAATTTGCGATGGACGGACTTGATTAGAAGTCCATTTTCAAGTTTGAAAACATCTACGTCTAAATACGAGACCCTGTCCCTAGAATAATTCATGGTGAATTTTAAAAATTCTGTTGACGAATTCATAAGGCTCATAAATCTATTTAGCATATCTATATCTCCAAACCAAAGAAAAAAGAGGTCATCTACAAATCTGCGGTATAACCCCACGTACTCCTTAAACATAGTCAACTTGTAAAGAAAGTGGTCCTCCCAGGCTGCAATGACTAGGTTGGCGTAGCTATTGGCACAGGATGTGCCCATAGCTACGCCATCCCTTTGTGAGTAAACTTGTTGACCATAGAGAAACACATTATTCATCAGTATCATCTCAAGGTACAACGTGATCAGCTCTATTTTATCTGCCTGAAATTCAGAATGCTGACGTAGATATTCCTGGATATAGGTAATACCCAAGTCATTGGGTATCACCGTGAATAGACTAATAATATCCATGGTTACCAAATAATATTGTTTCTCTTCTCCTAAGTCTTTGGTGTATGTATACAGATCTAGTAAAAACTGTTTACTGTCCCTTAATATATGTTCATTTTTGTCAACCAACGGTCTCAATGTTGACTCTACATAAATAGAAATTGGCTCTGTAACCCACCCTTGTCCGGCTACGATCGGTCTCAAAGGTGGGTCTACACTACACTTATGTATCTTGGGTAGGCCCTGTATGATTGGAATGACTGGATTTTCCACCTTAAAGTAATGATAAAGTTCTTCAGTAACACTTGAGGACATAAAGAGGTCATCAAGTGTATAGTATACATCAATCATATTTACAAATGACAGAATTATCTACAAAATTCTGTCTTGCTAGGCTGGCAGCCTTCACATATCTTCACAAAGAATAACATTAGATAAACAAACTGAGTGACAGTTTATAGTCCACTTTAAGGAAGAAATAAGAAATGGTGCACAGAGATCAAGTCCTTGTAGAAGACAAATTAAAGTTCCTGATACTTTAGTGTGGAGCTGGTAATCCTGCTAAAGTGATGTGATGGCAATCAGGAATAGCTTTGCCTTGCCAGGATATAGACTTCATGTCTGTTAGAAAGGTGTTTGCAATATTATGTAGATAATGAGGTTTGATTCCCAAGGGAAAATATCTTCTTGATATGGGGATCAGATAATAAAGATCTTCTTATTCAAGATCTGTTTGTCTCAGCTGAGAGCCTTGTCTGCAAACAGAACATGACATAGCAAGACATCTGAAAACTGTTCAGTGATTGTAGAACAGACCTAGATCAAACAGATATTTGAGAAAGGGCAGATAAACCCACAAATCACCAGACATTCAGTGAAGGGTGCACTTATTTTTTGACAAAGGAAAAAAACACCACTTAGCCTTATAAGCCAGCATAATAGTAAGGATATTTCCAATAGCTTATATAACTGTAGAGATCACACAGAAATATCTTACAGTTGAACAAGCACTTGTAAAGCAGCTAAGCATTCAGTGTGATGCAAATACCACACAACAGTAGCACACCTTTACTGCCATAACCAGATTTGTCAATGGAAAGGCCAAGTTTTAAAAGATCTGTAACCACTCTTTTCTTGGTGATGACAGCTCAGTGAATATGAAACTTTGCCTGTTTGTATAGGATTTTATTACCAGACATGGAATAAGAGGGAATGTCTAAGGGAACATTTCCCATATCTCATAGAAAAATGTGGTCCGAATAAAGAGATTATAAGTCAGCAAGCAAAGGAGAGTAGTATTGCTGAAATTGAATTCATCCTCAAGTTTTGGTGAGTACCTTCATGAGGTGGACCCTGTTTTTTCACAAAATCCCATCAAGATGACACTGATATATAGACTGTGTTTTATATAGCATATATCATGGACAGAAATAGGTCAAAAATTAAAAAAAAAATAGGTGGGTGCACAAGACTCAGGATAAAAAAGTGCCCATCCCTGGTAGGTGCACTGGTGCCAGGACTGGAAAAAAAATGACAGTGCAGAATCCTCAAGACACAGAAACATTCCTACAATGTGGCCAGGCCAGGCCATGGGGGATGATGACCACCCCATTGTAGAAGGAAGTAGCAGTCCACAAAAAATGACAAAAACTGATATGCCAAAGAAGAGCCATAAAGATGATTAGAGGGGACCACTGATGATAAGAAAGAAATAATATATTGTTACTATAATGCAAAAGCCCAGAATTTCAGACACAACATATACAATAAGATTAAGAGAGAAATTAGGAGAAAGAAAAATACTTACACAAGAAAAACTTCCAGAAGCCTCAAATAAAAAATTGTGTTCATTAGTACAACAGATTTGTGAAAAACATCATATAGGTCAAGAAACTTTGATCTGTCTGGAAAAAGAAGCATCTGAGGAAGTTTGAAAATATAAACAACAAAACCTAAAGATTTTTGAAAAGTATAAAAAGGAAATATGGGCATGGGAATGAAAGATTTGATATGGTGCAATATTTATGCAAAATCATAAGATAAATTAATCAATACAATAAAGGCAGCCCCGAAGGTATTCAAAGAGAAATACATGCAAAGGTATCCAGATATGGAAAATTTCACAATAAAAAATAATATCACAAAGAGGAAATGTAGAAAAGATTAGTAAAGTAGAAGTTAAAAAATAGAAGCTGAAGTTATGGGATGCCTACAAAGTGAAGGATTTAGTGTAGAAGGTCTAATACAGGTTATATCACAGCATGATGGAACGATTCCCCAAAGTAAGAAGAAACAGGAAGATCAAAAGACATCTGAAGAAGATATATGGATGTGGGAAAGAAAAAAGATTTAATATGGTGTAATATTTATGCAAACAAGAAAACAAAATTAATCAATACAAAAAGAGCAGCATCAAAGATATTTGAAGAGAAATACAGGCAAAGAAATCTGGACATGGAAAGCTTTACAATACAAAAACAAGAAGACAAAGAGGAATAGTAGAAAAGAAAATTAGTAATGAAGATCTCAAAGAAATAGAAACTGAGTTTATGGAGTACCTGTGAAGTGAAGGATTCAGTGTAGAAAATCTAACTCAGAAAGCACAACAGCAGGACAGAGCAATAGACATCCAAATTAAGGAGAAACCAGTGGAAAAGGAAGCAACTGGGCAGTTACCATATGAGAATATTTTAGAGCCTTCCACAGGAAACCAGTATAAACGTTTGCTTGAAGATGGACAGCAAGGGAAGGAACAGGAAACTGTGGCAACTCTGACACAGTCAATGTTGAGGAGTCATAGGCCAGTGAGTTCTCATATAACAGAGCAATGGTTGACACAGGATGAAATTGAACAGAATGTGCCACAGGAAGATGGTATAGAACTCTCAATAGACTGCACGTAGGAAATGGAGAACAAAAAATGTGCCCTCGGTTTAGAAGAAAATTAGCTAAGGGAAGAGTTGCTTGATTTAATAGACATAGACATATTAAAATCAATGGAAGATATAGACTGCAGAAGGTCAATAAAACCCCAAAAGTCAGATGTTTGATAAAACAAATGAGTACAGTAATTAGGACTGTCCATAGAGATCCATGCAATATAACAGAAGTAAACATAATATATTACTGTGCGACTAAATTAATAACAGATAAAATCCTACCACAAGAGCACAGGGTAGTAAGGGAAAGAAAGGGGAGAAATTGAATACCATCACTGAAGTATCGAATAGAGAAAACTCTAAAGCAATTAAGACAAGGTGTCACTGTTAGAAGAGTATAGAAGAGGAAACAGATTAACAAAAATACTCAGAAAGACACGATAAAAGCAATGTGCAGTATTATAACTGATCAGGATCTATCTTGCACTATTGTAAATAATAAACTAAAAATCTCAGCACAGGCAAAAAAACATAGAAAATACACATATAAATATGAAGGAAAAGTACAAAATAAACAATTTACTGAGGACCCTAAAAATTTATATAGAGAATTGGGAAACAAGGTAAAAAGAATTGAAAGACCACCCAAAAAAGAAGAAATGCATACATTTTGGAGAAAAATTTATGAAGATCCTATGGAACATAACAAAGATGGTAAGTGGATAGAAGAAGTAAAAGAAAGAATAAGAAGTTCAAAAGTACAGGATATGAAATGGGATGAAGTAACAGCAAGAGAGCTTGAGATAAAGTTAAGAAAAGCTTCCAACTGGAAAACTCCAGGCCCAGATGCACCTAATTTCTGGCTAAAAGTATTAACATCTTTGCACAAAGATTTAGCCATGAGTAAGAACTATTTATATGTGCACCCAGAACAGACATCAACCTGGTTAACATCAGGAAAAGCAATGCTTCTACTTGAGTGAACTCCAACTTACCCTAAAAATTATAGACCAATAACTTGTCTTCTGACAGTGTATAAACTATACACCTGAACTGATGCCGAAATAGTTTATAGTCATTTAGAAAAAAATTCAATCATGCTGTGACACTGCCAGCCCAGCTATCTGGAATTTTGTAAATAATCATATGTCATTTGTGAATATCAACATGATTCATATGCTTGTCTTATAAATGTAAGAGAACTATATGTTATGTGTATATTAAACTACTGGTGTAGAAGTGTGTGTTGAAGAGGGTTTGTACAGTACTGAGCTTCAAGGATGTGTCCACAGTGCACCCTACTGGAAAAGAACAGAAATGTATATAAACTATGTACCTGTGTAAATGCATGTTTTAATAGTAGAAGGTGGAACATAAAGACAACTTACAAAACTTCAAGAAAATAAGTTGAAATGGAAGTGTTTTATGATTGTGTTATCTCTCAGTGAAGCAGACACAATGTCTAGAGCTACATGTGTTTCTATTGTTTTGGAGAGAAATAATTACTAAGTCTAAAATGTAAAAGTGTTTAATTGTTTTACAACTTCCAGTTTTCAGCAAACATCTGAGAGATGTGTATTTTTAATACAGAGATGTTAGTTTCTGTTAGCCTGGGAAATGAAGGCAGGTGCTAAACTGTGATGTCATCCAAGCTGACCCAGCAGTAATGTCTGATATTAATTTACGAACTCTCTCAGAGAGAGATTTTGCATTTTGTATCTTGTCTTGGACCTAGAAACATCCATTCAACACTTCTGCCTGTGTATTGCTCTGTAAGTAAGACTTAGGCCATAGTATCTCTCTTAGATATAGATAGGAATATAGTAAAGATGTTTTCTGTATTTATTTGAGACTGTCCTGCAATGTTGTTTTAAAATATTTCCTGCAATTCTGAACTCTGCAGTTGCTGTCTTGATTGAGTATTGTCTTGTTCTTCTATTATTTATAATTAAATATATTTAAACCTATCTTTGTGGCTGATATTTATGAGACATATTTAAGCTCTTAGAGTACTTGCATATGTATTTGGTGACACTGTACAGGCCACTCCTAAATAGCCTTGCTCTTGGTCACACTTCCCATTTGGATAATAGTAACATTACACAGTAAGATTGGTCACCCTTTGAAAGGGCCTTAAGTAGCTGATAAAGAGGGTTGGGGGCAGTGATAACTACCTTATAGTCTGGGCAGAAGTGGGCATAGCTAGTAAACCTGTGCCTGCTTTCCCCAGGAGTGTGTGTGTGTGTGTGTGTGTGTGTGTGTGTGTGTGTGTGTGTGTGTGTGTGTGTGTGTGTGTGTGTGTTTGCACATATATCAAATCTCAAAGTGTGTGTGTGTGTGTCAGCTACTTGAGCAGGGACATGAAGTACTGGTTGGACAGAGAGGGTGCTGGATGTCTTGGTTTGACCCCTCAGCTGAGATCTTAAACCTATAGCTGTGCCAGTGGGGAGTCTTATTGGGGATTTGGAGAAAGAGGGAGAAACCAGCCCCAGACTGACTGTGATCTATGTGCTCTCTTAAGGGAAATAGTACTTTACCGTGTGTGTACTTGTCATCCTCCCATTGTGTACATCTCTCACTGTTGCCTGTGGTGAGGTTTGAGGCTCCTTGATTATTGGACCAGTGCAGGGGTGTCACACATGGCGATAGAACAAAAGGGTAATATAAGAAAATCATATGGAACAGATGATCATCTGTTGCTAAATAAAGTCATAATGGAGAACTGTAAAAAGGAGAATAATCTAAGTATGGCATGGATTGACTACAAAAAGCATTTGATAGTATCCCACAGTCATGGATAAAAGAGTGGTTAAAAGTGTACAAGATACACTCTACACAGATCGGTTACATTACAGTGACCATGAAACAGTGACAGACCACTTTGCAATTAAGCCTTGATAAAGGACAAATTATTATTCCAGGGATAAAAATTCAAAGAGGGAAATTCCAAAGTGACTCCCTGTCACCACTGCTATTCAAAGGGAGATATTCCAGGGTGAATCCCTGTCACTGCTGCTATTCTGCCTTGCCCTTAACCCTTTAAGCTGTCTACTTAACAGATTAGGCCATGGCTTTAATTTGGTTCCTAGAAAACAACAGTGTCCTAGAAAGCAACCTCTCATCTTCTCTTTGTCAATGATTTAAAACTGTATATCTCATCAGATGAAGAAGTGAAAGCGCAATTGCAAGTAGTCAAAACTTTTTTAGATGATATAAGAATGTTATTTGGTCTTGATAAATGTACCAAAGCAACCTTTAAAGCAGGAAAACTGCAGCACCAAAAAAACAGGTGTAAGCATTGTGTAAATATGACTGCTAAGCAATGAGTAACCCAGCCAAGTGGATTTGACCATCTGTAAGCAGTGCTGAACCTGTCCCTTTAAGCACTGCCAACCCTACTTAAGCAGGTTTGCCCATAGTTTAGCTTAGCTCAGCATATTCAAAACCATCCAATCACAGCAAATGGGAAATCAGCTGTATTTAACCCCCCACAGGTGGGAATACAGCTCATAACTGGTTGCAGCTTTCCACTCTAGGCAGTATGGCAGGAGTTGGTTAGGGCATGCACTTCTGTGCACAGTGCTGGGACATACAGGAGTCCAAGGTCATGGTAGGACTCCTGGTACAAAACCATGATGTGAGACTGCTGCAGGGCCAGTAAAAAGGCTCCCAATATAAAGCGGAAGCCTGGGACCATCTCGCCCATGATCTCTCCAGTGCCACTGGTATCCCTCAGACTGGTGAGCAGGTCCCGCACCACTATGCCAACTTGAAGCGTAGAAAGAGGGAGCTCTGGGATGAGTGGGTCCAAGAAGCAAGGCAGAGGGGTGATGTCCCAGCAGTGTGTAAGTACTCATTCTAATAACTGTTTACTAATGTCCAGCCTGTGTATATGATGGATAGGTAGTCCTAAATTTGTTTGTGTCTTCGGCTTTTCCCGGTTAGGGGTCGCCACAGTGGAACTCCAGTCCGCTAATGATTGGTAGTGGTACCAGCCCTGATGCACAACCTTCAATGAAGGCACATCCCATTCACGTATGCCTCCACACAGAAGACGCTCTAGCTGAGAATTGAACAGGACAACGTCTTGCTATGAGGCGACAACGCTACCGCAGCACCACCACCGCAGTCATAGGTAGTCCTAAATATTTCTCTATTTTCCTTACAGCTGCAGCTGAGTGGACTGTGAATCAGGAAGCCCATGCCAGTAGGCTGCAAAGCCTGTATAGCAAGGCTGGTGAGTAACAATCCTACTTGTAGTAGTCATACCAAATAAATATAAAGTAGCAGAAAGTCACCTGGCAGTATAGAAAATGTTGTATGGGTTGTACTGAATAAACCAGACAATATGACAGTAATAGTTCCATATAGGTCATATTTAAATAAAACTGTAACTGCCTGGCAATAAAGCTCTAAATCCTGGACTGGTTGTGTTTACTCTGGTATTGTATGGCATTTATTGTTGCATTCTCTGAATAGTAATGTGTTAATCACTGTTGCCCACACTGTGCTACATAAGAAAAATGTCTAGGAATGTCTGTATAAGACTGTTGTAAGTACAAGATCAGATTGAACAACCAAGAGAGACCTAGACAGAAAACACTGAAGAAATAGACATCAATACCCACTTAGCACACATTGCTGCGGCTTAAATTGTTGAATTTTTAGCAGACGCAGACACGGTTTGAATCCTGGGAGTGGTAGTAAGCTGTATGTATAATCATACCTCTCAACTGTACAGATTTTTCAGAATGTCGAGATACTTGGCTCATATTTTCTGCCTGTCCCTCTGTCCCCCTGGAAAATCAGTGGGGTGATCTCAGAATTGTAGTCATGAAATAATGACATACATTTGATTTTCAGACCTTAAAACCTTCAAAAATGTATATTAAAACAAATCCTGTCACATTAGCAAATCTCCAAGTTTATGACAGCAATATTCAAAACATGTCTCTATTTGTACCCCCATGTTGTCAAGTTTTGTCCAGAGTGTGTGCATTAAAAGATTGAGAGGTATTTGCATAATATTAACTTAGAATCTGGGAATATGTGTAGAAACAGTCAGGTAGTGTTAACAAACATTCCCTCCACAGGTCTGTTAGATAAGAAAACTGTGCCTGCCAATAAAGATTTAAATCCTGGACTGGTAATTTTTACTCTGGTATAGTATGGCCTGACATGTAGCATTCAGTGAGATCTGATATCAGAATGTTGTGTCAACTATTGTTTCTCACACTGTGCTACATAAAAATATGTGTAGGAATGTCTGCATAACACTGCTGTAATTACAAGGTCAGATTGTAGAACTAAGCGAAACTTAGACAGCAAACACTGAAGGAATAGACAGCAATATCCAAATAATACACTCTGCTGTGACTTAAATTGTATTTTTAGCAGACACACCCATGGTTTGAATCCTGGGTGTGGTAGTAAGCTGTATGCATAATCATACCTCTCAACTGTACAGATTTTTCAGAATGTCCAGATAATTGGCTCCTATTTTCTGCCTGTTCCTGTGTCCCCCTGGCAAATCAGTGGGATGATCTCAGAATTGTAGTCATGAAATAATGACATACATTTGATTTTCAGACCTCAAAACCTCCAAAAAATGTATATTAAAACAAATCCTGTCACTCTAGCAATTCTCCAAGTTTATGACAGCAATATTCAAAACATGTTCTTATTTGTACCCCCATGTTGTCAAGCTTTGTCCAGAGTGTGTGCATTAAGAGATTGAGAAGTATGTGCATAATATTAACACAGAATCTGGGAACATGTGTAGAAACAGTCAGATAGTGTTAAGGAATATTCCCTCCATGGGTCTACCAGGTAAAAGAGTTAGAATTTAGCTATAAGACAGTTGAAGTATACACTGTTTACAAACATACCACTGCCCAAACCAAAGCCATAGGGTATTGTAATAATACTTGTAACTTAATGATTAGAGCAATGATCATTAAAGTTGTGAGTACTACAAGGATATATAAGTTGTTAATTGACATGTCTCTCTCCCCCCACCATATCGGCAACAATAATCTAAATACACAAATCAATAGGTATGTTTAAATCAAACCTATTGTTGGGATATATGTCCTGTTGTTCAATAAATACTGAAATGTGTTTCTGTTAATGTTCCATGTTGAAGTACTATCATTGGTGGCCTGTTTCTATCAATGTAACCTGCATGCCATTGTAATGACCACTGTGGTTCCATATATGCATGTGTTCTGTTTGCTATGCAACTGTTCAAAATCTGGTATTTTGGGTTAATGGGAGTATCTATGCATGCTGTTATAACTAATCCTGGATTGTGTTGACTATTACTAACCCACATATGTTTTAAAAATGCAACACCATAACACATATGGGAAGGCCGGTCCCAGCTGACCCACCTTTCCCAACTCATCTGGCCATGGCACTGGGCCCCAGCACACCTGGGACCCACCCCAGGACATCCTTGTCCACTGGTCCTGCAACACCTTCCTGTGGAACCACCTCAGGGGATGGGGCTCATCTCCCCCCCCCCGGGGAGCGGTGACAAAAGGATCCTGTCACCCGAAGTTAGGTCTGGGGATTGGTGTGTAAGAGCTCCGAAGAGAGTTTGGACATCTGTTGCGGCAACTTGAGGGCCGTGTGGTGCATTTTGTGGGTCAGCCTGCCTCCCCTGCTCATCCCTCAGCACAGCCATCTTTGGGGCTGTGAGGGTGCAGTGGTGACTGCCCATTGTTGGGGACCTCAGTCCCACCTTTTCCATTTGGGGGCTCAGGGGCATCTAATTTCCAAACATCCCTCCCTATACAAGATGTTTACCCCCACATGTGTCATATACTGCCCCTGTATGCTGTCTTGTCTCTATTGTCTGTCTTCCTACCCAACCTACCTCCCCAAATATACCTACTATCCTCCCCCAACATCCCACTCTCACCTTAAAAAAAAAAAAGAAGGGCAATCTGTTCCCCCCCAAAAAATTTCTCCCCATACATAGCCATCCATTTTGCACACATGTCCACTGGACACATGTAATCTGGTCTAATTGGCTTCACAACACATTATTGCTGTCCTCACCCCTCTCTCAGGGGTTTGAGCGTCCAAATCTACCTTCAAATTTAGTACATATGCATAGCTGCTGCTGTAGAAGAAATGGACAGCAATGGACCTTCCCTACACCTGTCCTGCACATCCCTAGATACTTTCCCTATTGTTTCTCCCTCTGTGTGCCCCCTTTTTCACCATTTTACTATCACCCATTTTTTTCTTTTCTTTTAAAGAAATTAGTGCTGGGGTAAGTGGGAGTAAGCACTCTTAAGCAGTAGTAAGCGGGTTTAAGCCTGTGTGCGCAGTGGCAGGCAATGGCTACACAGAATAAGCACTGTCAGGCTACCTGTCAGCTTATTTAACTGGAAGTTAGCATTGCTTACCACCATGCAAACCTGAGCAAACCCTCTTACAACTGCTTAAAAGTGACTTCGTCACTCTGTATCCAACAGCCCTTGTTCTGCCAGCAACAAAATAATCAGCCATTGCAAGTCTCAAACCGAGGACCCTGCCATAGTGATTTACTACTAAGTCATTTGAGCTGCACGTAAATATGATGTTTTCTCATGCATATCATGCAACACAGTCATTCAACAGTAGGGAAAATGTATTTATATATGTAGCTGTATGCATGTGTGTGTGTGTGTGTGTGTGTGTGTGTGTGTGTGTGTGTGTGTGTGTGTGTGTGTGTGTGTGTGTGTGTGTGTATATATATATATATATATATATATATATATATATATATAAATATAATATATATGTGTGTGTGTGTGTGTGTGTGTGTGTGTGTATATATATGTAGACATGCATGTATATATATATATATATATATATATATATATATATATATATATATATATATATTGCATTTGCACACTGGATCCACACTCTGAGCCTCTCACTGCAAAACATGTGACCAAAGGCACTTTTAATGGGGGTGAAGGGGCCCAAAATAGGGATCTCTTTTAATTATTGACATTATCCCTTCCTCAACAGCTGTACTGATCTGCCTTGCAACACAATAACCAGCATTTGCAAGTCTTGAACCCAGGACCCTGCACAACATAGCCACAACAAGTTAACAGTAAGCCATCTTAGCTGTAAGATGTCAGGATGATTTCTCTAACATATCATGCCGAACAGTCAGTCTACCATAGGGAATGTACAATGTGGAAGCAGTAAACATTCCAATGGTAAACACACACACACACACACACACACACACACACACACACACACACACATATATATATATATATATATATATATATATATATATATATATATATATATACATACAGCTATATATATATATAGATATAGATATATACATGTATATATATATATATATATATATATATATATATACATATATATATATATATATATATATATATATATATATATATATATATATATATATATATATATATACACACATGCATACACATATAAATATATAACTACTTATAGATATGTATAAAAACAGTATATATGGAGGGTGCACAGCATATCAAACAGCCATTATTTTACAGTTGCCACCTTTTCAATGGGCCAGTGTTTGATTCTTTCCTACAAATGAGAATTATTGCATGAAACATATACACACACACAATGCAAAGGACATGACACCACACACAAGTTTGCATCCATAGAAATGTTTATTTGTGTACTATTTCATTTGTTTATGCCATTTCTCAAAGCAGTTAGGTGTTTGAAATACATAACTGATTAATGCAATGCTCAAACAAAACATATGATACAGTAATCTGCAAAACATAACATATTTTGCTGTCTAGGCTAAAACCTTCAAGTAGTACAACAGTAAAAAACACACTTGCCTTGAAGATAAGAATCAATCAACACTTAATTACAGATGTAGCTCAACAGCCTCCAATTACACTCTGTACTCAACCCCTAGGGGGAAAAGCATTAGTTGTCACAATGTAAATGTATCTGTTACATAACAATGCTTAACTTAAAATGTCACTATCACACTGACAAAAAGAACTGTGTGTAAGACAGTAAGCTCTAACTCACCACTGTTCTCATGGTGAAACATATGAAAATGTACAGCCATATACCTTAATGTTTCTTACTACTGGTATCCCTCACATGTTCTAACAGCCTAGGTTAAAAACATTTAATACTCCTTCCCCATAAAATGTCTTACAAGGGCATATAACAGTGTTCTCCATACACTGACTTCCGGACTCTACAGGGTCACACACGTTTTGTCCAGATGTAGCCCTCATATATATGGACCCCACCCCACAATTTGTGTGGGAGTCCACAATATCACTGGAATTATAGCAGGAATGCCAGCACTAAATAATGATAGGCCATTACCTAACAACCTCTTACTGCATAACATCTGGACAAAGTATGGTATATAGCTGTAGGACAGAGGCTGAAACACAGGGCCATATTGGAAATATTGCTGTTATACACTGTGAAAGTTGCTGGCATTACAGGATTGGTTGCAATATACCCTTACTCAGGAATATGAAGTCAGAAACACAAATGGATGTTGACATGTACTGATAGCAATCAACAGAGAGAATGGCACTGATATGTCAGAGACTAGACCTGTGTGGTGAACAGACAAAATATAACAGCCAATCCCCTGGCCATCATGAGGATAAGCCCACAGTTGAGAAGTATGCAAACAGACTGC
The DNA here is from genome assembly GCF_019279795.1 of Protopterus annectens. Taxonomy (NCBI): domain Eukaryota; kingdom Metazoa; phylum Chordata; order Ceratodontiformes; family Protopteridae; genus Protopterus; species Protopterus annectens. Next base: position 1,808,846,248 of record NC_056728.1, on the reverse strand, counting down.
ATTCCATGCAAAACTAGCATGTACTCACAAACCCTGTAAAACTAGCAGTATTCAATGCATATAACAGCAATACTCACACACTGTCCCTAGGTCTGGAAGCTTATACAGAGATGTAGTTGGCCTGTGTCTGCAAGTCTTGTTGTAAGAGGTATTGCTACCTGCTGTCTGTAACACTGCTGCCTACACACAGGAAGGATGACTTCCATACAGGAAAGGTAAAGGGACTATGCCCACATGATATAGTCATTTATAGCAGTGGGTTGCTATGATATTGGCATCCCTGTAGTGGACAGAGAGAGAGAGAGAAAGACAGAGAAAACAAAAAGTAATACTAAAAAACAAAAAATGCTAAAAAAAACAAACAAACAAGGAAGACATCCAACTGGTACACAGAAGAGAGCACAATAATGAAACTGGCATGTGAAACATGTCAGCTTGTAATTGAATGGAGTACTTGGTCTGAAATAATGGGATAGATGATGCTGAAAGATTTACATGTGCCATCAAGACTTGCTGTAATTTTGTCCTGCTGAACAACTGCTATGGACATAGCATCTGGCCCTGTGGGGATTGGGCCATACCTGTCAACTGTGCAGATCTACACTGAATGTCAAGATTTAAGCCATCATGGTGTTTGTTCTGTTCATCCAAACATCTATATTAGTCTGGCAAATAGCTGAAGGTGGAAGTAATGAAGTCATGATAGACACACGAGTTTCAGACCCGACCACCTACAGAACAGTCATGGTAATGTGAAATGTATCATGCACAAACTTCACAGGTTTGTAATAGGCATATCTATGATTTGTCCCTATATATCCCCCCATATTGTTAGGCTGTGTCCACATGTTATGCTCTGTTTTGTAGCAAGGCAGAACAGTTCAGCTGTGTAGGAAGGAGATTCAGAGGGTGGATCCAATGTCTGAATGCCTACTTCCGTTTAAAATGTGTATTTTTTGTTGTATTTTCATGTTTTAAATGGAAATAGGTGGGGGGCTTCACCAACCACACCACCCTATGTTGGGGGCTGAGCCCCCTACAACCCCCTAACTATATATATCAACTCCAGGGTCGCACATCATTGAGGAGTGGGGTAGATCCCTGTTAAGTGCCTTGAATACTGGTTGTCGACCAAATGAATGTCGATCAAATGGTCTGTCGATCTTATGAAGTAGACCCATATATATATATATATATATATATATATATATATATATATTTTGTCTACACACACACACACACACACACACACACATATATATATATATATATATATATATATATATATATATATATATATATATATATATAAATATATATATATATAAATATTTACATATATATATATATATATATATATATATATATATATATATATATATAGACATGCATGTATACACACACACATACACACACACACACACACACACACACACACACACACACACACACACACACACACACACACACACACACATATATATATATATCTATATATATATATATATATATATATATATATATATATACATATATATATATATATATATATATATATACATTTTCCCTACTGTTGAATGACTGTGCTGCGTGATATGTTTGAGAAACATCACACATATCTGCAGATCAGATGACTTAGTGGTAAATTGCTGTGGCTATGGGGTGCAGAGTCCTGGGTTGGACACTTGCAAGGGCTGATAATTTATTTGCTGGCCAGAACAAGAGCTGTTGGATACAGAGTGATTAAGGTACCTGTAAGCGGTTGTAAGCTGGTGCAAATGGACAGTTATGTATGGTGTGAAATTCTTTTTGGGAACAGATTGCCTTTTTTTGTTAAGGTGAGAGTGGGATGTTGGGGAAGGACAGTAGGTATATTTGGGGAGGTAGGTTGGGTCAGAAGATAGACAAGACAGATAAGACAGCATACAGGGGTAGTATATGACACATGTGGGAGCAAATACCTTGGAAGGGGAGGGATGTTTGGAAATTGGAAGCCCATGAGCCCCCAAATGGAAACTGTGTGAATGTGGTCCTCACCCATGGACAGTCACCACTGCACCTTCACAGCCCTGAAGGTGGCTGTGCTGGGGGTTGAGCAGGAGGGGCAGAGTGATCTTCTAATTGCAGCATGTGGGCCTCAAGCTGGTGTAGCAGATCCCCCAATTCTCTGCAGAGCTCCCTATGCACTAGATCCTTGACATGACTTCAGGTGACAGGATCCTGTCTGTGCCCACTCCTGGGGGGATGAGCCCCATCCCCTGAGGTTTTTCCACCTGAAGGTAGTGCAGGACCAGTGGAGGAGGAGATCCCTGGGTGGGTCCCGACGTGCTGTGGCCTGGTGCCATGGCCAGATGAGGTGAGAGTGGTGGTTTTGCTGGAAATACCCTTCCCAAACATGCTATTGTGTCATAGTTTTAGAACATATGTGGGTTAGTAATAGTCAACACAATCCAGGATTAGTTATAACAGCATGCATAGATATTCCCATTAACCCAAAACAACAGATTTGGAACAGCTGCATTGGGAACAGAACACATGCATATATGGAACCACAGTGGCCATTACAATGGCATGCAGGTTAACAACAAGCCACCAGCGATAGTGATTCAACATGGAACATGAATAGAAACACATTTCAGTATTTGGTGCACATTAGGATATATGTCCCAACAGTAGATTTGGTGTAAACATACCCATTGATTTGCGTGTTCAGATTTTTGTTGCAGATATGGTGGGGGGGGGGATGTCAATTGACAACTATTATATCCTTGCAGTATGAGGTCCTCAGACCTTTTTTTCCTGTTTATGTCTTCCAGGTACCATGTCCCAGGAGTGTCTCCCTGCTTATACACCCCAGGAGAATGATATAATAATAAACTTCCTTGTGCAACATCACAAAACCCTCTTTGGACATATGGCCCATGATCTGCAGCAGAGGACTGCCCTTTGGAATGAGCTCGTCCACAGGGTAAATGATTATGAGCAGGTGGAACATCACTGCACTAATCTCATCCGCCATGCCCGTCAGTGTGCTGCTATAGTTTGGAGGGACCAGCTAGCCACAGGTGGGGGTCATGCCATCCATCCCCCACTGATACATCCTGAGGAGTTCCTCACCAGCCTTGGGACACCCGCCCACCAGTCAAGCCAGGAATCTGACAATAGCATTGTGGAGGTGGGTGTTACCCACACAATGGATGAGGAGCATGCAGGTAAGGCCCCAGGGCACATTAGTAGACCACTGTCACTTATCCATCTTCATCTGTAAAGTATCTTTATGCATATGTCAGATAATGTAGTCTGTTGAAGCAGTGTAGTAATGAACAGATGTGCATAATCTCTAGTGTTGTGAAGTTGTACTGTTGATGTACTGAAATGCTGCTCCCACCCTGTACCAATGTCACAGGTGTGGCTACTGACATTACATCACTCACACAACTATGTAGGTCCCTTGGTTATACAACTGGGACAGCAGCCTGTAGCTGGTGAGTATGGAGTTGTTTTGTTTAGGTTTGCCAATACACCGGCCATGTTATGGCCATGGTATTTGCCATGCACACATTTAACACACCTACCCATAATGCATGCTGTACATGTTCACTTATCGTTGCTGTTAACTGCACTGCATCACAGTGGTCACCATGGTGGCATATCTGAAGGGTATGTAAGAGTCCTGCAGTATACCTAACAACCTGTCAGTGCAAGATGTGTGGACAGAGATGAACATAATGGTGGGACAAATGGCCTACCGTGCAGAAATGTCTGAAACATTACCCTTATACAGAGGCTACAACAGTGTATACACCACTATTATAATGGCAACTGTTACAGATCTACACAACGGCATATCACAATACCACATTCCACACCTTTTACAACTTGTAATGTGATCCTAACATGAGCAATGAATGTGTAATGAGGAATCCTATGTTAGGACTACAAATATGGGGAATACATACCTTAACAAACACTGGAAGCATATGTGTGCACACACTCCAAATAACATATTGTGGAAGCAGCTTTTGAGGTACTGACAGCATTCACTCTTCTTGAGTATGCACCTTCCATCAAGTACAGGGCCTCAATGTCACACCAAGTAATGGTCTGTTGTCCAAGACGTAACTCCATTGCATTTGCCCACTCACCTGCAACAGAGGCAGGCATGGCTTACACACATCTTACAAACCATGAAATGGATCCCATATCCAAAAGGTAGCACTCAGGAGTGGGAGACATACCCTTACCTCACCATTGCATATACCATGGCAAACAGTGCAGACAGTCATGTATGTGACTATGAAGTATGGGACAACATTAATGTAGAAAATAAACAGATGCCCATCCAAGACAGACAACAACACATGTTGCAAACTGGTCATAGAGGTCACCCAGAAACATGCAGCAACACTGAGGGACTTGCAGGAATGTCCAGAAAGTACTGCCTGTGCAGTACCTGTGCTGACAGATGCCTGGACTCTGCATAAGAGTGTCCTATGGGTTAGGGTAATCAGATGGAAGAGTTTTTCCACAGGAAACATCATCCAGGGCTCTCTACACATAGCATATGCATAACATCAAGTCTCCCAAAGGCATGTGTTGCAATGTGTAATGGTGTACCGAGACCAAGGCTGAAACCTACAGACAGTATTAATAAAGATACATGTGGTGCACAAGCAACACCTCACTCCACCTCAGGCCCACCATCCCCATCTGTACCTTGCTGGTGCCAGTGTACACCTTTAGGTTTGCTGCTCATTAGCAGGAACTAGGCCGGTAGACATGGTGTTCTGAATTTGGAACACTGCAAAATGACACTCACATGTGGCCAATAGTTGTCAAGCATCTGCAATAAGGCTGAGTATGGCAAGGGGTGTCATCCTGAAACACAACAGTGAACTGAAGCATACATCCAAAGCTCACTAAGAATGGCTGTATCTGAACACAGTCAAGGTCATAAATTGTGCCAGATATAATCCTGACTAAACAGCAATAGTGAAGGCACTGTGTGACCTCCAAGGGCTGTGCACGTGAGCTGACCTTGCAATCTTGCAGAGTTGGGGGACATTTGTAGGGCGGAGTGACCAAATAATGGCAAGTGAAGATGGGGCATGCTAGTATACCCCTTCCAGAAATAGTGACTGCTGTAGTTCACTTAACAGGTGCTGCAACAAACCATTGTGTTAAGAGTGTGCACACTTATGCTACCTATATATTGTATGCATCTCAATCAGCATCTGCACACATTTGTTTGATACTGCATTTGATTGCACAGGTCATAAGTCACATATCAGGTGTGTGTAATGTTAACATATGCAGTATTGTGGCCCCATTGCATATCATGGAAGAGACTGACATGTCAATAAGGGTGTGTACACTCCTCATAGTCACTATAAGCTTTGAAGGTTGTCAGTGTAATTGGATTTTATTGCTCATACATGCACTGCTGATGTTGAGATCTGCAAATCAGAGGTCAAGCATTTACTATTGACATATGTCCTCATATCATCCCAGGTATGTGTCAGACAAACACATAGGGGCTGTGAGCAACAGAGCAAACATAACTGCCACACATATACACATTCAGCAATGGTGTGTACACTCGTGAGGTATGGTGCACAGTACATGCCAGGGTGCTGAACAGGTGCACAGCAATACTGTGTACATGGGTGCATTGTGTTTCAAGGGAAGGGGCATCACCTACTAATACAACTGATGCATCACAGAGAAGTATAATGTTGGTAACAAGGATTAAGTATTGCTGCAGTGCATGCTGTTGTCATATGTCATGCATGTTGACTGTTGGGTAATGAGAGGTCTGTGTAATATCTTTGTTGTAAGTAAGTGTGTGTGTGTGTGTGTGTGTGTGTGTGTGTGTGTGTGTGTGTGTGTGTGTGTGTGTGTGTGTGTGTGTGTGTGTGCATGTGTGAGTGAGTGTGTGTAGAGGTAAGTAATGATGTACAGGTCTTAAATTACTTTTTTTGTTTTCCCCTTACAGGTGGCGAGGTGGGTCAGGGTCCCTTCTGCAGGCAAATTGATGTTAGTGTCCATACAGACTCTGACAATGATGATAGGTATGGTGAGGCACAGACAGGGCTGTCAGGGGCTGAAGCTGTGCCATCGGTTGACATCCCACTTTTATCCACCCCATCCCCGCACACAGTCACAATGCCTATACATATCCCATCACCAGTGGCCATAGATGAGGGACAGTTGGCGGGAGGTGGCATTGAACAGAACTATGGCAAGTGTGTCTGTACAAAGCAGCCATAGCTGGATTACCGGCGAGGTACCACACAGGCAGATGTACAGGGGTGCTCGTAGAAGGGCTGCTGGTCATCATGGCTTTGGCTGAAGTGCCACAGCAGGTGTCACCAGATGCATGTTTCAGGCCATCATGGAGGCACAGAGACGTATGCACCGTTATACCAGACAGAGTCTGTGGCTCCAGAGCACTAATCATTCTGCTGTACTTGACAACATCCGTGATCTTGCAGGTGCCCATCATTATTTTGCAGAGGTCCTGGATAGACGGTTGGGTGAGATGATGGGAATCCTCATAGATTCATAGGTTCATAGGTAGGTACTAGGCTATCGACCCTAGGGCCTATACAAGCCCAGCCAAAAAGGTACCCTGGCTTTTGCCACCCAAGAAAATTATTTTCCTGTGCCACTATTGAGCAGAGCCACAGAAGTGATCCCCGGGGTGAATTTCCTATTTCCCATCTAGTCATCAATATTTTTCATGAAGAGTGCTAATGAGGAGCTTTGTTTGATATAGATAGGTAGTTTATTCCAGAGTATGGGAAGATTCTGAGACAGGAATCTATCCCTCCGGCATGTTCTGTTTATTGTGGTGACAAGGTTTAGGTCCCTAGACCGTGTAGCTCGGAGGGATTGGGATTTCTTTAAGTGGAGCATGTCCAACAGCTCTGGGTTTGACATAGCTTTGTATGTTAGGCAGAGATCACCTCTGAGTAGGCGATATGCGACGGAGTAAAGTTGGAGTTTTTTGAGATGGTCTGCGTAGGGCATCTGTCTGAGGCTGTAATCCTCTTTGTGAGGTATTTCTGCAGTCTTTCCAGTTGTTGTAGATGTCTTGTGAGGTACATACCAAAAGGGGCATTGTACTCTATAATGGGTCTAATGAATGATGAGTAGAGGGGAACAATGACCTCTTTTTTTCTGGATGAGAAACCTTTTGTGATGAGGTGTGCCATGTAGAAGGTTTTCTTGACTAGTGTGGCAATGTGATTATCAAAGGAGAGACTACTGTCCACCTGTGTCCCAAGGTCTCTTATCACAGTTTCGGTGTTAAGTCTACTACCACCTATGTTGTAGTTCATGGGTACAGAGTTTTTACCAAAGGGGATGACAATGCACTTTTTGGCATTGAGCTTGACACCAGTCATCTGTCTCAGTGAGGCCCTTTTGTAGGATGTCCACATCATTAGGAGTTTCGATTATGGCTCCTAGTTTGCAGTCATCTGCAAATTTGGTTAGCCAAAGACCTTATGTGTTAGCCTGTACTTCAGAGAAATACATACCAAACAGGAGAGGACCCAGGACTGAACCATGTGGTACTCCACTTGTCACTGGTCTGAAGTCAGATTTGGAGTCTGCTACTTTCATAGTGTGGGTTCTGTCAGTGAGCCATTTGGCATCCCATCTTGTGACATAGGGATTTATACCTAGTTTAGTGAGTTTATTTGTATTCCAGAGTGGGGGATGGTGTTGAAAGCCTTGGCACAATCTAGATAGGCTGTGTGAACCACCTTACCCTTGTCTATGGCTTTGGTGACTGCTTCAAAGAAGTCTATCAGGTTTAGGAGACATGATCTGCCTTTCACAAACCCCGAACTGGGTGGGGTCCAGAGTTTGGAGATTACCAATGTCTTTGTTTATAAATTCCATAATGATACGTTCCATGGCCTTGCAGACCAGGCTCATCAGGCTAATGGGGTGGTAGTTCCCGAGGTCTATAGTGGCTCCCCCCTTGCGGAGTGGGATAACTGTCACTGTGTGCCATTCAGTGGGCACAAAGTCTGAGGTGAGGCTATGACTGAACATGGCACTTAGGTGGGGTGCCAGTTCATTCTGTAGTTCATGTAGAATGCAGACTGGGATGTTGTCTGGTCTCATGGATGCTGTGCTCTTGGCTTTGGAGAGTGTGGTTTTTACCTGTGCAGCCATGATTACAGGAACTTTGCATTCTTCCGGTATAAAGATGGACCCTTTAGGGGATGAGAGGGGGATAAAGTTAGCACTGAACCTATCTGCCAGGATGTTGGCAATATCAGTTGGGTCTGTAGATTTAGTGGGGTTCCTATTATGGGATTGAAAATCCCTTTAGGCGAATACGACAATGTCGAACCGTATTGCATGAAGTACGTAAACCCTGAATGATCAAAACTGCGAATTTAGAAATGTCGATTTGTTTTGGTTGGCCCGTCTGCGGTACAGCTCCGTAAGGTAAGTGTATGACAGATAGTACTTTAGTGTTAGGATTTGGGTTAAGGTAAGTGCATAGATAGGTACTGTATGTAATAGTTAGTGTAGTGTTAGGTGTAGGGTTTTTTTAAGTGTATGTATGTGTATTATTTATTTTGTTTAGGTGTATGTCTGTAGGGGGTGTGTGCAGTAGTTACGGACCTTAGGGTTAGGGAGGGGTTAAGGAGAGTGCATAGATAGCTGTGTTTGTGGAGTTTAGTGTAGTGTTGGAGGTAGGGTTTTGGTGCTTTTATTTTGTTTAGGTGTATGTCTGTAGGGGATGTGTGCCCTAGTTATGGACCTTAGGGTTAGGGAGGGGTTAAGGAGAGTGCATAGATAGTTGTGTTTCTGGGGTTTAGTGTAGTGTTGGAGGTGGGGTTTTGGTGCATTAGTTTAGGTTAGAAGTAGGGTTTGGTTAGTGTATGTATGTGGTTTATTCATTTTGTTTGGGTAGGTAGTATGTAGCGGGTGGTGGGGTTGGCCGACTATGACAGTTCGATTTTTTTTTCGCGGTTTAGTGCGTTCGGGATTTTTGAGGTTTGCTGTATAGGGGTCAATGTTTTGGTATTCGTGCATAGGGTTTTTCGCTTTGCTAATATAGACCCTATTTAGTGCCATTGTGCTGTAACTCAGAGCAGATCTGAGTGTTGACATTGAGATTCTTGACATAGCTATAGAATGCTTTGTGGTTGCCTTTAGAATCAGTGTCAATTTTGTTTTTGTAGCTAGCTTTGGAGGATTTTATCAGGGATCGCAGCTTCTTACTGAGGCTGACCAGGGAGCTCCTCCACTCATGGGATTTTACTCTCTTTTGCAACAGTTTCTTCCTTCTGTTGCTCAGTTTGTTTATGGCAGGGGACCACCAGATTGGCTTCCTTTTACTGGAGGATAGCGTCTTGGTTCTGTTTGGGATGGCATTATCCATGCACTTGTGTAAGTGCTTATAAAGTGCAATTGTGTAGGATTCAGTAGTCGTAACTGTATTGTCCATCTGCATGGGTGTCATGAAATTTTTTACTGTGGTTTCCTTAATGGGGGTAATACATGCAATGTCTGTGTTATAGCATATGGTAGGAGTAGGGCGACAGCCACATGGCCATATGTCAGCAACACCAACAGATGGAGGTCTACGTGGATGTGCAACAAGTCACAGCCGCTCCAGTAGTGGCAGTATCAGCACCAGCACTGCAGGAGGGGTGCTGTCCACACCACAACACAGCAGGCCACGTGCACTTGGTCCTGGCTGGTCCCAAGAGGGACCCGGATCCAGCGGACAGTTGTCATCATCAGGGGAGAGTACCATATCTGGGCTTGTACCTAGTAGTCCCGGTGGAACCTCTGGCAGGCACAGTGCTCGTGTCCATGGCCAGACATGGTGAACTGCACACCCTGCCATGTACTGTCTGCAGCTGTCCAACAAACCCCTGTATAGGGCAGCCACATAGCAGAACTGTGTGCATACATACACACACACACACACACACACACAGACACACACACACACACACACACACACACACACACACACACACACACACACACACACACACACACACACACACACACACACACACACACACACACACACACACACACACACACATCTCCAACACAAGCTTGGACACCTCCATACCTGCACACACCACATCTGCACAGCCAAATTGATAACGAAAGCCCTAACACACACACCATGTCAACCAAATGGCTCTGCCCAGGTCTCAGGCAAACCCACAACACACCCTTGCATATGATGATACCTGTGCCACATCCCTGCCATCCATACCATCAATGCAGGGACATGCTAGTATCGTTCTGATGCACAAGGTGAATGTCCTAAGGTTTATCATTGTAATGTTCTGTAACATGTTTTCACCTGGAAAGTTGAATGCTTACATGTCAGGATGTGTAGCTGTCCAGCCATGATGCATTATAGCTGTTAGCACTGACTGATTGTAGTCTCCATAATGTATTCAGTTTGTGTTGTAGGTGTCTATGTGTCAGCAGGATGTTGGTCTGCTGTTGTTTCCTACAAGAGGTATGGCACTGTGGTGACACATTCACTGTGCCATATCCTGGGTACAGCTGAACACAAGTAACAGCTCTGTATAACAGTTACTGCATGTACCACATGGTTGATAGGTCTGATACATCTGATATAGGTGACTGTATGGTGGCTGATGTCAGCCCTTCTACAGTGGACAATGGTAAGTGTACTGGGTGGTACACACCAAATGTTTGTGAATAACACACACACAAACAGAGGTGTTGGTGTTGATGCAATACACAGAGAATACTGTAGACATGGACGTACTTAATTTTGCAGTGAACTCATTTTAGCCTTTGTAATTCCACCAAGACAAAATAGGCAAAACATCACATCAGTAAATAATCAGTCTGCCAGTATATTGTCAGGGACGATGGTACTGGCAGGGTATATGTCCTTTTCCCCAGTGTAGTGCAATCCTGGAGTTGGTAAACATGGATGTGCTGGTATGGTTGGCACAGCCATCTACTTTGGAAGGTGTGGAGTGGTGTAGAACCACACATAGTGTGATTGACAACTACTTAACTTGTTAACATAAACTGTACAATATTTCAGCAGACTAAGCGGGGGATACACACAACAATAACCCCAATCAGGGTGGCTGTGCCCACAACATCCACACCCAACTATATATACCAACTCCAGTATCACTGTACAGCTGTACAGTGGGGAAGAGGGCATTTACACATCTACTACTAGTTTTGATGGAATGAATTTCCACAAGATGATTCCTTTGAAATACTAACATTTACCAGTCAGTTCTCGGGCTGATGCCCTCCTGGGACATGTATTTTCTGCAAACTGAAGTAGATCCCTTCACATACACACACACTTACTTGGCAACAC
>NC_056728.1:1808717371-1808829871 GCF_019279795.1 Protopterus annectens | reverse complement strand
GAGGTATTTCCATCTACCCTCTGTGATGCTTTTTGTCACACACCCACATGAAGTCTTGCTCACAGTGAAGGAAAAGGGCCAACACCCACATGAAGTGCTTAGTTATAGGAGTGTTTCCATGCAATTGGCTATAGGAATGCTACCACAGCTGTTCCACATGCAATTAACAAGTGGGGGACTAAAATCCGTGCACAGGCCATCAGCTGATCATGAGCATTACTTACAAAACTCAAACTGCTGCCTATGCTAAACAGATGTACTTTTCAACATCCACCAAAGAGGGAGAGAGAGAGTGAGAGAAAGAGACAAAGTACGAAAGGAAGAGAGTAAGAGAGTAAGAGCCAAGCGTGTTTGTTTATTATCCATGGGTGGAGAGTGGTATCTGGGTATTATAACAGTTGCCTGTATTGTTTACTAATCCATACTGTCACATAGTAATTGCACATGGCTGTATGCATTTATGGCTGAGGATTGTCTACAACAACCTCGACAGTGTTTGAAAACTGTTGGCCTTGTAATGTGGACAATGGGACATACAGGTCCTAAATATAATGTTGTAGCAAAACCCACACTGCAATGGATCCTGTCATTACACAATCACCCCAACACCCACACAGGATACTGATAACACACACACAAACACATACTTACCAGTACTGAGTTTCAAACCCTTACCTGACTATGTTTTGCTATTACAGTATTACACGCGCCATGGAGCTTACATGCTGGAGAGCTGTCCAAAGGTATCTTTGAAGGTGAGTGACATCAGAAACTGTGCTAAAGGAGGGGTAAGGGAAATGTAGAAAGTGTGAATGTCCACAAAAGCAGGTGTCAACGAAGACACACACACACTCTCTCAGGGAAACACACACATTATCAGAGTTGGCAGGATCAGGATTAGAACTCCTACATAACTAGTTTGTTACACTACAGTATTATGCAGTTATCACAAGCGCCAAAGAGCTTATATGCTGAAGCATGGCCAAAGGGTTATTTCAAGGTGAATGACATCAGCAGGCATGCTAAAGTAGGGCAATGGGAGGTGTAGTGAGTGTAAATGGCTTCAAAATCATTAACCTCCACACACAGACACCACACACAAACACACACGCACACACACACACACACACACACACACACACACACACACACACACACACACACACACAAAAACACACTCACACACAAACACACTTGCCAGTACTGAGATGCATAGTTTCATTGCTTCACATGTGTATAGTAGGTGAATGTGCCTGAAGGCTGTACAAGGCTAGGCAAAGGGAATACCTTGGCATCAGGCCACATGACAATAGTCTCCAGAGTGGCTCAGGGGTGTAGTCCCTAGAGTGGTCCCCACAGGTGGGTATTGTATTCACCATCTACTCATCTGGGTTACTATTGTGGGTGGCCAGTGATATGCACTGCTTCCCATGTATGTTATCTATATTCCATAACATGGACAGTGTCTGGGTTATGGACATGTCCCACACACATGTTCTTTGACATGTGGAAGTGTACCTGAGATCTCTGGGGCATGTTGTGTGGACAGATTGTTATCTTCTGATGTAGCATTCCTGACCTCATTTGGTGGGACCTGACTATGGAACTGAGGTCATGCTTGCACCTACAATGACAGCATGATACAGGTATTCAGTGGAATTAGTGGTGTCTGTCCATACAAGGCATGTGTATAAGGCATGATATTCCCTTTGTGGGTTACATTTGCAGACTCTACAGTTGTTGCAGGTATCCAGTGGAGAACATAGCAAAAGGGCCACTGTAAGCATTTATTTGCCTACTGCAGGGATGGAACAGGGTGCCATGTTCTTTTACTTGCTGGATAACACAGTCAGGAGATGTAACACATCACAGTACTTTCTGATGTCAGTGGCACTGTTGTGGCCAGCAGGCATGTAGTCCACTGCAATCACACCGTGGTTACTATCTGTGAGGCAATATGCAGGAAACTATCAATATAGTGGTTGTTGCCTAGCCAAGTGTGTTTGTGTATGAGACATGGGTTGAGAGTGTTCTCTGAGTAAATGAAGGGTTGCCTATATTGTTCACCAATCCATAATGTCACATATAGGGCTATGGATTTTCTACACCAGCCTCTCTGGTGTTTGACATCTGTTGTCCTTCCTAAAGTAGGGCAATTGGAGGTGTAGTGACTGTGAATGGCCTCAAAATCATTAATCTCCACACACACACAGTTTCACAGTTGCTATGTCTGGGATTAGAACTCCTACCTAACTAGTATGTTACACTATAGCATTAAGCAGTTATTGCAAGTGCCACAGAGCTTATGGGGCTGAGACTTGGCCAGAGGGTTATTTCAAGGTGACTGACATCAGCATGAGTGCTAATATTGGGCAATGTGACATGCAGTGTGTGTGAATGGGCCATAAACCATTCCTCTGGAAACACACACACAACATTCAGTCACACATAACTTTACATTTGACACTGGTATACAAATGCTAGATGAATACTGATTTGTACTATCATGTTACACAGTTATCACAAGCACCACAGACTCTATAGGGCTGAGGGCTACCAAAAGCAAATGTCTACAGTGATTAACATTGGCACATCATGTGATATTGGCCAATTGAATGTGTGGTGGGTGGGACAGGCCTCATGATGGAAATCTCTCTGTCACTGTCTGTCTCTCTCTTCCACACATCTGTGTGTGTGTATGTTTGACCTATTATAGTGTGTTGGCCTTGGATATGTGAGCATTCCTATCCAGTGTGTGTGTGCAAAGCATGAATGGTGTGCAATGTGGTGTGTGTGCACAGACATCTGCAATTGACAGATATGTATAGTCCACTGTTGTCAGACATGGACTTCATTTCTCTAAGTGTAGGAGCATGCCCAGTATGATCTTTTGTATTGAGTGTGAGAATCCATTCCAGGTAGGTTGTACTCCAGTCTAGGATTTTGTGTTCTACACCTACAGCTAGCAACCTGTTTCGGCAGGATATCTGTAGATAGGTTGACAATATGGAGTCACAATGGGTGAAAGTGGGATACTGTAACTATTGTGTCTGTGCTGCTTGTGTTACATGGTTGGTGTTAGCAGAGATATTCAGAAATATGTACTATTTTACACTGTGATGTATTACGTCATCAACTACTGACAGATATACTTATTTGCTCAGAGTTTTTTCTGGGAAATACAAGATGAATGAAGCTGTATCCAGTACTGTGGTCTGCAGCCTACATATTCTTGCACACTCATGCCATTCTGGAGGGGTAGCTGCAGACACTTGCTGAAGTGTCTGTGTAAATGGTCCAGCACCTTGGTACTGTGGTGGCTGAGGATCTCCTGCTTTACATCTATCGACATATCAGAATGGCCATATCCTGCTCTGGCCATACCTCTCAGCTGTACAGATTCACCCAGGTTACCCAGAGGCAGGGCTCATATATCTGTTCAGTTCCCCTTCACATTGTGGTTTACAAGCAGGTTTGTAGCCACCCATTATTGGGGTTTACAGTCAGGGTTAGCATGGGCACACATCAGAGTTTCAGACTTCACACACTCCATGGCATCCATGCTTCTACACCCCCACTCTGTTATTCTATCCTCTTCCTAACATTATGTGAGCGATATCTGAGACGTATCCCTATAGTTATCCCTTCATCCCAGTGGTATTTAGGGGTTGGTCCACAGTTCATGCAGTAGGACATGGCGGGCATGCTACTGGGAGTTGTTGACATGGCCTTGCACCTGTGTTCTGTGGACTGTGTTAAACTATTATATGGGACCCCATGAGATAACATACATTGGCAGTACGGGTGAGGCACAGGCCTTTGACAGGGGACTGTAGGGCATTTAGTAGTGATGCAGGCCATCTGTAGCAGGCCAGTGCATTCTGTCACTCCTACAGTCCCAGGCTGTGAGCCACTGGATTCCCCTGGGGTGACAGGGTAAATGTGCAAGGTGTTAATGGCAATAGTTCCTGTCCATATTAATCCATTGTTCTGGATGCTGGCAGGGTGCTGCTTACAGCTAGAGACACACCTGCATGGGACATCTCTTCATCATGCTGCATTCTGTGGGTATTCCCATACAGAAGTAGGAGTCATACTGTACTCATTCCCAACAGCAGGGATATGACCTGTGATAAACCTGTGCCTGATGGTGAGGTGAGCGGAGTGCATGTGTGGTATGGAAGCTTCTTGCAGCTTACTCATAGATATACCTGGGACAGTCCCCTTATGCTGCCTTATGCAGGGACATAGGCAGTCTCTCATTACTTCATAACTGTGCCTTTTGTGGTCTGCCACTGATTGGTCAGACTACATCAGTAGTCCATACAACACAGACAACTAATGTGTTGCTAACCTGTATGTACAATTCCAAAGGTGTGTGCAGTTGACAGTTACATTATATGCACTCTGTCTAGGGTACTTCCACATGTGTACTGTGTGTATGTCTGGGCCTACATTCATGGCATGTCCATCTTTCAGATGGTGACAGATATTGACATCTGAACAGTGAGTATGGATGACTGCTGAATTGGGTCTTGCTAGGATGTACTGTGGTTGGCACTGCAGTTGTCAGAACATGGCCCTGTCATCACCAGTACTGGCCATAGGCCACCAAGACACAACCATCCATGGCTACATGCTGACCACTTCCACACAATATACAACAGACAACAAGTTAATACACAGACCCCTGCATATTTTAGACATTTAACAATCTATCCTGTAAATTGGGCCAGCTCAGGTAACCTGTGCTCCACTGTTATTAAACCCACACGTACATGTTACTGCATTTCGTCATAGAATTGTGGAGGGCGGCACACATGACAACTGTAAATAATTGCTATGACTGTATTGGTATTTCAGGTACTCTGTTGGATTCCATTCCGTTTTGTATTCTGACCTATCATGCAGACCAGAGGCATATCGGTAGAGTACAGATCTTAGATTTTATTGACCTATATTTCAGTTTCAGACTTCTTACCCTTCAAAACTAACATACAACTGGCAGACCTGTTGTAGTCTGTCTGTGTAGGTCTGGAGGGGGTCTGTTCTCCATTGCCATCAATTGGAGGCCTTAGCAGAGCCTTTCGTTATGGTCATCTACACCTGTCCTGCTGGCTGAGGCTGGTGTTGGGTATGTGAGCCTCACTGACATGCATATGTGTTTGTCCTATGGACATACATTTGGGCCACCACATGTACTGCAGTGGGATTTGTCACCTTGTCTAGTACTGCCTACTTTGTTGATACCAGTATTTGTTATGGATTTCATGCTGCCCATATAGGTGTCCACTATCTGCTGCCATCCCATTCAGGCACTCAATTCCCTTACATGCTCACATCCATACCATAGACAACTAGCAGAACATACTAATTCATTCAGCAATTGATAGGAAGAGTGACTTACCTTGTGGCTGTGCCAGTGTTGAGGATGGTGCTGGAGGGCTGACTATGTCGGATGCACATAGTACACTCCCTATGCATGGTAAAGCACAGGTAGTGTCATGTTTGGCATCCCTTTTACTGTATGTGCAAGCCAGAGAGAGAGGTGTCATTCCATGGGTCCCTACTGTGTCAGTGTATGTGCTATGCATTGCCACTTTGCCAAAGCCTGGGCATACTGGGCACGCCTCCTTCTGCCTACATGGGCAGGCTCAGGTTGTTCCTCTTCTGAGTCACTCTGTGCCTGTGCTGGCCTTGGCAATGGTGGGGGGCATTATGGCCCTGCCCTGTGCTTTTCCTGCTACAGCTGTTTCCGCAGGATCATATTGTGTAGCATGGCATATACAATGAAAATTTGTGTTCATGTAGCTGGAGAGTACTGCAAGGTTCCACCGGATATATCCAGTCACTGGAACCATGACTTGAGCATCCCAAACAGATGCTCAATTATGATTCTGGTTTGTGCATGTGCCTCATTATGGAGTTCTTGTTCAGGTGTGTATGCATTTCTGATGGGTGTCATCAGCCACAGCTCCAGTGGGTAACCAGCATCCCCCAGTAGGTGGCCATATGGGATGTCCCCACTGGCAAATCTCTGTTACAGCTGTGTCATATGCCAGATGTGGGAGTTGTGATAGCTTCCAGGGCTGCCAGCACACACATTCGTGATAATGCCCTGGGTATCGCACATGACCTGGCAGTTGATGGAGGGGAAGCCCTTGCGATTTATGTAGACCCTACCCAGCTCACCGGGTGGTGCTTTGATGTGAATGTGCATGCAGTCTATAGCACCAACTACCTTAGTGTATTCTGCTATTTGGTAGAAGAGATGCATATTGCTGGTCAACGCCTCACAGGTGTTGAGGAAATATATGTGCTCACCGGCATGTGCTGACATGGCATCCAGGAACTGGTGAAGTACCCTAGATGTTGATGCCTGTGAAATCCCCATGATATCCCCAGCTGGCATTTGGAAGGTACCTGTGGCTAGTATTCTTAAGCCTACATATACCTTGGTATCCACTGGGATGGTTTCCCCTCTGTTGGTCCTGTGTGTGAGGCATGGCCGGCACAGCTCAACAATTTGTTGTCGGATGTCCCAGTCCACCCTATAGCACTCCACTATCTCCAGCTTATGTAGCCCCTGGTAGGTTACCCTGGGTCTGTACACTCTTTTCCTTCTCCTCACTGTGGGTTGGTCATCAGCATTCTCAACCTCACCACCCTCAGCCTCTTCCACATATTGATTTATGAGAGTGGCAGCAGCCCCTATCATTTTGTTAGTTTTGTCAGGTAAAATTTCCCCATCTGTGTACGCCAGTGGTGTAGAGTTTGTGAGAAAAACCAGAGTGAAAGGAGTTTGCATAGTTTATAGTAGTGTGCTGGGCTGGGCTGGGCTGCTGCCTGTGTAATTGGCTGATTCTGATACATTTCACCTGCCAGCTATGCTACTTCTCCTTGATTGCCTTCCTACTGCTGTTTCCTTTCCCATTGCCATGCCATTTAAGCCCCGAGGTGCACCGCGCATACCCAGTGCTCAGATGTGAACAGAGCTGCTATTTCCTGTTTTTTTTTTTTTTTTTGTTTAAAATCCAGTGTGCACACCCATTTAGGCAATGTAAACACTGCTAGGCAGCCTCAGACACCCCCCTTCCTTAGCTGTGCTTAGCTAAGGGCAAACACGAGCCACAGAGCTCCAATAAGCTTACAGCATGCATGACACTCCTCCTTATGAGGTCATCTACCTCTCATGCTTATACCATGGTGTTGCTGCACCTACATGGTTGTGTGCAAGCTAACACTGTGTGGAAATCTGTGATTTAGTACCAATCCCCTTATTTGCATAAAACTGACTGCTAATGCATGGTTACAAAACTGACACTCAACCTTCCCCCTTACCAACCACTATTCCATGGTATTGTTGTCTTATGCATGCCATTGACTATTATGGCAGAATGTTGATTTTTGGTTTAAAAGCTTATTTCCAACTTTTTACATTATTTTCAGGCCGATCCCATTTGCGGACCGCTGCCCTTCGCTTAAACTGCCGAAATCGGCCAAAAATATAAATAAAAGTTATTTTTTATAATTTTGCAACTATTTCCCATGCAAATGGCCATATATTTGGCCATTGGCATGCCTACTACATTGAATACATACTTTATTTGGAGCTGTCATGCCTCCGTTTTGTAAATTGCAGAAATGTATTCGGTTAGTAACCGAATACATTTCTGCAAGTTACACTATTCCTATACAGATGCCTGCCTGCTTCCTGGATCGCTAATTCACCTCATTTGCATGTTTTTCACCAGCAAATGGGGTAATTAGCATACAGAAGCAGTGCCCATGCAGGAATAGTGTAGGAGTGCTCGTGCACATCCCAGGAGCTCGTTCCTGGATCGCTTGTTGGCCATATTGCGTGCAGGAGCTCTTGCACTATTCCTGCATGCCATGCAGAGCTTGCTAAATCCCAGGGACTATGTCAGTGAAAAAGAGGCCAAATGGCAGCAGCGTGTATTGAAATTACAGGGCTTATCATGTTAAAAGTGTGAATAATTAACACAGAAACACTATGGATGAAACAAACCTAAATGGAGGACTTATTCAGATTAAATTCTCTAGAACTTCTACCACATGACATAAAAATCACAGTTGCTGACTCATTAGTATTAAAACTGTATACTCTGTGTCTGACACTTTCCTTTTGTAAATGAAATGTGTGTGTGTGTGTGTGTGTGTGTGTGTGTGTGTGTGTGTGTGTGTGTGTGTGTGTGTGTGTGTGTGTGTGTGTGCGCGCGTGTGAGAGATACAACATGCATTGTGTTATATTGATCAATGTAAATTAGCCATAACACTGTGCTATGGACATCCTGCAAAATTTACACCAAAATAAAAAGTTTATACATATTTAAAACATATTTTAAATAAATGAAAAATTTCAGTTCTTACTAGAATTTTTTACTCTAAAATGGTCCGTACATCCACCTGATTTCCTCAGTGATAATCTGCCTCACATTAAATATTTACACTCGACATCTGGTTATCCTTGAAGGAACATCCGCGATGGTGCAGCGGTAGCGTTGTTGCCTCACAGCAAGAGGTTCTCCCTTTCAATTCTTGGCTGAAGTGCAGGGAGTGCCTTCTGTGTGGAGTCTGCATGTCTTCCCTGTGGTTGGGTGAGCATTTGAAAGACATGCATGAATGGGCATGCCTTTGTTGAAGGTTGAACATCGAGCTGGCACCTTGGCGTTCCTGAAAATCTACTGCCAATCATTAGCGGACTGGAGTTCCGCTGTGGCGACCCCTAACTGGGAAAAGCCGAAAGACAACAACAACATCTGGTCATCCTTGAAGACCCATCTTTGAAAGTTTCTGTCTGTGGCTCTTAACTATAACAGTTCTTCACAGTCTTTATTTACTTGTAACAGGATTGGTTGTGACATTTCTGGATGTTCCCCCTCCTGGAACCTTCTGTAAGGGCTTGCTAAAAATAGCCATGCCACTAAAAGGGGCCTTTAGGATATGCAATATTAACTTCTCTTGGAATGAGAGGAACATGAGACATTCTACCATATGGATAAAACCTTAAGTGGACAAAGTCCTCATTCTTACCTCCAAAGCTACAAGAGACTCTGTGAAACCATACAGAATATTCAGTGTTAAAGTTTTTCTTTATGTTTCCCTGTGTGGTTGTGCACAGATGTCACAGTATAAGCTATTGCCTTTGTCTCATTTAAGGTAGAAAGTTGTGGTAAGCTATTTGAAACACTATAGTGACACACTAGTAAGGTTTTTCTCTGCTGCCAGCTTCTTACTTAAGAAATTTAGGAAAGCAAGATATGTCTGTTTCACAAGAAGTCTGGCAATCTAACTTATAGGACATGTTATCAAAATCTTAAAATCAAGAGTGGTAAACATAGTTTCTCTTGTCATGTTTGTGTAGTGCCTTTGACTCTTTGTATATTCTTAAACTAAAAGATGTCAAGACCTGTTTATTAAAAGAGATCAAGATGGACTCGACTTACAATGTTGATGATAAGGGAATTCACTTGGAAGAGTGGTATATACAAATGGTCTGCCAGCTGCAACACAGGGAGACCCAAATATGCATGCCTCCAAACAAAAATCAAGCATTGAACTACAATTAACAAGCTGCAATGAAAGAAGAAACAAGTGTTTATCCATGTTGACATGATAACATGTTTTTGAGGGAAGGGGTAAAGAACAGATAGCCACCTGAGAATGGATTTCAGCCTGAGGGTTTCTTCAAAGAATGTGGTCATACGAGAACTAATAGGGAAAGAAGACTCATTGTCTCTGATAGCTTTTGGCACAGGAACTTGTGCCCTTATCAGCTCTTTGGGGGAGAGAAAGAGAGTCATTCTCTCTCTGATCTGAATTCAGACCCAGGTACTCAAGATCTGATACGTTCACAAATCGCTGAATATGTATTTGGTCCAATAAGTGAGGAAAGGTGGCAACTTCACTCAAGATTTTAATCCTGTGAGTGATAGGGAAGCGGATCCACACTAATCCTCAGCAATGACTCACTACAAAGTGCTGCACAGAATTTCTTGGTAGTAGAGGTCCACCCTGCTGAAGAAGGCCATAGCTGATGAGGTGGATTCTGAAAAAGAGACAATCTTGGCCTTAGACGTTTACTAGAACATGTTTATAAACTAAATTAAGTAGTAATATGAATTTCACTACAGAGTATTTTAGTAAACTGTTTTTAATTATATGCCTAACATGGTTATTTTATAAATTATTTTGGTAACAAAGTCCTTAGTGCCTTATAAAATGAGTAACAAGTGAGATAATGTTTAATTTTGATTTGATTTATCAAATTAATTTTTAGTAGGTGCTAAGTTTTATTTCTAAAATTGATTCTCTGCAAGGCCTTACAATGAGTAATTTTGTTTTTTATTTCACAACCTGAAACTTAACATATCAATTTTCTTCTAGAATATTATAAGATTGTGATAAATGTTATTTATATATCTAGGCCAAAACTGTGCCTTTTAAACCCAAGGCATATTTTTGAAAACAGACTTTTGAGTAAAAACTAAAATATGTGCATTACTTCTGGTAATAAACCAGACTTAAAAATGGAAGTATTGGCCAAAATATTGAAAGTCACCAAAGTTATGAGTACCTAGTTAAAATGACAATATCATAAAGGAGAATTCTTCATTGTAACTTTAAAAATGTCTTTTTTATTACACATTTGTGTTTTGATCTATTTTAATCCATCAAATTCATTCTAAATGTTTATTTATTTTGTTTGTTTAAATAAGCTTGACCACAACATGACCACAATTAGATCTATTATATTAACATGATCTTGTTTTACTGCTTTGCTTTTTGGTGTCCAGAATTTACTGCAAGTCCACTCCTTGTTAAACAATAAGAAATGAGGTGCTTTATAACTCCCATACAAATAGAATGGCAATTGTGTTAGTCACTGTCCTCTTATATAGCTTATGAAACTTTACAATTCTTCACTTTTTTTGCCTGAGTTACCCTGGTTTGTATGGTTCTCAAAATTGCCCCAGCCTATTCACTGTAGATGAAAATACCCAACAGAATAAAGTAGGTGAACAGCAAGTTTTTTCTGTGGTTGTCCATTTGTAGTCCATCAAGCATTGACTGACCCTTTCCACATTTTACTTGAGGTATCAAAACATAGCAGTGTCAATGACACTACAGGTAGCACACTCACCTTTGGTACAGAAGGCTATGGGTTCTATTCCCATACCAGTTAGACAGATTGCTGACACTGCAGTGCAGCATAAGAGGGTGATGCACTCCTGAGTGTGCCATCCTTTGGATAAGACATTAAACTGCATCCTCATCTGCTTGAGTTGGTGGTAGCTCAGGTGGATGTAAAAGATCCCATGGTACCTATCAAAAACAGTAGGGTAAGTTTCTCGATGCCCTGGCCAAATTTCCCCTAGTAATATAACTATCACCTCGTCTCCCCTAAAATGAGGCTACTAAACTAGTGGGACTTATCCGGTCAAAAAAGAATAAATAAAATCACCTTGAACTTGCAGTTATAACTGACAAATGTTATTTTTTTGTACTTAGTAATTAATGGTGAACAAATCTGACATGCATATTTTGACTTCGATCTAATAACAGCTGAAAAGACTGTTATAACTTATTTCTCATTTGACTGACATATCCATTAATTCACCACATAATTTTAAGGCCCCATTAATAATTGCTGTTAATACGATTATCAGAGTTTAAAGCCCCTGTTAATATCACTCCTTAGTCTGTAAAGTTATTAACCTAGTCAATTAGTTTTTCATTTATCTTATAAACATAATTTTGTTACAAAACAAATATATGAGCTTTTGTAACACTAATTTTCATCTTATTTTATTTTGCCTATATTGTTGAATGAGTTAAAGCATTTCCTAATAATAAAACAAAAGTATTAACCTAATTTACAATTGTCTTTCTTATGTTGATATCTGCATATGGATGGTAAAAAATGCTGTCTAGAAAACATAAATCTGACAAGTTCGTGTTAAACATGGAAGGACTGAGAATAGAGCCCTCAAGGATTCCTTTATTTAATGAAAACCAGACAAAGTCCTTTTAATTATCCATATTAATTTGCAATTCTACAGCCAAATCTTGATTTGTGAACCGAGTTTAAGGTCCATAAGATTGTTTTGCTCTTTAATATTGTTAATTTGTCTCTATTTGTATGTATTTATATGTCTGTTTGGGGCTTTTCCCCTCGAGTCTCCACTGAAAAAGGGTAAAGTCTTACCCGGCTAGACCAACCCAGTTAACAAATGTGAAATAAATAAATAAATAAATAAATATGTTGATGTTTGCCAGCTTATTCAGTAATATTATATGGTCTATGGAATCAAAAGCCTGT
Source organism: Protopterus annectens (assembly GCF_019279795.1). Classification (NCBI taxonomy): domain Eukaryota; kingdom Metazoa; phylum Chordata; order Ceratodontiformes; family Protopteridae; genus Protopterus; species Protopterus annectens. Next base: position 1,808,817,528 of record NC_056728.1, on the reverse strand, counting down.
GAAAAGTCTGCAGAGATTACATCAAGCTGCAAGCCATATTCTACAGCACTTGTGACATTTTTATAAAAAATTAGATTTAAACTAGTGGGAGCTCTAGAGGCAGTAAATGCATATTGTTTAATATTTCCATGGCCCAATTCTCAAATCTTATGTACCTCCTCAGGTGTTTTCTTTTCATGACTTTACTGGAAGATGTCAATAAATTTATTAGCTTGTAACATGGCTCACCTTTGTTTTTATTCTTAAATGTAATAACTGCTTTTTTCCAGTCACTTGGAATGCAGTTTTTATGGGAACTATTTTTAAAGATGCATTGTAAAGACTTTTTGATCGTATTAGTTGTTTTAGATCTCTTTTTGTTTTTAAACATATTGTGCAGCTTTTCTGGTATTCAAAGATTTTAAAAGCTTTCTGATAACTAGTTTCATATATGAAGTCTGAGGAGTGCTAACACATGAATGAGGACTGATTTAATTTCTGTTTGCATGTTCAAAAAGGGAGTATGGGGTATTCAGAAAGGTAATCTCGATAGCAGCAAAGCCACTGTGTTTTGTACTCAAGTAGTTTTATGGTACTAATTAGTGATTTGGAAACATGCAAGATCCTCAACTGAGCATTATCAACTCCTTTGCAAATCTCTGAATCAACACATAATACAGCTGTAAAAAATACGCATAATACAGCTGTAAAAAAATACACATAATACAGCTGTAAAAACTACACTAGTGTACCCCTTACCATCTCATGCAATGCTGCTGCACAGACACCCCCCCACACACACACATGCAGACACGCACATACGCATACACACACACACGCACAAGTGCACACACACACACACACACACACACACACACACACACACACACACACACGCACACACGCACACACACACATGTGCACACACACACACACACACATGTGCACACACACACACACACACACACACACGTGCACACACAAACACGTGCACACATAAACACACAGAGCCTTGCAGTAACTTCCTGGACTGCTGCTACCTGTGCTACTGCTGCCACAGACCGCAGTGGGTAACACTGTAAAACAGTGTATTCAGACTCCATACTGTGCTCCAAAATAGCACAGTAGAGCTTGTCCTTGAATCACTTTATTGAGCTATTTCAATTTCAGAGTAACAATATGGAGACAGCACATGGCTAATTTATGTTAGTCATATCCCCAGGCTGCCATGTTTGTATGTGGCATTATCCAATAAGCAACTGTAGCACTACTTGTTGGAGATTTCATACTTAGCTTCATAGGTTCATAGGAGGTTACTATGCTAATGGCTCTAGGGCCCTTACAAGTCTTGCCAAGTTCAACCCTTGTCCCCTTAAGGGTCTAGAGATATGGTCTGTGTTATAAGCAGATCTAAATCATCACGGACTGCCCCTATCCAAGAGAGACACAGGTGAAACCTCTTGGGTGAATTTGAAGTTTCCCATCCAATCATCCAAGTTACACTTAAAAAGGGTTAATGAGGAGCTCCGTTTAACCTGTATTGGAATGTTTATTTGAGAGGAGAGGCAACCTCTGGGAGACATATCTGTCTCTCCAGCAAGTCCTGTTGATGGCACATGCTAGGTTAAGGTCCCTAGAGTGAATGAATCATGTAACATTTGACTTATGAATGTGCAGTATTTCCATTAAGGCAGGATCAGAGGCTGCTCTGAATGCAAGGCACAGGTCATCTCTGAGTAGTCTATACGATACAGAATACAATGACATTGATTTCAGTCTGTCCACCTAAGACATATGCTGATGACCCTGAATTTTCTTTGTGAGTAACCTTTGAGGTCTCTCCAGTTGCTACAGGTGCCTGTTTAGGTACATAGCAAAGGGACCATTGTACTCTACTATTGACCTGATGAGGGAAGAGTATAGGGGGGTTATAACCTCTTTTCTTCTGGAAGCTATGCCCTTGCTTATGTGGTGAGCAAGGTAGAAGGACTTCCTTACCACCATGTTGACATGATGATCATTGCTGTCAACCTGTGTGCCCAAATCTCTCACCACTGATTTACAGCTCAGGGTGTTGTTATTAATATGGTAATCTGCAGGGACATTACCTTTGCTAAAGGGGATAATAATTAATTTTTTGCATTGAGTTTAAGACCATGACTTTGGCACCAGTCATTGTTTTGTGTAAGTCCTTCTTGTAGAATGTTGACATCATCTAGGGATCAGCAAATATTGTCAGCCACAAAACTTTTGTATTTGCCTGTACTTCTGAGAAGTAGATTCCAAACAATAGGGGCCCCAGCACTGATCCCTGTGGAACACCACTGGTATCGGGTCTGCTGGTGTAGGTGGAGTCCCTTATTTTGACTGTATGTGTTCTGTGAGCGAGCCAGTTTGCAATCCACCTGACAGTATATGGATTGACCCCCACCTGGGTGAGATTTTGAATGATGCCTGAGTGGGGGATTTTGTCAAAGGCCTTGGCCAAGTCTAGGTAGGCCATATGCACAGATTTGCTTTTGTCCAGGGCTTTGGTGATAGTGTAAAAGAAGTCCACCAAGTTCAACAGGCAGGATCTCCCTTTAACAAAACCGAACTTGGTTCGGTCAAGTGTTTGAAGGTCTTCTATATCCTAGTTGTTAAGGTCCATGATGATTCTCTCCATGGCCTTGCAGAAAGGGCTGGTTAGGCTAATGGGTCTATAGTTCTTAGGGTAGGTGAATTCACCCACCTTGTGCAATGGGAAGACATCTTTTTTCCATTTAGCAGGGACTAAACCAGTGATTACACTGTGGCTGAAAATACTACCCAATGGTGTTGATAACTCCTGTTTTAAACCATTGAAAACGCAGCCTCTGATGTTATCAGGTCCCACAGAGGTTGTGCTTTTGGCCTTGGAGAGGGTGGTTAAGACCTGCTTTTTAGAGATACTAGGTGGAGAAAGGTAGTAGGAATGTTCTGGGGTTTATGTGGCAGGGACATGGGGGAGAAGTTTTCACTGAATCTGTCTGCTAGCAGGTTGGCTATTTCCACTGGTTCAGTATATGTGGTACCCTTCACTACCAGTTCAGCACAAATCTGGGATTTTCCTTTAAGGTTCTGAATGTTGCTAAAGAATGCCTTATGGTTATCCTTAGCTAGGGATGCTAATCTAGGTTCATAGTTACCTTTAGAGGACATTACAAGATGTCTTATTTGCTTGCTCAACTTGAGAAGGGTGCACTTCCAATTCTGAGATCGTTCCTTTTTGCTCTTTGACAGACATTTTTTCCTCTTATTATATAACCTGTTTATAGTGGATGTCCACCAGGCAGGCTTGTTTTTTCTTGAGGATCTTGCTTTGGTCCTATCAGAAATGGCTGAGTCAGTACAATTGTACAAATGTTTATACAATGCATTGGTGTATATCCCAGTATAAGTGTCCTTGCCGTCAGTGGAGATAGGAGCTTTGAAGCTATTAATGCCTTCTCGTAAGGGGCTGTAGTTGGCTTTGGAGAAGTTTTTATAGCCTAATTTCTCCTGGGGCAGAGGTCTAATGCTATCATTACTTCAAATGAGAATGATTTATGATCAGACTTCACCAGGAAGGGCTATGCACTTGTGGTGGTGCACCGTTCTACCATGTTGGTGAGTACCAAATCTGGTATGTTTGGGCCCTTTGTGGGGGTGCCAACGATCTGCTCCAAGGCACTGAAATTAATGAGGTCCAAGAACCTTTTGGTATGTGTGTTTGTACACATACAATTTTCCCAGTCTATGGATGAGTAGTTAAAGTCACCCATAACCAGGGTGTTTGTGTTGCGGGGCTACAGCTGCCTTTCAATTGCTGTATCATGATGCAAATTAGCAATCTTGCTAGAAGCAGGTGTGTATAGTATACTGTTTCTGAATACTCATCATCATTTTTAGATGATTGCAAAACACAGTTTCTCTTATTATAATGTACCTATTACTAACTTATCTTTATACATTTATATTTATATCAGACAAAACATTTTTCTTTCTCTGACTTCTTTAATGTAATTAAAAAATGGTTTCTTAGCATCCAATCTTTAGACACAGAAATCTCTTCTTCAGCTTTAAACCTACTAAGTTCAGATTTAACCAGTTTACACAGGCTGCAATATGTTCCCTTCACAACTGGGCCAGAGTCAGCTCAAGTACATAAACATTTTGAGTGTTATTGGATTACCAGATCCAGCACAATGCAACTGAGGTAGCTGCCTAGTGCTAGCTGAAGAGCCCCATAAAGGTATAAATGTCAAAAAGCTTCTTGGAGCTTGTCACAGTTAAAACATACTAGTAATGGACAGGCTTGCCAAAACACAGTCTTTTGGAAAAGCCGATACTGCTCTGAAGGCATTGCTATGTTTAGTGTGGATCTGGTAAGTAATCATGCAGAGCACTTTGTGAGTGTGAACAAATTTGTGCATGTTAATGTGTGTGTGAGCTCATGCACCTGTTCGTGTGTGTGTGTGTGTGTGTGTGTGTGTGTGTGTGTGTGTGTGTGTGTGTGTGTGTGTGTGTGTGTGTGTGTGTGTGTATGCATTTACTAACTCTTATTAGACTGGCAGCAGTTTATCACTTCTGCTTTACGTTAATGTTGGATAAAATGCTAGCAGGTTATATTATCTTTAGAAATTCAACATGGCTTTTATGAATAATATAGTATTGCCTATGAAACAAATACTGACAGCTTGTAGTGATACATTTAAACATTGCTGTAAATATTTTTTCCTAAATTCAGTACTCTTTATATGAGTGCATTTTGGGTCTTTGTGTATGGTTCCAGAGCTGAGGTTGAGAACATTACCACACAATACCACAGACCCCAGAAACTACTGCCCCATTAGCCTAACGAGCCTGGTCTGCAAGGCTATGGAATGTATCATCATGGAACTTATAAACAATGACATTGGTAATCTCCAAACTCAGGACCCCACCCAGTTTGGGTTTGTAAAAGGCAGATCATGTCTCCTAAACCTGATAGACTTCTTTGAAGCAGTCACCAAAGCCGTAGATGAGGATAAGGTGGTTCACACAGCCTACCTAGATCTCACCAAGGCTTTCAACACCATCCCCCACTCTGGAATTATAGATAAACTCACTAAACTAGGTATAAATCCCTATGTCACAAGATGGGTTGCCAACTGGCTCACTGACAGAACCCACACTGTGAAAGTAGCAGACTCCAAATCCAACTTCAGACCAGTGACAAGTGGAGTACCACAGGGTTCAGTCCTGGGTCCTCTCCTGTTTGGTATCTAATTCTCTGAAGTACAGGCCATCACAGAAGGTCTTTGGCTAATGAAGTTCGCAGATGACTGCAAACTCGGAGCCATAATCAAAACTCCAAAAGATGTGGACATCCTACAAAAGGGCCTCACTGAGACAGATGCCTGGTGTCAAAGTCATGGCCTCAAGCTCAATGCCAAAAAGTGCATTGTCATCCCTGTTGGTAAAAACTCTGTACCCAGGAACTACCACATAGGCGGTAGTCTACTTAACACCGAAAGTGTGATAAGAGACCTTGGGACACAGGTGGACAGTAGTCTCTCCTTTGATAATCACATCGCCACAGTAGTCAGGAAATCCTTCTACATGGCACACCTCATCACAAAAGGTTTCTCATCCAGGAAAAAAGAGGTCATTGTTCCCCTCTACTCGTCACTCATTAGACCCATTATAGAGTACAATTCCCCTTTTGGTATGTATCTCACAAGACATCTACAACAACTGGAAAGGCCACAGACATACCTCACAAAGAGGATTACCGGCCTCAAACAGATGCCCTACGCAGACTGTCTCAAAAAACTGCAGCTTTACTCCGTTGCATATCGCCTACTCATAGGCGATCTCTGCCTAACACACAAAGCTATGTCAAACCCAAAGCTTTTAGACATGCTCCACTTAAAGAAATCCCAGTCCCTATGGGCTACATGCTCTAGGGACCTAAACCTTGTCACCACAATACACAGAACATGCTGGAGGGATAGATTCCTGTCCCAGAGACTTACCATACTCTGGAACAAACTACCTAGCTATATCAAACAAAGCTCCTCATTAGCACTCTTCAAGAAAAATCTTGATGATTGGATGGGAGATAGGAAACTCACCCCGGGGATCACTTCTGTGGCTCTGCCAGACAGTGGCACAGGAAAATAATTTTCTTGGGTGGCGAAAACCAGGGTACTTTTGGCTAAGCTTATATAGGCCCTAGGGCCAATAGCCTAGTACCTACATATGAACCTATGAACCTATGAGATGGAAGAGGAGGGTTGCATTTGGTTGCATGACATGCTTCTGACAATAGTTTGCAAAAATGCATTTATGAGTCAATAGTGTGTGTGTGTGTGTGTGTGTGTGTGTGTGTGCAAAGAAGGCATAGTTTAGCATTTTTATAAAATAGTATGGACTGTAGTCACTGAATAATGATAAACACAAGTTTTAGATCTCATACCCTTCAGAAATGTTTTGCTGTTTTAAAACCTGTTATATATATAAGAGCAATATTTAAAATCTGCTCCTAATCTGAGTCTTTGTCACCGATTCTTGAGCTGAGGTTGGGAAGCCATGGGGTGCAATGAGTTGCACTGTATGGTTCTGAAACAGTGAGATATGACATTCTTCTGTGTCATTATTTATGTATTTTATTTATCTGATAACAAGCAAACATCTTGTGTACACAGTCATACAAGGAGTTTTAATCAGTGGTCACATCCCTGTATGTTTGTGTGTGTGAGAATACTTGGTGCCTGCATCCTAGAGGAGTTATAGCGTAAAGTAAGGAATTGATTGAGATAAACAGGAGCATCATATGAGGCATGTTCTTTGGGTACAATCCTTTATTTCCTTGTTTTGTTCACTGTCCACTGTGTGTTAATTTGGTTGTGAATAAACTGGACAGCATGAAGTCTATTAGCTTAATGTTAATATTTTAACTATGAATTCATTTTAATTTAGCTTGCTACATCAGGCACATGGAAGTGAAATGTATCGTGTTGGGCTACAACAGTTTGCCTGGCACTTAGTGCAAATTAGTAAAGTTATGAACAGTTAATGACCTGCTTCCTGTATTCCAATGGTTGATTCCTCATCCTTTATCTGTCTACTGCATGACTCTGACCGTCACTTCAACAGACAGTGCTTATGGGCTGCTCTTGAAAAGGGATATTTGCATCCAATGGGCATTCCCAGACCCTAAGCATATGCTATATAAACAGTCTTTTGAATTTCTACACCCTTGACATAGTTCCTAGTTAATGCTTCAATATATGTTATTTAACTGTGAGTCCTGACATGATTCTTGCTGCTTAATGGCTTGCAAGATCCATTTCAATAAATGTTTCCAAGGAAGAAATGTTTACTGCTGCTCATGTTGTCTATTTTCAAAATGAGAGTTTTTAGCAAATAACTGTTATTGTTTTGCTGTAAAAAAATGAAATAAAATTTTAAATTCTCATCTCTGTAATCACTATATAAGCTAAGATGAAAGCACAACTGAGATAGACTAGCAATAGGATATTTGTATGGTTTGGGGCCTACAACATTACCCTGCCTAGGGCTTCATTTGACCATGATCCAGATCTGCTTGACAGAGAGGTCTTTTTCCTTTTCCAAAGTTTGTAAACTTTATTCATTTTACTGACCATTACATTTATTTGGTAATATTCAAGCAGTCTTTCTGCTAGCAGTTTTAAAATTGACATGCTGTTTGTTAGAACTGATCTTTTCCACTTTAAACATTGCAGGATAGCAGGAAAGTTTTTTTTTAGCAGGTCCTCGAGCTGGTCTAAAAATTTACCTTTAATCTAATGGTCCATTATAAAAAAAAAAAAAAAAAAAAAAAAACACTAAAGTGCATTCTCACTATTAGGAAGGGGAGGCAAACAATGATAAGAAAAAGAAAAAAAATATCTTTATAATACTTACAAGACCAATAATATTTTACCGTTAGTTGAATTTCTATTAATCTGTTCTAAACTGCTGTAAATAAGACCATGCTGCCTTATAAATATATGAAAGATCCAGGATATTTTTACCACTAGTTGAATCTCTGATGATGTGCTCTAAATAGTCAAATATCTTTGAAGTACACCTGTTATGCCAGTTGAATATTTTTGCCAGCTATTGTAAAGTAGGAAGATTAAACTCTCCTAATAACAATATATTGCTGCCTTCCATCATTTGTAAAATGCAGGAATTCAAGAAGTTGTGCAAACCTTTATTCCTGGAGTCATGTGATCTCTACTACTGGCACTTATATAGTCCTTTACCACCTATTCTTTACACTTGTAAGCTATGCCCTTCTTCCTAATACTTTACCACTATAGTCTTTTACCACCTATTCTCTACACTTGTAACCTATGTCCTTCGCCCCATTACTTTGCCACTTTAGTTCTTTACTCAGTCTCTTTTCATTCAACTAGGCCACAGCTCATCACCTGAGACACCTTAATTATTATTAACAAAACAACAAGCTGAATGTGGGCAATTCTCATTATATAGTTTTTGTACAAATTCTTTGTAAAGTGTTGTATCTGCTTTGTAAATGTGATTTTATTCCTCTCATCTATGTACATTGTTTACCAACTTGTTATATTGGACAATTTGTTAACAGCTGTAATTGTTCCGTGCTGTTACTACTACGCATGCAACCAAGGCCGAGCCTTCAATCGGTCAAGTCTGATCAATGCTCTTCCTCAAGTAACCAAAATTAAGATAAAATAAAATCAGACTTAAGATATCATCACCTAATTTTAATTTTAAATGTAAGCAATCAATTTTATTAAAGAAGTCTTTAAGAGCTTCTGTAGCAATTATTTTTATACCATTTTCACAAATAGGTAGAGCCTCACTATCCCCCATTGTTCTACCGAAAGTGACACTATAGCCTGGTATTTTGTAGAGCCACACCTTTGACTTATGCCATTTGTCATTTATCACCCAGAATCACAATCTAGGTCCATAAGCTGTTGATAGCAGAAGTCAAATGTATTTCTTAAGCTCCTAGCATTGATATAGTATAAGAGAGCTGTCCATTTGTTATCATATTATAGCTTGTCTTAGAGAAGTCAAAAAAGCATAGTGAGTCTTCTTATTAGTATCTGTACAAAATTTTAAGACAAAGATAACAAAGCTGGTGAGGAAACACTTTAAAAAAAATCAGCTCTGAATACGAATTTCATTCTGCCAGTACAGTTTTTTAATTTTCCAAATATTACTCTAAGATGTGAGCAATAGGGAAAACAAATGAATACAGCTATCTGTGTCCTCTCACAAGGCTCAGTTTAAATTTCCTGAGCATTTTTGCCAGGTACATGTACCAGGAACCATTTGAAATGTCAGGACCCACTAGAGTGAGTCCCAAAATTTCACAAACACATGAATGTCCTTCACGATAAGGAAACCAACAGAAGGATAAAATAGAATTCTTCTTTATTAAGACTTCTGGTACCTCAGCCTTTCGCCTTCAAGGAATAAATACACCAGTGAAATCACTTCTTTTTATACATCAAGTGCCCCAATCAAATCACCACTTAGCTTCCCAATTAAATAATTCAATAATTAACTAATTAAACAATCAAATGAGTTCCCAAATTTGCAGACTAAATGGTCAAAAAACAGTCTTACATATATGAAGTCTCAAGATGAGCACATCTCAGGATATTCCTTTTTCTCTGAGGTATGATGATCGTGAAGTTAGTATACACAAGTTCTAGAGGTGCAGGAGGGATTGCCGTCCCTGCAAAAAGAAGTTTAAGAGAAGGAGCATTGTTCAAGATTCTCTCTTCTCCAAGATTCGCTCTTCTCCTTCATTTTCATTTTTTTTTCTTTATGTCGGCATTTGGAGTGCCGACATTTCAGTCCGGAGCCACATGCACCTCTCCTTTAGTCTGTGCACAATGTTTTGCATCAGGGATAAGTATTTCTACAAATATCTCTGTCCTTTTTCAACCCTCAGCCAGGTCAGATCTTTTACTATCATGTATTGTTGAAGTGTTGTGCATAATACCTAAAGTTACTTTCAAAGTACAGTGGATATGAAAAGTGTACACACCCCTGTTAAATTGCCAGGTTTTTGTGATATAAAAAATTAAGACCACAATAAATCATTTAAAAACATTTCCCACCTTTAATGTGACCTATAACCTGCACAATTCAATTGAAAAACAGACAAATCTGTTAGGGGAAAAATATAAAAAATAAAAAAACATACAATAAGTGTGCACACCCTTAAACTAATACTTTGTTGAAGTACCCTTTGATTTAACTACAGCATTCAGTCTTCTTGGATAGGAGTCTATCAGCATGGCACATCTTGACTTGTCAATATTTATTCATTTATGTATTTATTTATTTTACATTTTTTACTGGGAAAGTCCGACTGAATATATGTCCATTTTCAGTGGAGGCACAGGGAGAAAAGCTCCAGAAAGCAGAGTGCAAATACATTAGGAACAATAGAAACATTTGGAGATAAGTATAATATGCAGTTTTCAGTAGGGATAAAACATAGTAGACAACATCAAAATCATGTGGCTTCAGTTTTAGACAATAATACATGCAGTTATAAGTCCCGTCAAGAATTCATACACTTATTAGAGTATATGACTGAAATGCTTAGGGAGAGTTTGCAGGAATGGTGAGTGGTGATTAGTCAGTGTTTAAGCAGGGACATTACCAGTGCTGTTGGAGGTGTAGTTTGAGGCTTTTTTTGAACTGGGTTAAGGAGGATTGGTGAGTAAGTTCGGCAGGTAGCATATTCCAAGTTTTGCCTACTGAGTTGATGAATAGAGAGTCCCCAACCACATTTATGCTCTTAGTTGTTTATACCAGCAGTTTGTCAGCAGAGCATAGTGACCTCAGGTTGCTGTATGGCTTGATGATCTTATTTAGTGCTGGTGTTTTTTCGGGTTGATATAGTATTTTGTGGGTTATTACAAGTTGGTTGTATCGGAGAAGACTGGGCCACTCCAGCCATCCTAGGTGAGTTAGGTTGATACAATGATGGGTCCTAGAAGTAGCACCTGTAGCATATCTAGCAATATGGTTGTAACAACTAGCAAGTTTGGTAAGGGTGGAGAGGAATTTAGAATTAAAGTAGGCTACAGCATCATCTAGTGGAAGTTCTTTAAGTATGGCCCAATTGGATGCTCTGAGTTCATTCTGAAAGTCAGTGGAATTAAAGTTCTTGTTGTTTCTGATAGATTTATATAGAACTCGGTGGTGGTTATCTACTATATGCTTAATGATGTAAGTAAGTAGGTGGTCACTTATATCATCTGGGAGGGTTATACAGGTCTGGGTGATTGTTGATAAGAATCTAGTCTGGGATACTGCCTTTGTAGTTGTATTTATTTATTCTGGTGGGTGAGGATATAAGTTGGCTATAACCATGAAGGTTTATATGGGTGGTGGGAGATTCAGAGGAACAATTGTTCCAGTCAATATTAACATCTCCTAACACCATAGTTTCATGGGGTATGTGTTGGAAAGCCATTGGAGGAAGTCTTCTAGGGTATTTGCATTGTTGCCTGGGGGGATATAAATGCAGGCAATGAATATAGATTTACTTTTGTTAAGCTGTAGTTTGCTAACTAGGGCTTCTGCATTATTGAACAGGGGGGTTGTTGTGGGGCTAATGTGACATCTATTGTGTTTTTAAACAGAACTGCCACTCCTCCACCTTTCCTGGTGTTTCGGTCTAGTCTAAGTATATTTTACCATGATGGGATAACCTCATCAATTTTAGTTCCTGGTTTTAGCCAGGTTTCTGTAAGACATAGCACATCAGGTGAGTAGGTGGCTAGAAGGGCATGAAGATTATGGACCTTGTTGTTAATACTCCTGATGTTTAGGTGACAGGTCAGGAGAGAGTTAAGAGAGTTAGGGGACCTTGAATTTGACCATATGTTGAAGGTGGTAGTGGGCTGGGAGCTTGTGGAAAGGGTGGACCCAGGGTTAGGATGGATGTCCCCATACCTCATCAGAGTAAATTGTACAGTGGTTATTAGTTTCAGCACTTTACTTATTATCTTATGATAATATCTAGTTTTGGGGAAGATGGACCATGGTCTAATTAGTCGGTGGTTGTTAAAAAGTGGAGAGGACAGGTTTGTAGTGAGCTAGGGGTTGGTCTGATTCACTCAAGGTGGGAGAAGACATGGTATGAGATATGGGGTGGTGATAGCCAAGATAGGGCTGGTTTTCATAGATGGATATAACTGGGAGGAACATAATTGGTCTCATCTTGATAGTAGTGGCACTTGATAAGGAATGTGGGTGGAGAATTAAGAGGGATGTTGGTGGCAGGAAGGGGTGGTGTATGTGGGGTGGAGTATGGATGTGTGGGTTATCTGTGATAGGTTGTAGGAGGGGGAAAGTGGTTTATTTGGCTTAAATGTAGCACTAGAGGGGGCAGGTGGAATTTGGTGGCAGGGTGGGGCACAGAGCAAGCCTGAACAGAGCGGGGCTATACCAAGCTACAAGGATTTCTAGGGTCTGTGAGCATGCAGGCTTAAAAAATACAACTTTACAGTGATTTTATGCAGTTCTTTTTAAAGTGAGCTGTAATTTACCCAATTTTACTAAATTTCTTTGGAAGTAAGCTGTGTTTTTACTCAATATTGTATTAAACAGAATTTGTAGTTTAGCCTGACAATTTTACTGAGTGTTGGGAGTAAGCAAGCTTTTAACCTGAATTTTGTACAGATATGTTATTTCTTTAGCAACTGTGAGATGTAGTAAGCAGGGGGAATGTGTTATACAGGCTGTATTGTGCTGTAGAATGCTTATTTTATTACTTATTACAGCAGTCTGACTAGGTAGTCTAAGACTGTTAAGCTATCCTTTACTATGGACCATAGGCTAGCCGTAGACCCAGTTAAGCCAAGCAATCTATTAGCATAACTGTTAGACTTAAGATATAGACCTTGCAGTCCTTTTCCTTAGCATGGGACAGTGCAGGAATGCTTTTCTGCTAGTTTGCCCACTCTTCCTTGCAAAAGCGCTCAAAATCTGTCAGATTTATTGCGAGGGCATCTCTTGTGCACAGCCCACTTCAGGTCACCCCACAGATCTTCTATTGGATTTAGGTCCGGGCTCAGGCTGGGCCATTCCAAAACGTTAATTTCCTTCTGGTGAAGCCATTCTTTTTTTGATATGGATGTATGCTTGGGGACACTGTCATGCTGAAAGATGAAATTCCTCTTCATCTTCAGCTTTCTAGGATATGCCTGAAGGTTTTGGGCCAAAAGTGACTGGCATTTGGAACTGTTCATAATTTTCTTCACCCTGACTAAAGCTCCAGTTCCAGCTAAAGAAAAGCAACCTCAAAGCATGATACTGCCACCACCATGCTTCACCATGGAGATGGTGTTCTTTTGGTGATGCAAAGTGTTATTTTTTGCACCAAATGTACCTTTTGGATTTGTCATCAAAAAGGTCAGCCTTGGTCTCATCAGGCCATAGCACATTTTCCCACATGCTTTTGGGAGACTTGATGTATTGTTTTGCAAATTTTAGCTGGAACTGGATTTTTTTCTCTGTAAGAAAAGGCTTCCAACTTGCAACCCTACCCCAATGCACAGACATATGGAGAATATGGGAGATTGTTGTCACATGTAGTATACAACCAGCATTTGCCAGAAATTCATGCAGCTCATTCAGTGTTGCTGTAGGTCTCCTGGCAGCCTGCCTGACCATTTTTTTTCTTGTCTTTTCATCAATTTTGGAGGGATGTCCAGTTCTTTGCAACATCACTGTTGTCCCATATTTTCTCCACTTTTTGATGACTGTCTTCACTGTGTTCCATGGTATATCCAATGCTGTGGAAGTTTTTTGTACCCTTCTGACTGATACCTTTCAACAATAAGATCCATGTAATGCTTTGTAAGCTCTCTGTGAACCATGGCTTTTGCTGTAGCAGGAAACTGAGTAAATGTCAGGAAAATCCTACTGGGACAGCTGAACTTTATTTAGGGTTAATCAGAGTCTCTTTAACTGATGGCAGGTGTGTACCCAAGAAGATTGAATGCTGTAATTAAATCAAAAGGTGCTTCAACAAAGTATTAGTTTAAGGGTGTGCACACTTTTGCAACCAGCTTATTATACGTTTTTTTATATTGTTTCTCCTAACAGATTTGTTTGTTTTTCATTTGAATTGTACAGGTTATAGGTCACATTAAAGGTGGGAAAAGTTTTGAAATGATTTATTGTGGTCTCATTTTTTATATCACAAAAAACGGGCATTTTAACAGGGGTGTGTACACTTTTTATATCCACTGTATATAGCCCTAGTAAGCATTCCTTTTGTAACACAGACAAATAAACATTATAACTAATTCCATCACATTTTGTGTAAGGGTTAACAAACTGGACTATTAATCGAAATATGGAAATTCCACACAGGCAGTAGGTGGACCCCAGATCCTGGTGCTGTGAGACAGAAATCTTAACCACCAACCATCTGTTAACTTTCAACTTGTTGATTTGGTTTATCATAATGGGCTCCCTATTTCTGATAATCCTTCATAGACCTTCTGTCTTCTTTATTCTTGCTATCTATTGATCTTCTGTTCTCTAAATCATCTGCATCTATTAATCTTAGTAAAGCCTCCTGTTAAACTTAACTTTGCTAAAGGTATGACTTCACCAGTTTCGCAATGATTTTCATCATATCACTAATCCTCTTGACTATTCTTAACTGCTTCATGAATATTAATCCTGCCGGGGTCCCGAAAATTCTAAAGCTGACCCTGCTTTTTAAGTTATGTATCTGATATGGGAACGTTCCAGTGTGAAACAATGACTGTCTCATGCCCACAAGAATTTGTTTAGTCTCTTGCTTTCTGTGGCAAGTATATCACATTTTATTTTTCTTTCTGAATAAAGACATAATGGATCATACTGCATTGAAATAGGAGGTAGGTATGGTTAAATTAAGCAATTTTGGCTGTTTCTACAGTACAAAAATAGGGGTGGTTTGTATAGCATGTATGCTTCTGTGATAAATCATAATTTGACAAACGGGAGTACAACAGTTTGGGGAAGGGCTGATGAACTACAGGCTAACTAATACTACCACAACTTATGGTTTACTCATGTGTGATCTGTAGATTATAGACATTATAAATACAGTATGTATGGTTAAATAAACTGCAAACAACTAGTAACAAAACTGATGTAGACCTGTAGATACCAGATGGAAAACAATGCTCGTACTCGAGATGATTCACGATAATCCTTTATTCCACAAAAATAACTGGTTAAGCGCTTTCAACTGGTGACCCTTCTTCTGAGGAAGACTGGGTCACCAGTTGAAAGCGCTTAACCAGTTATTTTTGTGGAATAAAGGATTATCGTGAATCATCTCGAGTACAGTATGTATGGTTATTTGGCCATTTGTATGATTATACAAACAAACACACCAACTAGTTAATGCACAGGAGTGAGGCAGAACACTGTGAACTTAATTACCTGGTGCAGACATGCTTATATGAAGTGCTGTTGGCTGTTATGAATTGGTCAAGTCAAAAATGAAGGGTGAAGTGTGTAACAGGTATTGATTTGAACAATTGAGTTAATTAGGACATTGTTCTGGAACAATTGTTAAGAATGACTGAGGAAAGTTGTGCAAAGACATCTGCATGACTGGTTACCTTGGTATGGTACAGAACTCTGTAATTACATAACAACTGTTAGTCTGTGTGTAGGCTGCTGGGCAGACAAATTCTGATATGTGAGAGCACCCCAAGTAAAGAGATGCATTTGTACTGTGGAAGGGAAGAAAATTGCTGCTGACACTAAGAAATTAAGGGACCATACATTGGAGGAGCAGAAAAGAGGGAGCGGATGTTAGTGAAGCAGGCAGAAAGGGCTTGCAGAGGGGTTATCAGTTGGTTGAGCACATGTTAAGGGATTTCACTATGGAGAAGCTAGACTGGGGTCCTCAAAAAGTTAAGACTTATCCTGGTGGGGTAAAGTGAGAAGGGTAAAACTGTAAGCAGTGAATCATAACTTTACAGTGAAAAGAAAATGTTTTACAAAGTTAGGTCGATTTATAACTAAGAAGAGCCACTTGGCCAATCAACCTTGTCCACTGTTGTTGGACTAACTAGACATCTTATTTAATATGCAATCGATAAACCTCATAAATATGACTGATGTCTCAGTTTCTAGGTCTCATTCACTGTTTTTTTTTTTTTTTTTACTGTAGTATCTTTGCAGGAAGGCTTTTATAATTATTCATCACTCTTTAAATAATACTCTGTCACATCTACCGTTGAACTGCCCATATTGTATGTGCCTCTTGCCTTCTTACTTTTTTAAAAAAAGGTAAACACTTGCATTATGGATTATCTTATAACACATCATTTCTATAGTCTTCCCACCCTCTTTTTTCCCCAAAACTGTTTGTTAAGCTCTTTTAGTCTTTGTACAGTTTCCGATGCAAATTAGGCACCATTTTATTTCTCACTACTGAGTTGCTTCTACATTGTCCATGTCTCTGTGTCAACATACTTATTGTCCCTCCAGAACTTCACAGTATATTCCAGATAGGGTTTTACTTGATGTCTATAAATAAAAGAGAACAGATTATCATTTTCTACTGGCTGTCCTTCTTCCAGGAAGCAGGCAGTTCCTAAATAATTACAACAGTAACACGGAGCCCAAGAAAATTATTTGCAAAACCTTTCCAGAAAAATTAGCCCAGGTGTGCTTCAAAGAGAAATAATGTGATTCATGACATTGAAATTCCATGAACAATGATGTACCTGGAAGCAGAGGTATGACAATCCAATAGTGGAATTGGAGCAATGCTAACAAAAACAAATGATGAAAAATGTTCTCTTTAGATAATAGGAGATATAGTGGCATAAGCAAACACTGCAGCTGGCCAACACAGAACACACCACCACCATCACCCTGGAAGGTGCTTTAGAGAACAATCCTGTACTCTGCCTTCAGTAGGCAAGAACAGCTGGCAGAATTCACCTGCTTGCGCAGACACTGGATAATTTATGCTGAATTATGTTACTCAACGAAATGAAGTAGAAGTAAGCCCACACCTCTGCAGATGATGGTTGTAACTGCTATGACTATGACTATGACTATCCTGAAACTGCCACTTTCCATAGGCATTGGCCAGTTGCAAACTGCAGAAGTTCATGAATTACCTCTTGGTTAATGCAGACTAGTACATATGGGCCCCAGAAACACAAGTCACCATTACCCCGTAATTCAAGTCTTCTGGAATATATAGTGCATACTAAGTGTTCTTGAAGCAGTGGATACCATACCTAATAAAACATGAGAAGTACAAGGTGGCAATGCATGTGCATACCTCAAAAGGCATTTTTTTGTGATAATACAGACTACAACCTCAGTATGTGTGCCCACTAGCCACAGGGTAATTATGATGCCAATGTCTGACATGCCAGTGCTCTCCATCACTCGTTTGAAGGTGGATTTATCCCCATGCACATTTATTAGATGATGCCAAATATCAGCTAGAGCCATGGTTACTAGCACCTGTACATCTTCCACATAGGTCATCACAGTAACACTACAACCATGACTGCTGCTATGAGTGACACATCATTGAACCGATCTTTAAGCAGCTGAAGGTGTGTTTTCACTTTCTGGACAGATTTAATGCCACCCTCCAGTACACGTCATAAATACTTTTTGAATGCTTAGCACCTGCTGCGTCCTGCATAACTTGACCATGACTAAGTGGAACCCCATCAAGGGTATGACAGTTGACAGTAAGGATAATGTTTAAAATGGCCAGTTATCTACAGTATCCCTATGTCAGGAAGGCCCAAGAGGAACGACACATACAGGTACACCAGATTCGTAATGCTATAATCACTGGGTTCACATGAAGGTAGATTTGCATACCTGCAATAAAGGTGTACATTTTAATCATACCTATATAACAAGACTAAAATCACATCTTCTAGCTAAAGTTTTAGATATATTGGTAAAAATAAAAATGTCACAATGTTAGCAAGGTATCAGTGTGCAGGGGTCATCTTCACTTCCCCTGCCAAGAGCACAAAGATCAGGAAGTCACAGCGCCCATGGGCATCTGCAGGTCAGAATCATACTGTTGAACATAGGATCACCTGCAGGCTAAAGCCCTTCCCCAGTACTAGACTGTGAAGGAATGTCCCGCCTGTGATCTAGTAGCCATACCATGACCATGCTGACAGATGGTTAAAGCCAGAGATGGAAAAACAGAAGCAGCCTTACCATTCTGGTCTATGTGTGAAACAGGTTGAGACTCAACAACACCATCACCAGTGGTAAGACTGCTGACAGTATCCATGGCACAGATACTGGTCACATCCTCTGCTTATCATGGTGAGTATTAGTAGCTGTGGAAGGACCAGCAGTTCCATCATTCACCCCTGCTGGTGACTCTAGACCCAGTGCTATGAATTACTGACAGAAACTCCAGGTTGAGTTCCCCAGAATCGGCAACAAAAGTATATGTCAAAATATTAAGTTCTCCATTAAGAAGAAAATGGAAATATGAAGATACCATGTTGTGCTGAGGTAGACATCCAATCATGTAAGGGAATGGGAAAAAAAACTCACTACTTGCAACCTGCAGACAGACATTCGGAATACCCATGCTGACAGCAACTATGTATTGCAGGTCCCTTATACTTCCAGATGAATGTGTATATACAGGTTAGATATAGGTCCTGACTGACAAGGTATATATATATATATATATATATTTAATTTTATATAAAGTCCAGTTTAATACGCGGAAGAAAGTGCTAGTCACTAGCTCTCTGTGCTTTTATTAACTAGTTTGCGTTTATTAACCAGTTTTCTTTATATATATATATATATATATATATATATATATATATATATATATATATATATATACACACATACATATATGTACACATATACATATATAAAATTATACCCAAAACCAAAACTCAGTTTATGGTCAAAGAGCTAACAAAATATTAAAACCGTAACTTTGAAGAAAAAAAACTGTATAAAACACTAAAGAAAATTATGACAACTCTTTAACTTCTAAGAGTGTGCTAACCACCAAACATTTTTTTGACATTATCTAAAACCAATAATTTAAAGCCTGTAAAATTAGAACAGTTTAAACTATGTTTAGCCAATGCATTCCTATTATCAGAGTTTCTAATTGCTGCAGAACATTCTTTAATTCTCGTAGAAAGTCTTCTTGAGGTTTTCCTGATATAAAAGGAAGTGCAGGACAAACATATACTACAAATGTAGAGTTACAATCAAAATATTTTTTAAAGTAAATATTAAAATTATGTTTAAAAGCATAATGGAACACAATTCATGCAGGGAACATTACAATTTCTCTGGATTCTGTTAAATTAGAAAGTGATAAAGGGCTGTCTCTATTTTCAAAAAGTGGTGCAACACTCTTAGAAGTTAGAGTTGTCATGGCAACTCGGGCTGAATGCTGATGCTCTGCCTGGCCTTAATGAATATTTAGATATTAAGTGTGTATTGAAATGATGCAAATGATGCCTTATAGTTTACTTGTCACCATTGGTTAGTGCACTTTCAAATGTTTGTTATTTTTAGTTTCTATAGGTTATCGTCATTTAGGCTGGTTATTTATACTGTAAATATTACTGATTGGTATACAATATGTGTACATTATTCATGATCTAAAGCATTATATATTGGAATCAAAGTGTAATTTGACATATTCTGAAGTCCAATTTAATAAATGGATGAAAGCGCTAGTCACTAGCTCTCTGTGCTTTTATTAACCAGTTTTCTTTAGTGTTTTACAGTTTTTTTTCTTCGAAGTTATGGTTTTAATATATATAAATATTGTAAATAATATATACTTAAATATATATATATATATATATATATATATATATGAATGCATATAAAAACCAACAGGGCCCTTATAAGCCTAGCCATGCAACCTAACCCCATTGCATCTCCTGGTAACATGCATGTCTTAATTGGTGGAGAGCTATGTTAGGAGGGCTAGAGGAGGTTGCCAAAAAGTTATGTGTTTGTAGGGGGTAAGGTATGTCAGTTAGGGAATGTTTTCTGTCTACATCTGTCTAGAAGAGGCAAGAGTAACAACCTGGGGATGCATTTATGATTTTCCATCCAATGGTCAAGATTACATTGAATAGGGTTAGGAATGGACTCTGCTTTATGTGGATGGGGACCCTATTCCATTTGAGTCACATAGCTGTCTCACCCAACATGTTCAACTTGTGTTGCAAGTAAAGTTCAAATCCTTGTATCTAGTGTTTCTGGTGCTGCTTGTTTTGTGAATGAACAAAAGCTCCATCAGGGATGGATCTAATGATGTTTTATATGCCAAGTACAGATTGCCTCTCAACAACCATAGGAGAAGGAGTATAGACCAGGGCTCCAAGGTGATCTGTACAGGACAGTGTGTTAATAGCCTGGACTCTCTTGGTGAGGTACCTCTGTGGGCATTCCAGCTGTTTGCATGTGCCTAGTCAGGTACATGCCAAAGGCAGCACTGCACTCAAAGATGGGTCTGATAATGGAGGAGTAGAGTGATACTACTACTTCCTCGGATCTGGATGCCATACTCTTACTTATAAATTGTTTGACATGGAAACATTTTCTTACTACCTTGGCCACATGTTGATCAAAGGCCAGATTTCTGTCTACATATGCTTCCCGATTGCTGGGTAAATGTTTTGCTAGAAGGCAGTGTAATGCACTTCTTTGCAATGAATTTTAATCTGTGGTTTTGGTACCAGTAATTTGTCTCCGTTAGATACTCTTGCAGGATGTTAAGTATCATAACTCCCAATTTTCAGTCATCTGTGAACTTGTTGAAGCAGAGGCCCTTCACATTAGCCAAACACCAGCAGGCCCAGTATAAAGCCCTGTGGTACCCCACTGGTGACCCACCTCTTGGTGAATGTGATCACACTAAAATTGACTTCTTGGGTCCTATCTGTAACCAAGCTGGCAATTCCGCAAGTTGTATAGGGATTAATGCCTAGTTCAGGGAGTTTGCCCACAATACTAGAGTGGGGTATTATCTTGAACATAGCTGGGTCTAGGTAGGCTATATGCACCATTTTCGCTTCATCCATTGCCCTGGTTATCTTCTCAAACTCTACCCTGTAAGGGAGGCAAGACCTTCCTTTGACAAAACCAAACTGGGATGGCTCCAGTGCCTGTAGGTTGCCAAGGTCTTTGTTGATCACTTCCATGATAATTCATTCCATGGCTTTGCGTATTAGACTCATCTGACTAATGGGTCTGTAGTTTCTGGGGTCGGTTGATGGTCCATCCTTGTGAATGGGAATGACCATTTCCATCTTCCATTTAATTGGTTCCTGGCCTGTTTTGAGTCTGTAGTTGAAAAGTGGCTCAAGTGGTCCTCCTTAGGAGGCATCATGGGATATTGTCAGACCCCATTAAGGATGCGTTTTTAGCTTTAGTGAGAACAGCAGTTAACTGCTCCCTGCTGATAGTTGGGGTGGGGTGCTGGTAGGGATTTCACAAGTGTTTGTGGGTGGAGGTAAAGGCTTTGTTGTCCAGCACATTCGCTATGTCACTGTGCATAGTGAAGGTGGTACCATTTACTACCAGTTCATGCACACTGGTGTGTGTTACCTTTGAGGTTTTAGACGTGGCTGTATTAAGGTCTTGTAGTTGTCTTTAGCCTATCTTGATCTTGTTGTATTGAATTAGCCCTCTGTTTGCTGTTAAGTTTTATTAAAGAGCTCTTGTCATTATGACAGTTGCTCTTTCTGACTTTGGCCACGATTGTTTTCCTTTTGTTATATACCCTATTAAAATTATGATTCCACCAGTGTTTGTTTTGGGGGGTTGTTTTTGGCTTAGATCTGGTAGTCACAGCAGCTACAATGCAGCCACATTCATGTTTGTACAGTGTTTCTGTGAAAAATTCTACATAGGCTGTTGTGAACTCAGAGTTGGGTGGGGCATTGAATTTTACAGTGACCTAACTTTTGATCTAAGTGTGTCTATTGTTCTAAGAAAGTCCTTCCATATTGCAAAGCTCTAAATCTGGGGATGTCATTGCCCTCCTTTACTCAGCCCTCATTAGACCAGTTATTGAATATAACGTTCCCTTTGGCATGTATCTGTCCAGACACACGCAATGACTGGAATGCCCACAGAGACAACTTACTAAAAGGATACAAGGTCTAAACATGTCTTACATGGACAAAGTCAAAGCCCTGTCATTATACTCAGTATCCTACAGATTGCCAAGTGGTGACCTGTGTCTGGCATACAAGGCATTCTCTGACCCATTACTGATGGATTTACTGCACATCAGCAAGTCACATGGCATCAGACATATTCTGACTAAGGATCTAAACTTCTTCTGAAACATCAGAACAGTTTGGAAGGACAAGTATCTCTTGCAGAGGATATCACTGCTCTGAAACAGACTCCCTCACCTTCATAAAACAAAGTTTATACATGTTCATATTCAAGCTCAACTTAGACCTACGAATGGGAAAGAGGTAATTTATCCCAAGACTGCCCCTGTACTTCTATGGGACAAAGGCAGCTCCTAAATGCTTTAACCCATACATGGGTACCCTTGTCAAATTATCTATAGTATGATCCCAGTTATTCTTATTAGGGGTAATATATAATTTTACTGAGATAGAATGTAAGAGGCCCTTTGGTGCATGCTTGACCATCTTCACAATTGGTCATTGGCAGTCTGTACAAGGGATATGAATGAATCCCGTTCTGCTTGTTTATAAATTTTATTAGATGGAAAATTCCTGGATTTCATTTGAGATTGAAAGCAGAGAGTGCCTGGATCACTACCACACATGTTTATATCAACATGCCTGTTCAGCTGTCTGATGCCTCAGGTGCTCTGGGCATTGATTTTATGTGGGCTCCTCAGGTAGTGCCCGTGGCATTTATCAGGAGTCTGACATGGGACTGCATGAAGGAAATCTCAAGGGTCTGGCTTCTCTGAGCCAGACATATCCACCACTCAAGTTCTTGCTGAATACCAGACATGATGGGTATCTTCTCTTCATCACCTGTAGCGACTGCCTGTGTTGACTCCAGATGCTCCTGAGGTATCACTGGTGATTTCTTATATGCAGTTTTCTTAGGAATACCATCAAGATTACAAGTACAATTTACCTAGGAATTTTTAGGCAGCCCTTTGTAGTAACTTACTTCCTCTAGGAAATCTGATGAAAATAAATTTTCAGGGACTGCATATTTTGTCCTGAGGAAGGAAGGCTCTCTGTCTGGTTGAGCCCAGAGGGCCAACAGGAATATTAGTGTTTTAGATACTGTAAAGTTTTACTTGGGGAATTTGAGATATAAAAGCAGAGAAAGAGAGAGAAGGGAATAAAGAGAGAGCCTAGAAAACAAATAGTGTGAACTGAAGTGCCCACTTTAACCTTCCATAGAACTGGGCCATGATAAGAGCACTGCATCCGCTCTGGCAGTATTCCAGAGGGCTTTCTAAACAGCAAGAAAAACAACATAGAAGGCCCTTTGGAATCACTATTTAACAACATCCTCCAAGCAGGCTTTTTACCTCATGAATTGACAGCAGCAACAGTCATCCCTCTACACAAAGGCAGGCCATTCATGGACCCTGGAAATATAAAACCATACATCTCACTAGCCTCATATGCAAAGCCATAAAAAATTATCATGGAAATGATTGATAATGGCATAGCAAACTCCAACCCAATTTGGTTTTGTCAAGGACAGGTCATACCTACTCAATCTTGTAGACTTTTTTTTGAGGTCACCAAAATGGATGAGAGCAAAATGATTCACATTATCTATATTGACCTGGCCAAGGCATTTGACAATATGCAACTCAAGTACTGTTGACAAACTCAAGAGGCTAGGTATAACCCCTTATGTCTCCAGCTAGCTCACAGACAGGATCCAGGAAGTTAAAAAATGGGATTCCACTTCTACAAAGAGGCCAGTCACCAGCAGAGTCACAAAGGGATCGGCCCTTGAACTACTACTTTTGGCATCAACTTTTCTGAAGTCAAGACCAATATCAATGGCTTATGGTGGGCCAGATTTGCAGATTGCAATTTAGAAGGAATCATAGAATCCCCCATCAACACTAATGTTCCCTAAGGAAGGCTGACACAGACAAATAACTGGTGTCAGAGCCATACACCAAAACTAAATGTCAAGAAATGTACAATAGTATCCTTTGGAAAGTTATCCAGCCCTAGTAACTCCCATATTGGCAACACACAATAGACATGACACAGTTTTAACTCCCATATTGGCAACACACAACAGATTCGGCAGTTTTCAAGTACTTGGTAACACAGTGTGATAATCAAAGGCTAGATTATGGTCCATCAAATGTAGTATCCCTATTCAATTAAAGTCATGAAAAGGGAGAAGCAGTGCTGCCTTGGCCAGAAGGGAGCAATAAGTATCATGCTCAGCCTGTCTGACCTCACTTTACCAGTACCTTGAGGATCAGAGGTAACTGAGGAAAGGCATACAGGAAGAGATCAGGCCATCTGAAGGTGAAGACATCTGTCCTTCATAGCCTGATATCTGATGGGTTCTTGAACAGAACCTTTGTAGTTGCCTGTCCTGGGCAGAGGTGAAGAGATCTATGCTGGGATGTTCCCATTAATGGCCAATGTCCAGGAAGCACTCTTTCCATAAAGTATCCATTCATTAGGGTCCAGAAGTTCCCTGCTTAAAGAATCTGCTATGGTGGTGTTCTGGCCTGGGATGTTTAATGTGACATGTCAGTTTCAATTCTTGTGCTAAAAGTCAAATCTTTTATTACCAGACTGCACACAGGGTAAGATTGAGTTCCCTCTTGCTTGTTTGGGTACTGCATGACTGTGGTATTGTCTGTCCAAAATCAGCTGTGCTCCTGGGGACAGGTTGTTTTGAAAGGCTCACATCACTAGAAGCACAGCTA
This sequence comes from Protopterus annectens, assembly GCF_019279795.1. NCBI lineage: Eukaryota > Metazoa > Chordata > Ceratodontiformes > Protopteridae > Protopterus > Protopterus annectens. The sequence continues at coordinate 1,808,792,576 of NC_056728.1, read as the reverse complement.
GCAACTCTCTCTATGTACAAATTTTCTTTGCTCTGGGGGTCTAGATACCCTTGCATCTTCAGGAGTTTTATGTGTGCACTCCAGGCACTTTGGACAGTCTACTGTGATTGTGTATTGGAGACAGACAAGACAATTCTGCATGATGGTGTCTTTCCATGAAAGATCATTTTTTAAGCAGGGGAGAAGAGGCACAAGGGTTTGTATTTGCAGTGTTGTGTCCAAGCATTTTTTAGGGAATCATTGGAGTTTCCTCATATACAGTTTTACGAGGGGAATCATTAGAATGCAGGATGCTATGTATCCCAAGGCCCATAGATACTTCCTTGCATACAGAGACTGTCTGCTTTGGCAGCAGGCTATCTAGGCAAGTTTGTTAGAAAGGAAACAGTCTTGGGGTAGGAAGGCCTTGTTGTACTGAATCTTTCAATGTACCCATAAAGAGAATTCCTGTCTGAGGCTGAAGTTGTGACTGCAGAAGGTGAGAGCAAGTCCTACATTCTGAATGCAATTCATGGTAATTTGCAAAACTGTTTGAAGTCTCAGGATGGATTTTTCCTGGATGAGATTAGTTGCCCAGGTAAGGATAGTTGTGTATCTCTAATATTCTGCATTGGGCTATAACCACAGCAAGACATTTAGTGAAAAACTAGAACAGTGGATAAATCAAATGGTAAAAGTACAGAAATGGTAGTGCAAACCTGCAGCCACATACCTTCGCTTTGTGGCTGCAAGCCTGCAGCCACAAAGTGAAGGCATTTTCTGTACTCCTTTGCAATAGGAACATGAAGATGGGTGTCCCTCAAATCTTGTATAACCATGTAGGCTCCTATAAAAATTATGAGTCACAGTTTTTGAAGGGGTTGACATTTTTAATTTGGGAATATGTAGGAACTTGTTTAACTGACAGGTCTAAATATTTTTGTCTCCAGATGCCTTCCTTTCTTGGGACTAGAAAGATCCTGGAGTACAACCCTGCTACTTCCTCCCAAGCAAGGACTGGCTGAATGGACCCTTGTTGCAGGAGTTCTTACAATATGAGGAGTGGGAAGACCATCTTGATCTTTAGAGGGCTTTGACATCCCGAGAAAGCAGAGGCCTTTCCTTGAACCAAATGAAATAGCCTTTTTCTATGATGTTTAGGACCCATTGGTCCCTAGTCATGAGTTTACACTGCTGAAAGAAGAAAACCTTCCTCCCACTTGAGGGGTGGGGGGACATAGGTTGGGAGGGAGGGAGCTATGCATAGTCATAGCTGTTGGGGGGGTTTGAGTTTTTGGATCCCCCAGATCTAGGGCATTGCTCAGGGTGCCATCGTCTAGACGGTCTTGGTCTCTGATTGGGGAGTCCTCTTCTTTGTAAAGGCTTAGAAGGGTAATTCTTATACCTAGATGTGGGAAACAAACATAACTTTCACAGTTTTGATTTGCTTCCACTTTTTGTCCAACATCTCAAAAAATGTCTCTGGTAGGGGTCCGAAAAAGGAATTCTTTATTCAGTGTGGCATCCATGAGCTCCATCTTTACTTGGTCAGGCATGTCTATGAGTGACAGAACCTAAGGAAGCTGTTCTATAGGATACATTCAATGTACCCCATTTTAGAGAATGATTGGATACCTGCAGTGCTGCTCTAGTGGCATCCAGAATCTCTCTCTATAAGACCTTGTCTGCAATGTCCTCTACCTTAGTAATGATTTGCTTCTGACAGGGCCAAGTATTTTAACATGTGAATCTGGGAACCAAGAACTCTCAGAGAGGGTACCAGATGTAATTTTTTTTTTTTGCCAAATCTGTCTAGCAATGTACTTTCTCCACCTTTAGTTAAGGGGTGCCCAGTTGCACCCTTGGGGCACCTTTATTGGAATCAGTGGACAATACTGAAGGATAAGTTTTCAGGTTCTTGTAGAGGTGCTTGCTAGTATCAAGGTCTTTATACTAACTGTTCTTCTTGTAGCAGGTGGCAGAGAGTCCGAGTTCAGAAAGAGGTCTTCAGAAACATCCAGTACTAGTTTATTGAAGGAACAGCCAGTGGTCTGGAAGATGGCAGGCTAAGAAGCGGATTAATGTCTTTGGGTTTGTCAGAATTCTTTGCTCTCCCCAAAAAAGACCTCCATCTTATGCAAGGTATCCCCAAATGTAATCTTCTGGGAGAGAAACAGAAGAGAAGGTGCAATCGGAGATAGAATCATGGTAGGATTGAGGCAGACAGGTGTTCAGAATAAAACGATTCTTCCTCATCCTCAGATTCTAAAGATCAGACACCACCTGAAAGAAAACATCCCTCCTTTCACTGAGAGAAGCTTCAGGGACAGGGAGTTGTTTCTGGCTAGTTTCCCCTCGACTTAATAAAGGCCATGAATTCCTAGGCTATTTTAAGAAGGTTTGAGCGTCAAACTGGGTAGTAGTGGCTGAAGACTGGGAAGTAGGCCGAGGCAAGCTGACTGGTCTCTTAGGTTTAGGCATCTGTTTAGAAAGAGATGCCTTGGTATGCAGTTGGATGACCATAACCTCAGTCTGGATTCCAGAAGTTTGTTCAGGCACAACAGTCGAATAAAATAAACTACTTACCTCAATAACCAAAACTCAGACATGGGAGGCTGAAGTCTATAGAGTGACTTCACATCCAACAGACATTAGTGTTGGAGAAACCAAAACAGACTGGCCTGCTGCCATGGCAGTCTCCCAAAAGGTCATGCCATAGGGCTCAGGCCTAGTAGTCGTTGGACCATGGGTCTGTATAAACACCTCACCTAAATTGTCAGCCAACTTGAGTGTGGAATGAGCACAGCCACCCAGTCCTTTTCCTTCCAACTTTTTATCTTTGTGTTTCTTGGGCAAGGTAGCTGCCAAAGCAGAGGAATGAGAAGACATGGAAGGAACCAGGTCCAAGGACTCAATGAGGGCTCCGAGGACTTCAGCCTTATGCTTAAGGGTCTTGGCTCAAAGCATATCCCTAAATAAAATCACACTGAAGCCCCAAACAAAACAGACAAAAGAAATAAAAAGTCTTTACACAGGATTTGTTTCCCACATTTTAAAATGGCCAGCTGCTGCCTGAATATTAATCAGAAGAACATTTTCCCCATAGAAGTACTTATCAGGTTGTTGAGGAGCTCTGGAGAAAATAAGCTGACCGATGCACTGTGAGCATGTGACAAAATGCAGTAGTGCATCAGACTGCAGAGATAGAAAGAAATGATGGTTCACACACATGCCCCTCTTATGCCCAGATGTCCATACATTCGCCCTTGGACATCCATTGGCTAGGAATGACAAAGATTCGGGAAATCATGCGAGTTGCAGGTACAACAGAAGACCAAAGAAATCAGTACTGCAACACTGACTACGAAAGTAAAAAATTATCCTGTCTCAGAAGATTCTCAGTTCTCTTTCTTATTGCACTGCACAAGTACAAGATAGTTCCAAAGGAGAAGACTGTGACCACTTAATAGTGATGAGAGATTATGTGAACAATTATTCCCTCAATCTGTCATACATCTAGTTGTGTCATTACAGATAAAAAATGCCACAAAGTTTTAACAGGTCAGTTCATATTCACCTACTTCTCTAGTGCATACATACTGATGCTGGAATGTTATGTTTGAATGTGTCAATGTCCTTGATGACCTGCTATTTATCAATTATTTAAATTTCCTGCAGTGAAGAAGCCGAGTTTCAAGGCCATGCATTTATCTGTGAAATGAATGACTACTGCACACACTAATTTTGATCTCATATAGTCAAAGAAACAGAAGACTACTTTACAGAAGAGCCATCTATTATTTTTTCCTTTCTAGGGTTGTGTAATCAGACTTAGGAGTAGGATATAGTGTGAGACGGTGGTTCTCCTGCATGCACAAATGTGCCTTGTGAATATTACAGCGGTGTGATATTTCTATATTTGCCTTGTATGCGAATTTCCTGTAAAATGTACTTTAGTTCAACTAAGAAATTATTCAGGCTATTAAAACCTTTCTAAAAATGGTTTGCTTTAAATGTAATCCACAATATACAGATTGCTGAAGTTGCTGTAAAAATAACCTTTTATATTCCTTCCCTTCCTATCCATAATATTTCACTTACTCTCCCTTCCTGATTTCTAGCTCTGTAAAATGTTATCAACCTTTGTCTCTACAGTGTGGCATAGTGCATCAAAAAATTAAAAAAAAAAATAAAAAACGTTTCCAGCTCCACATTTATGTGCTTGGAAGAAGTGGCCAGTACTTTCCAAACAGCAAAGTTTTAAGTCCATCTTCTGTACACTTACAGCTGAACAGTTAAATTCTCTATGGTCAAAGTATCATACGTAGTAGCATTACTCCCAGAAATATCATGAATCAATCTATTGTGCTACTAAACTTCAGACAGCACATGCACTGTATTTATACAGGGACTCCTGTTTTCCATGTTCTTTTTCACATTTTTATTCTCATCATCTTCAAATTCAGACTTCTGAATGCATCTTCTATTATTTCTGGCACCATTTTCTACCCTTATAAAATTGTGAATTTAGTCAGCATAATCTTGAAGTCCGATTTGGGCCAAGAGGCACACCACAGAATAGGAACTCAATTAACTACTTAAGAAAAACTCAGGCCACAAGCTGAAAAAAAAACACATGCAAGGATGACTCAAGGAGGACATTGTAAAGAACAGCTTACCTGAAGTAACTGTACAATCCAAAACAAGAAGACAGTTCTAAAACTGAAGAAAACCATATGGCAGTCTTTATATAATGTGGCAGGAAATAAGGTGTTGATTAAACTGGACCTGTGGCTAATGCACTGACAAACATTCCTTGGGTGTAACAGCCTTACATCTTTACATGCCAAGGTAGGACATATAAACGTTCCTTGGATGCAACAGCCTTACATCTTTACATGCCAAGGTAGGACATATAAATAAATCATCCTTCTGGCCACAGGTATGATGTTGCACTGGGATGCCTCTCTCTCTTTACAGACAATGTGAGGGGTTTGGGTTAGGTCCAGCGGATGCAAGAGGGACTCCTGGTGTTACAGTTCAAGAGGAGGCACCAGTGATGCCAGTGGCCTTTTCCATAAGGACAAATAAATCAGGTAGGGTAATGGTCAGACTATGTGGACCAAGTCTTCTCTGCCATCAAATCTCTTTCTATATTAGTCTCCTGTGCAAAGACAAGATGAAACACAGCGGCACTGTGGGATTGCAGAAATGTACTGAAGTCTTTCCGCAGAACTGCAAAATGGTAATGTGGTACTACCATTCTGCTGAAGGAAGAGTAGTTTCAAGATTATGCACATACCAGTGGTTTTGATGAAGGAAGCAACACACACCTCATTTGTTACTAAAATCAAGCATGCATATATTACAATATAGGCTGTATCAAGAACAGAATAAAAACAAATTGTGACAGTTCCATATCATTGCAACAGTCACAATGCAATAGGAACTAAGGCAACCATTCTCAGACGCAAACCATCGATTATAGGACTAAAATCAAACTTACTGCCACACACATCTCAGTGAATGAGTTTGCTCTCATACAGCAACAAAAATAAAGGAGACATGGTAAGAAGCTGATGTATGCATGTTAAAAATCAAAGTGAAATAAAACGGACATCACCACTACAGAAGGTGAATATGTCTGGCAATATCAGGGGATTAAAGGAAACTGGGACCCTCTCTTTCTTAATTAAACACATAATTTTAATTCTACCACCTTCTTCAAACTCAAGTACATACTTGCACAGTCCTTAGTGAAAAAAGTCAGGACTTGATCCCACCAAATCTTTGGGTAAGTTGCTGCATTTACACTTCTGTCTCTGAGACTTCACTAGTACCAAGCAATGTTCTAACATCTAGTCTCACATAATTCTCAGCACTGTGCTTTCACTCCGCATTCTTACTGATGGTTGTATATGCTCTTTCGTGAACCTACAGAGTACCACTTTAACAACTGTCTCACGTCTGAGCAGCAAATTATAATAACTTAGAGATACAACAGCAAAAAACACACAACGGCTAGTGTGCAAAGCTCTCCTCAACACCTCAAGTCCAAAAATAAAAAGAGTGCACCACAGCTGAAGCAGGTGTACAAGCAGGTAAAGTATTTATTCGAGTAAGCACTTTCATGTCTCGATGGACGCTTCTTCAGACTTCAATACAAATCCACTCAAGAAATGCATCTTATATATACAAGAAATAAAACCTATTAATCATTTAAGCAATTAACCAATGCCTCAAAAATCACTTAAAGAAATATTGACATATTCATAGTATAATCAAACTATTATTTCATGAAAAAAATGGTTATAAGAAGGGAAAGTTAATATAGCTTGTGTGGACATCAAAAGTGAAAGTCTGAATTTCATACAAAACATATCATAAAATTTATAAAATTCATTACATACATAAGAGTACATATCTCAATGCTTCAAGGGCCTATCAGTCAAAAATGGTCTTAACACTACCTTGTTATTGAGACCAAACCCCTTGTCTGCCTGCATTCTGATTATCCACCAATTTCCCTCTGTTCTGATTCTTAAAATTCTAAATGGTGAATGAGATATAATTATTGCATATATTTTATATATTTTATACTATATTTTTTAATAGTATATGCATATTATGGTAAACACATATTATATTAATTTGGTTTTAAGCAAGTTTGATTATACTATGTATATGTCAATATTTCTTTAAGGGATTTTTTGAGGCATTGGTTAATTGCTTAATTGGTTTTATTTTTTGTATATATAAGATGCATTTCTTGAGTGGTTTTGTATTGAAGTCTGAAGAAGCGTCCATCAAGATGTGAAAGCGCTTACTCGAATAAATACTTTACCTGCTTGTACATCTGCTTCAGCTGTGGTGCTCTCTCTCTCTCTCTCTCTCTCTCCCTATTTTTGGACTCTGAGATACTGCAGAACTGCCAACATTTAATACTGGCAAGTATCCTAGACTCAAGCAGCTCAGTCTAAAGAACTCCCAAACTCTGTTCCTCTTGGCAGGATAATGCCCAGACTTTGGTGCAGCTGGGAGATTTGCTTTTCTCAGTCTGTTCCTCTGCTCTGGGCTGTCTACACCAAACACTCTGGCACCACTTTTGGGGTACAGCTCATCCGCAAAGGAACAGAATGAGCCAGTGGGTACTCAACTCTGGAAATACGAGTCTCCTATACGATGGTAGAAAAGGGGGCTTGATACTCCTTAACAAGCTAAACAGAGACACACACTAACATACACTGTAGACACACACTAACATACACTGTAGACACACACTCCCAGTCTGAAAGAAACATTTCCCCAGTGACTCATGAAGTATGAACCATTCACACCATAGGATTTAGGACTTTATTTAATGCCATTCTTATCTTCAAAATCCTATTCACAGGATGCAAAGTATCAGTAATAGAAACTGATGTCAATTTTAATTGCAAAGATAAACATGAGGCTGCATAAATTATATTACACCCACACAAATGTAGTGTCACTGCTCAATAAATTAAAAAATAAATAAATTACATAAAATCAACCATAACACTGCTCAAGCACTCTATTACCAATATTAAGAAGTGACTGAATTTGGAATAAATAACAAAGACATACAGAAAACATTTTTAGCGGCTGTTAAGCAACATTATACGGACTGGCCCATTAACAACTCTTAAAATGCAAATCACATTCTGAATAGCTAATTACAGAACATGATTGGAGATCAAGAAAAGCAAATACATTATTTTCTTTAATAAGATGCGACTCACAGGTAAGGAATATGGTTATACAACTGGGAATGCCCTGATGTGGCACAATGGCTTCTGGAACATGCCACAGTCCATTAATGGACACCATTATTACCATCATTCAGTCTTCTTACTTGCACTTCACAAGGGACATTTAGTGCCTTATACTGATAACAACCTCTCTTTCACTTTGTGTTGAAACATGTAACAAATATGTCCAAATAACTGTGAGGACAGGTGGTACCACTGAATTCTCAGAACGGATTCTCCAGTCCCCGTTCCACTCGTATACATGCAGTACAATCACACGTAGCATTCAGTCTACTAAAGAATGGCTAATTTTGCAGTAACCACACTGTAGGTGAGGAAAAAAGTATAAAATAATTTTGCAGTCTTTGTCTTAAATGTGCTTTTGAAAAAATATTCAAATATATAAATATATAATATCTTATAGTTATCTTTATAAAAGTACAATATTCACAAGTCCCATAAGGCAGTGCTGCTGTTGCTTCTGTCTTGAAGATACATGTCACTTCACTTCTTCTGTATCAGTTTCTTAACTACCTTCTTTAATCTCTGCCTAGTCACAAGAAGCAGGAGGCACTTCCTTGTCCACTGGTCTTTGCATCCAGCCATGTAGGAGCAGACTTTTATCTTCCTTTTTCCGGCTAACAGCAGCCTTGAAGATTTAAGTCTTGTTCAAGTATTTTCAGATTGTCACCAGACACATTGTCTTTTGCCCCAAGTACAAACACTACTGTCCCACTTACACTGTGTACACACCCATGGAGCATGCTTGTTCTTTCAGTCCCAGAATGCTATACGCTATTCTTTTCTGATGTCCTGGAAGACGTACACCAACATTTTTTATATCTCTGAAAAAGAAGTAAAAAATCATATGGATCAATTCCAATTTACTATACATCTTTCAACATTCTTGTCTTATGAGTTTAACTCTTGGCATGTTTCAGCTGCAGCTGTGTCAATGCATTTTGTGAGACCTTAGCAACGTGAGTTGACATCACCATATCATACAAAAATGATCTGGTCAAACATATATTACAAGGAACTGCCCTAAACTTCATTCCATCTGAAGAAATGCAAACAGCTATGTTTGGGTGAAAAACAAGTCACTACTTGAAAAATGATCGAGGGTCACAAGGCATTTGGAGTTCTTGTTAAGAGAAGGAAGAGTTGCACAGTTAATTTACAGAATGAGTTATGGGCAGTGCTACCCTGTTCCACTGTTGCTGAAGACAAGATAACTGTATATAAAAATAAACAGCCTTAAATAAAGCACAGCAGGGTTGGCTGTTATCAAGGTTCTTAACACTGACATATTTGGCTTTGCCATGTGCCTTAGCTGAACTACTGCAGTCACACTCCAGCCCTTTTCATGGAAGCACCTAATTCACTTGCTTTGTGGAAACTCTGTGTAAGATTTCAAGTGTGTATCCTAGTCTTATACAATTAAATTCCATTAAAATGCACTCTGAACTGAAATCTATTCTCCCTACCAGATAATATTTTAAAAACAAACTTTCAGAAGAATCAAACATAATTTCAAAGGAAAACAATACACTTATCCAGGAGTGCCAAGAAAGAATACAGATCTACCAACTGTGACTTCCATAAAAGCTTTATAACCCAACACAAAGCATTACTACTACAAAACATGAAGCGGTAAGAAGTGTTAATGTTGCTTGCCTGAATACAGATACTAGTTTCTAGAATGAATGCCTGACCGTTAGTCTTTCTCCAACCTGACTGTCAGTCTTTCTGCTCTACTTAGGATGGAGGGGGAGCAAAAGCCTATTCTGGTACATTCAATGGGAGAAAGGCAGAAACAATTGTGGACCAGTGTACAGAACATGCACACAAGAGCATTCGGACTTATCAGTATGTCTTATAATATGGTAGAAACCACAGACCACCAAAAACACGTAAACGCAGGGAAAACATTTGAACTCTGCACAGAAGGTACTCCTGCTGGAAACCAAACCAAAAACCAACTGCTATTGGGAAATAATGCTAGCCACGGTGTTAACATGCTGCACTAACCACCTATCAACCCTAAGCAGCTAAGGTATCTTATCTGTACAGTGCATACCCTTTACAAGGCATGTCAGACTTCAAGCACTGAAAGATAACCCCACTCTGTTACTTGCAGCAAGCTGGGTTACATGCTCTCTGTGTTTTGCTTACCCCTCACCTCAAGTTCAAGACAATCAAGTAATAGGTCATAACTACTGAAAAGTAAGCAAACTTAAAACAAAAGAAAAAAAACTATAAATCACATGCTAGGATGGCTGAAGGATGTAGGCAACTGCTTAATTTTTACTTTTTTTCCTTCGAAAAGTCAAGTTTACATACATAAGCCTCTCAAGTAAGGCTACACAGCAGTGCATTTACTGCCCGGCTTGTTCTCATGCACCTTTTGGAAGGGTCATACCACTAGGCACTGGTGTATCACATTACCATTCCATGGTATATGTCCAAGGTGCTGCCAAGCTACAATGAAAGGACAAAGGGTTTGCTAGGCTATCAACTCATTGTTAAAATAATTACAATATCTCTTACAGACCATGTTCAAATTCCCCAGTGTCATGTATTTGCATTCGAGTCATAGCATATAAAAGGTGTGTAACAGCTTTGATGTACTGTGAATCTAATGCTCAAGATCTTTATACAGGTGTTAAAGATGGTAAAATGTCTATGTTTTGACATACTGCAACAAAAGCCTACTGACTACTCATTTTTTAATCTGGAAAAAATTTCCCTATACTAATGATGAAGACAGAGATCATGTTTGTGTCTCATGAAGAGATCAAATTTAATCTTCTCCAAGCATCTAAGTCAAGTGCAATCCTAAGACAGTACAGACATCTTTCTTTGGGTAAAGGCTGCAATAATGAAAAGCTCAGATATAAACATGAACTGCTAAAAGTGTGCAGTAAGAACTGTGACTTTCTTTACATCATATAAACTAGCTAATATATACTTCAGTTCCTTATTTTGTGTGCGTATGCGTTTCTCATTTTATGATTCAAGTAGTAAAGCAAAATTACCATTAGAGTGTCCCTATGTAAGGATTTTAGCATCCTCCAATCCATCAGTTACAATTTTCTCATCTATTAACTGGGCTAATGAACTAATCCATCACAGACCAGTTTAGCTACTGGACACAACAAATCAATGTTTATTGTAGGTCCTGCACTGTTGGTATAATCTGCATCTGAACTAAGCACACACACACACACACACACACACACACACACACACACACACACACACACACACACACACACACACACACACACACACAAACTTACTCTGTTGTCATCTGTAGCACTTTTTCAACTGCAGTGTAGCCAGCGGACATGAAGTTCTCAGTGTACTGACTCATCTTGATAGACTCAAGCCATTCAGGCACGGATCGAAATGGCATGCCATCTACACCACTAGTGCTAGGTAGCCGGATGGAAACCCTGTAAGAGATATATAGCATCATTCAATACTTAAAACGAACTCTAAGCAGTAAGTATAAAAAACAAGAAAGCCCAAGCCTAATACGCCACTTTATATGGTAGAAGAGGTTACACATTCTCCAGCAGACAACTGGCTATTCCAAACAAACATATTAAGGACTCATTCCAAGGCCAGTATGCACTACAACCACTCGGCAACATACCAACATTTTTTTTTTCGCTCCCTGCCTTATCTTGTCAGCTGAAGGAGTGAAATCCCATTACAGGAATCAGAACTAATATAAAGCACTTTATTTACTTAACTTTTGGATAACTGTAAAATGAAGTAGTAAAATATGCATTACTTTTACTTTACATAATAGTCTATTATCTTTTGCATAACAGCCTGGTTTCATGGCTATCAACAAGGGTCTGCAGACCCACCACAAATACATATTTCTTAATGTGTTATTTTCTAAGTGGCACTACCAAAATGTTAGAGAGGGGCAATAAAAAACTACTGCCTATATGCATGTAAACATGGAGGAGTATCCTTGTTTGTATCCGTCCCCCAATGGTGGAGACCTGGATTCAAAAGCCAGATGTTAGCGTTACTGAAATTCTCTCTCTTTTTCCCTCCCTCATTTCTCATATCTGAAGCAGCACCTTCTTTCTTTTGAAGGAGAGTCTAGCAATGCAAATGGAAACCCAAGAAAAGGTGGTTAGCAGCTCAACATGCAGAAAAGCATTAGGGAATAGCTAGCATCGTATTCTAACAATTCAGCCAACAGAGAACATTCCCAGCAAAAATTCTGCACTGCTTCATATGTGGGTTCTTACTCCATAACTACATCAAGCAAGCAAGGGTGGTTTGTAATTAAAACCCCATGAAAAAGCAATGCAGCTGACACCAAATTATACAAAGGGGAGAAAAAAGGTGCTTACTTTTATCTGCAACTCCCATCGCCCCAACATAGCCCCTTATGCCTTTCAGTTTTCTCAGCCATATCTTGAGGTGCATTTGGGATTGCTACTGTTCATCTGTAAATTCCGGTGTTTAACCAATAGCCAAGTATATTAAAATGCATCAGCCGTTTTGTTTTTTTTTTCTACTTCTGAGTGACAATGTAGATTCTCCATGCCTTTTTAAAAGGGAGACTAGCAGATAACTAAAATTACTCATGATGTGCACGGTAGTCATTATGGGTTAACATTTCCAATATTCTGAAAAACGCAGATTCAGGAAAGAGAAAAATCAGTCATTACAAGCACACCTAGTTAGATCTCTCAGATATTCACTTTTGATGTCTACACAAGCTATAATAAACTTTCCCTTCTTGTAACCATTTTCTTTATCATTACGGTTTGCTTAAGAGCACAGAATGGAGAGAAGCCTACCACACTTTTCCAATTATTTTACTGCAGTCCTAATTTTACATTTACATCAATACTGTACTGCTCTGGAGCAGCCAGACCTATACAGACGAAAACAATCTGTATCCATTGGTGATGACACCCCTACCTCAGCACCCTATGGTCCCCCTAGATCTTTCCTTAAAAAGGAAGTACAAAATGTTTTTGCAAAAAATACTATTATTTTTACAAAACCCATCATGGCACAATTAGAAAAGAAAACCATGAATTTTGTACTACGCATCCTATGGTGAGAAGCAACAATGTTGGCTAATACAGGCCCAACAAAGTCAAGTCATACAATGGTTTCAATACATGTTGTTTTGCTGCCCTCCAGCAACTTATTTCCTGGCCTCCTTCGAATTTCAATGCAGAAAATGTATTCCTGAATACATTGATGGTCCAACTCGCATCAATCCACTTCACATCAAAGCACTGCTGAATGCTCTCACACTAGGTGAGTTGGCGGTACAGTAAAGGCAATTAAGTCTACTGCGGTGGTGGTGCTGCGGTAGCGTTGTCCCGTTCGATTCTCAGCTAGAGAGTCTTCTGTGTGGAGGCATATATGAATGGGGCGTGCCTTCGTTGAAGGTTGTGCGTCAGGGCTGGTAATCCAGTAAGTAAAAATCCACTACCAATCATTAGCGGACCAGAGTTCCGCTGTGGTGACCCCTAACCAGGAAAAGCCAAAAGACACAAACAAAAGCTCTAAGTCACACATATCCTGTAGGTACTACTCTAACTGTTAGTCCAGCACTGAAAATGGCAGCTGACATGTTAGTTAACAAAAAAATGCAACAAATCCATGATGTAGGAGAACAGGCAGAATAAGTAGGTTCCATGGTTTAAATCTGCAGGCAAATTATTTTCTTTCCTTGTTTGTTTTACATAAAGCTGGGCACTGCCCAAATTTTTAAATCTGATCACATCTGTATACAAAAACAAAATCTTCCTACAGACCTGCAGATAAAGTGGAAGCTTTCTAGTATTTCTGGTACTTGGCAACAAAGTACACCGTTTTTTTGTTCTGTAAAATAGACGGCAGTTGCACTTTGTATGGGTCATATAACTTTGTGGTCTGGCAGTCTACCAATGGATGAAATATGCCGGGGCTATTAATTGTGTAACGCACATTACATGTGGATAGATGAAAGTCTGATATTTATATTTATAAAGTGAAATAAATGCAAAAGCTCCAAATTACATGGAAAACGTGACAGGCCATTCATGGCACACCTGGTCTACGTTTTGTGACTGTGGCAAAGTGAACAGACATTAAAGACGACCAAAAAAGCCTTGCAAACAGTTTCAAAGTAAAGGGAGTTTGCCATGGAAATAAAGATATTTGTTTACGCACATCTAGCCGAGTGTGAACTTACTACAGAATAAGGTACATCAATAATTGTTTTCTCCTCCATTGTAAGGCCACATATGTATGCTTGGGGTCACTACTTGGTGTGATATGGGATATTTTACATAGTCATGCATTCTTCTCATCCAAAAACAGATGTTAGGATGGAATATATTCCACCAAACTCAATTTAAAGGTGTATTAAGCCAAAAAAACAGCAGGCACAAACAGCAAGTCCAGTCTTTATGGAAGCTGTTCACATTTTTTGGGGGGACCACTGACATAAACTGAAGATAAAACAGAATGTGGAATAGTGATATGACAGCTGAAGGAGTCCTCTCAGGGAATAATCTTAATGTTAGGTCTTTCCACGCCTAGCTACAACTGTTTTAATTCTAAAACTATATCTGCTGCAATTTCACATATTTCTGCAAATATGCCAAGAACAGCTGCAGTTACAGCAGTCAAAAGGTGATTGGAAAATGATTTCTTCTAAAGCCACCAACTATTCTGGTTCTATGCACGTATGTTCCTTGGTCTAATTTTATTTTTGTTTCTCCGATGGTAGGTAGCGTACAATGAGCACAGCCAGAGGTATCTTTTCAGAGGGGCCCCATAAGAAAAATCTGTAAAGTTATGTAAGGGCAACAAATAAAACAACAAAAAATACAAAGTCAAGCAATCACTTGAAACACACAAGCAAAAAAAAAAAAAATAAAAAATAAAAAAACATGCACACAAATGAAGGAACAAAGAAGGGGGAGGGTAAAAATATTCATCAAAAATACAAATCAAATGAATTTGCTTCATGTTTTGCAATATAGAGTTATCTGGAAAATGGAACCGAGAAGTTGGGTGAACATTCTGGCATTAGAAAGAAAAGATTAAGAGCAGGCTGAGGGATGATGTAATTGTATGATAACAGAAAGCATACGGGCATACTAGGCACAGAATAAATAAGCTGAGAAACATTCAGCTCAGGTGAGACACAAAGTTGGGGGGTGAAATCAAAAGCTTATGGCAAAAAAGAACAAAAAGGATAGGTGGTGAAGTTGAATGACACGTTACACTACTCAATAACAAAAATCAGGGGAAGTGGACGGCAAGTGGCAAATGGTGGAGAAAACAAAGGTGCTCCTCTGGACAAGGAATGGTTAGCTACAAAGAGACTGCTGTCCTTACAGCTCCAGTGCATCACAAACAAAGGCATAAAGATTTGAAAACAGAAAGGCATGCAGTGGGTGCTTGTAAGTACCCCAAATGTCTATTAGCCTGCCCATAGCAGTTCTCTCATTGCTGCCTAGGTAAGCTGACAATTACCACAATGTAGACATTCCATAATAAGCAAGCAAAGCAATACTGGAAACAGAGACACTCCCACAGGATTACAACGTTTCATCTGCACAGGTGATCTCTCGTACATTTTAATGCTATTCTAATGTAACTTATAAAGAATACCACTTACCGTGGGTCAACATCAGCAATTGGCTTTAGTGACTCAGGACTACTGATTAGCTTATCAATGATGCTAACAATGTCAGCAAATTTGGGTCTGTTCATTCTTTCCTGTTGCCAGCAGCGCTGCATAAGCTGGAAGATTGCAGATGGACAATCCATGGGAGCTGGAAGTCGGAAACCTTCATTTATTGCTTTCATTACCTGTGGAAAAGGTAAAAGTATAAGATGCTTTGTGCTAAGGACACACACACACACACACACACACAAAACACACACACAAAACACACACACAAAACACAAACACACACAAAACACAAACACACACAAAACACAAACACACACAAAACACAAACACACACAAAACACAAACACACACAAAACACAAACACACTTTGTTCTTTATTAACAGAACTACTATACTGCCAGTACCTAAGAAATTAGGAGGTTGGGGGACGTGAACAACTACTGCAAATCAATTCAGTGACAAATTAATAGTACTTTGAAAGGTACCTACTTAAACTATTCCCCGTCCCACAAAATATGGACTGAGGACCATGGCTTACAAAATAACCTAGAAACATTTGCAGTAGACAGGAAATGCTGCATCCATGTTTGACAAAATTAAAAACAATGCATTACTGTAATTCCACGTAAATTCTAATGGAGGAATAAACTGACCATTAGCATGACTCCACTGACATTTTACAGCCATGATATCTGAATTTTATTATTTTAACCAGACAAGTGGCATAGGAACCCAGATCAGTTATACATTATGGACACAAATAATGAACATCCAAAATGGGAATGAGATGGGAAGACTAAATACTGGCTCATCCAACCAATAGGTGGCGGTACAGTCTCACTTCTCAGTGGCTACCCACCGGCAACCGGGTGAAATGGGAATGACCTTAGCCTTACACTGTACTGTAGCTGGAAAAGTGTATAAGCATACATTTGGGACCATTACTGAAGGACCACTAGTGTTATTGTGCACCCAGGCCACCAAGAACAGTGGTATGTTTGCCATCATTAGCACAACGGAATTGTGTGGTACAGTGAAAAATTTCCCGGTCTCACAAAAACTAGTGGATTTGAATCATAACTATTCCTCCAGGGTTTGGGAGCAGCCACAAACCAGTGTGCAAACCAAACTTGTGAGTCGGAAAGAACGTTTATGAAGCTTACAAATGATGGCCAGACCACTACTGGGTCAAACATTGATTTAAATTTAGACATACCAAGATAAAGCATAACTGAATATAGCAGGAATACCTTCCTCCCACTAAAAGGTTTGCAATATAATAAACAACTGGTCTTTGATACAATGGCAGTTCATCAGAGCATAAAATCACAACTTCAGAGTCAGTTTTAGCCTCTCAAAGAATGTTGGAATTGTTTACACAGTCTTTACACATGTCACATCACTAAACATGTACTACACTGGTAACTGGCACTGCATTTTTAAATCTGTGCTCCTGTAACAAGGCTATTTACGTTAAACACTAGGAAAATCTGACAACTGATAATACTGAATTATTATTGAAATACTCAATGTAACGTGTTCCTAAAAAGTAGGGATTTGTACTCTACATTTACTGGCTGGGGAAAATAGTTATGAATGTTCTACAAATGATCCAGTTACAGAACCGTGGAAAAAGTGTTATGGAAAAACGGGAAGCTTTTGCAGACTAACCCTTCCATCCCATGACCCATCATTTAATACAGCTTAATGCTTAACCATACGTGTACACAAGCACAGCTTAATGCTTAACCATACGTGTACACAAGCACACAGACAGATAAGACCTTACTAGAAATAACTGCAGTCCCCACAAAAGACTTTTTTAAAGTGCAGCATTATATTAATGTCCAAATGGAGTTTTACTCCGATGCCTGAAATGATGTACAGTTAACAGTAAACAAGGTCAGCATGGGTGGTGACCTGTATTCATCAGCCATTCCATTAAATGGCTTCTACCCTGTTTTGTGCTAACTTTGCAGGATAAACTCAGAACTCTCTGTAACCTTGAATCAACAAGGGAAAGGAAAACTGAATATGAATAATGTTCACCAGGTGGAGTTGCACCCATACACCAGGTAAGCCGTCCCCATAGTCGGACCTTAAAACAGAAAACCCTTTTACGCTCTGGTGAGCATAGTGAACAGTGGGCACAAATGCAAATCAAAATGAGGAATGAGACAATGTTATCACATCACTCATCAGGAAGGCTGGCACTAACCGAATAAACAGACAAGTTACATCAAACATTAAACGCCAAACTGAAAAAGCAACTACAAGGCAGGTTTAAAGTACTGTGGTTTCTAATGTTTTTTCTGTGATGTCTCTTTAATGGACCTGTCTTTGTTTCATAGGGTGGGGTAGATGGGGGGGGGGGGGCAGAGGGAGAGAGAATGGCATTTAGTAACGAGGGGTACAACCACTTCTGAGCTTAGAAAAACATAAGATTAAAGATTACCAAAGCAAAAAATGGTACCTGCTTAAAAAGATCAAAGTAGCACATGGAAGTAATACAACATTATAACCAAAGTCTGTAGTTTCATTCTGTGAATGGGATGGCAGGCTCCTGTCTACAGTGAACTTCAATCCCTGTTATGCAGAACATGCGCCCTCTGCTCTTCATCAAATGAACTGTGCACATTATGAAGGAAACAGTAAGGACTACACTTCAGTTGTACACTAATCTGCTTAACTGAGGCCTTAATACAAGTATGTGCATGCATGTAATTTGTTAGTCTCCAACAGCTTAGGCAGCCTAAGAATTCTGAAAAACAGCAATAAATATAACTTAACTTAATCTTTTTACCTTTGGTTAATTACTTTATATTATTACAAAGTCTAATATGCATCCACCGTCAAGGATACCAAGCCCTTCTGCTGAAATAACCCTTTATAGTCAAAAGTAAGGACAACCCCTTCTAGTAAAGTATTAAAATATGAAGGTCATCTGATGATCCCTCTGTACTCAGAAAAAGGCAGCCATACTAAAAGATACAACATTCTGACAAATTAGAGTCACTAATGGGATAAAAGTTTCATTTAGGAACGCTGAAAAGAAGACATGGAAAAAAAGCTTCTGTTTTATGACATGAAGATTATAATTTCCAGTTCAGCATGGTGGTGTACATCACTAGACTGAATGACTGGATGGACTGCTGAGTTGCAATGTCTGCTTCAGATTTTACTGTACAAAGAAATATGAAATGGAATACTTCAAACAATTCAGTAACCCTACAATGACACAGTAAGTGACTTTAGAACAGGAAATAAGCAAAAATTGCATCAATTACTAAAAAAAGCATCCATTATGCTTAGTTTAAATCACGGCACCAATGCTAACCAAAGTTTCTATTTCAATATTCTTATACGCATGTTAATCTGTGCAGCCTTTAAAGCTTATATAATCAATTTCTAAATGAACTAACACCATGCTCCCTGAGTTTACTTCACTGGCACAGTCCAGAAATCCTCAACTTGTAAGGGTTATCTGCAGCTAAAGTACAAAGGAACATAACCAGTAATAACCTAAAGAGACAGCATAACGCGGCACAAACAGCTTTCTACACAACACAAGCAATTTGTGCTGCAAAATGCACCAATCAGAAACATACTGCACAAGATATTTGCGCAACCCTGCAAACACATCATGATTTGGGTCTAGAAGCTGGACATAAAGGTTTGCAGCTGAAGCTGCACTGTACAGCTCCAGCTAGACTCACTTTTAGATCTTTGTAATTTTTTGAAGTGAAACACTAATGTACCAGCTACAAAGAGCTACCCAGTAGCAGCTGGCACCATCCCCTCCCCTCCTTCACTGGATATCAGAGCAATGTCAGGTTTCTGAGCCAAAAATGGATGGCTTAGCATACATAGCAGCAATCACCTTCCAAATCAAGGACTGCACATGAGAATCCCAGTGTAAATTTGTGTCTACCCAAAGCAGACGAACGCACAGCCATCATCACCTGCAACTTCCAAGGCACTGCATTTACATGCTGAGCTACATCAGTCATTGCTGAAACACCCATCAAAATCTACAAGTCATCA
Organism: Protopterus annectens; assembly: GCF_019279795.1. Lineage (NCBI taxonomy): Eukaryota > Metazoa > Chordata > Ceratodontiformes > Protopteridae > Protopterus > Protopterus annectens. The sequence goes on along the minus strand of NC_056728.1, from coordinate 1,808,773,097 downwards.
CTGTACAATACCTTAAACCTCCTACAGAGGCAGTCCATGTAATATGTGCACATCATCCTTTAAGAGAATATCAGTGTTTCAGCTACATGGCTTATGAGCACACATATGTATATTTTACTACCTACATAGGCATGCTATGCATGTCTTTACTGGTATATTCAGGCTAATAAAGACAAACTCAACCAGCTGTAGACATGCCATGTTTCACCCTTTTTCTGTGCTTGTCAGTACAGTACAAGTACATCATTTCACACATTACCAAACTCCCAAGGCAAACAATTTAACAGTTGCGTACATGCACACACCACAAAGCAGGACTCTTTAGAGACCGTTTTTGAATTGCATTCTGTAATTCAGTATGGACATAGCAGCAGAAAGCTAGGAGAAGGTGAGGAGTTATGCGAGCTTCTGAATTTGGCCCAAAGCAAGCTGCAATTTCTTAAACAGCTACAGACAGAGGCTCCCATTAGTGACTAACACACACACTTGAGCTGAAATCATAAGATGAAATACAATTTTTATGGCACTACCAATTATGCCCTAAAGACGGCCAAGGCCAGCAGCAATATCATATCTGCTTGCGAGCAGGTTTCTAGTATATTACTTTGTCTAATGCTACCAACTATGCAACTAAAGACAGCCAAGACTGTAGCATCAACTTCTCTAGTGGCTTTAACCCTTTTCAAATAGCATAACCAGATGCGGGCACAGGTACTGAAACAGTAATGTAGTATGCATGCAACAATGTTTACAGCAATAAGACTGACATGCATTGAGGGTATCACAGTGAAAGGGATTCTACCCAGTGAGCAAAATCTTCCATCAAAAGACATTTAAATAGAAATCTTGAAGATTAACCAGATACTATTAAGCCCTTAGAAAAACTCCACCAAGAAAGAAAAAAGAACTAGGAAAAACGAAAACAAGACTCACAGAAGTATTCTAAAGAAGAACCACTAACATTCAACAGCTGTTGTCACTTTTCAACTGTACGAAAGATGCTACACAGGCAGCAATGTGGAATCTACATCTGAAATCCATTGCCTGCAAGCCTGCTGTGCAACACAGCAGGGGCACAGCTGATTCTAAATTATGACATCATTTGTCGGGGCCAGTCATCCCCAAGACTCCAGTGTAAGCAGATATATGAAAAATGTCTTCAGCACAGTATATTTAAATAAGACAGAAGTTAAGTGTTTGATGTTTCAATATCCTAAGGAAATGCACAATCAGTTGCTGAAACCACACAATTATTTTAAATGTAAAACAAATGTTCTAAATGAATTAATAGCATACATGAAACAAAGGCTGAATTATGTGAAACAGTGGATTAAGAATGCAATAAGCCAGAACAAGCCTGTGCAAAAAAGAGGTACAAATCAAAAAGGCTAAAAAATAAACTGCTGTAGAGTATTGAACCTGAACTGCATTATGTTAGTTATGCAGTTACAAAAGAACAGATTAAAAGCTCCACAAGTCTAAATTACTGCAAATTTGATTAACAAGTTATGCAAGATGAGAAAAGAATGTTCTTCCTGTTCTGTTGTTTTTTTAACCAGTATGTTAATTAGAAAGATAATAGTTCACACATTTGCTATCTGGAGTTTAGGAACTGCCTACACTCTGTATAAACAACCCATTAGCAGACTTTCAACTAGAGCTGTCAGTAGAGCCCAGGAAGTATAACACTATGTAGGGTATGAAAATGATACACCAGCATACAACAGATATGCAAATAATCACAAGTGGAGCTCCAAGATAGATCTGTGTAGTGGATGCAAACTGTTACACCTTATTTTGCAGCTCTTTATAACCACTCAAGCTCCTAGTGCTTAAAGGGCATACACCAAATCTTGTTACCCATGGCATTCCTATACCAGCTCTGAAAGACAAGAGCCACCCAAGGCTCAACCAAGGCATTGCACATACTAACAATTAAAATAAAATAAATAAACAAATACATACATAAATATAAAATGTCCTTACAGGGAGGTATGGCAACCACAGTGCAGCAGCAGGACTATCATATGGAGAGAGAGAGAGAGAATAACTGCAGAGGCCCTATTATAGCTCAACTGACATGGTAAGTAATCACATATATGCCCAAGGTGTCACTCCATCCACCCAACCACTGACTAGGTACAGATACATACTGACAATTAGGTGACAGTGACACAATAAGTACATAGATGTATTCCAGAAAATTGCACTAAAGGCAATCCAGAAAATTGCACAAAAGGCAATCCAGCACCACTGGAATTCCTCATCACCACAATCAACAGCCATAGAGCCTTCAGGTAACAAAAACAATGCAGTTTGTAATCCATGATAAAAGCCCTTTAGCCATTTTTAGAACCACTTTATCCATTTTATGACTATGGAATGCCAGGACATATTAGTACAAGAAACAGGTGACTAACAGAAATCAGTTACGGAAAGGAATTCCAAGGAGTGTGCACACACACACACACACACACACACACACACACACACACACACACACACACACACACACACACACACACACACGGCAAGGTGTTCCATCTGTATGCATATATGCACATAACCTGCTCTTAAGAAAGTAAACAAGAAGATACAATGGAGTCAACACAATGCAACACAATGCCATTCTAGTAAAGGTACAGATTATTTTCTTAAAAAAGCTACACACCTCCTGATTTGTCATGTCCCAATAAGGTCTCTCACCATTAGCCATTACTTCCCACATCACTATTCCATAACTCCAGATATCACTGGCAGATGTGAACTTCCTATAGGAGATAGCTTCTGGGGCTGTCCAACGTATTGGGATCTTGCCACCCTAAAAAAATAAATAAACAAATAAATCCAAACTGCCTTACCCTTCTTGTATGAACACATGATTATTAAAATGGACCATTTCAGACAAATAGAGGTGGATACTAACAAGTCAATGCAAAACAACCACAATCTAAGGAAATAAAATTACTTTTTTTTGCATGTACAGTGAAGTCATGATCCAAACTCTGTAGAACCTGCTTGTGAAAAAAATTGCTTTTTTAAAAGATATACTGCACATACACCTCTTGCTGTAGACAAGCATGTTCCAAAACCACACCCCTGAAAAAAAATCATCTCAGGTTTTAAGCTCACCATGTTAAAGACAGCAAAATATTTTTTTTTTGTCTGGAAACAACATTAAAGCAATGCAGTTGTCAAAAGCTATAAAATATGTGAAATGCAAACACTTTCTAGGATTCTCACTTCATTTATAGATACAACACAAAAGGACAAACAAGACAGGTGGTGGACATTTGTTTGTGTATAAACCAGATACCTTTCGTGTGACAGCTGCGTATACTGCAGCAGACTTCCTCTACGGAGACAAAAGAAAGCATTGCTGGTGTCAGCAAGCTGTCAGGAAAATGGCCACCATTCATTCATTCAACCAGAAGGAAACATGCATACATGTGTGTGTGTGTGTGTGTGTGTGTGTGTGTGTGTGTGTGTGTGTGTGTGTACGTGCAAGTGTTTGCAGGTTAAGATTAGCACAAGGCTAGGGATGGAAATAGATTAAGAGGTATGGGTACATTACTACACTAGATGTGGGAGCTACTGTCATGCAGTGGTACTGTTAGAGAAAGGGTTTTTTGTAAGATATGTGTAGAGTTGGAGTTAGGATTTACACACAGTAATTTCAAAAAATGATAAAGATAAATGACCCCATGTCATTACATCATTCACATTAGAAGCAACACCAATGTGCAACTAGCAAGTGATATTACCTTGATCTGCCAAATATGTTAAGGCATACTGGGGGAAACTGGTACCAAACAGCTACTTAACAGAAAACAGTCTTTCACGGGGAAGATTACATGAAATAGCACTGTGGAGTGACTATTCTTAACTAACCTCATCTAAAACTTTTGACAGGTGGCATCCTGTCAAGGCAAGTATGCACACCAGCACATTATAAACTAAAAGCTCCAAGGGCAGGGATACGACAGGCCCAAAAACACCAAAAGCACCTCTGTCAGTAATGACGGGCATACACTCCCATCACTTGCTCAGCTATGATGCTGTATGGATTCATTTTTAAAGCAGTTAATTATTCAAAAACTAAGGCTACAACTTACGAAAGGTTATTTTGGCAGTTAAGTGCAGAGGATTAAGGAATTCCCGTTCAGACTGAGGACAGCATTCACAAAAACCTCAGAACTACAAAAGTGGAACATACATAAAATCATCTTGAGTATCCCCCCTTATGCCAAGGTACAATGATGCCAGAATTCTACAATCATTTGCGATGCGAGGCATAGCCCAAACAGCATGTATTCACCTCATTGCAAAAATTGTTCAATGGCATTACGACAAATTTAGATATTTGCTAGAACTACATTTTTTTGTTAATAGTTGCAGGATTCTGTAGTAGGTCTTACACTTCCAACTGGGAACCAGATGAGGTCTATGAGGTAGGAATACGCCATTACCCTGTAGCCCTGGTTTGACTCTCAAAGCCTTAATTTGCCTGATATGCGACTCTGATCAAGCCATTTAACCAAAAAGCAGTTCCAGGTCTTCCCCAAATAGTCCTTTTCTAAAATTTGGTTAAGCTTAATGAAGTCAAGACCTAAGTCAGTGCTGAAAAACTGATTAATCTGGAAGACAAAGATTAGTACGAGAAAAAGAGACTGGCTTTACTAAAGACATCAAGACAGAACACTAGCACAGTTCTATACACTTACCTCAGTAGCTTTCAGTTTTCTCAGTTTGGACAAAGCCAGCAGAAGCTGCCAGAATACTCAACTTGCTAAACACATGAAATCTGTACAGAGAATGACAGAAAGGATAAGCACTTACACTAGTGGTATACGTCCCCTCTAGGTCATCTTCCAAGACTCTTGAAAGTCCAAAGTCGGAGACTTTGCACACTAGTTGACTATTAACTAGGATGTTACGGGCTGCAAGGTCCCGGTGCACATAGTTCATATCGGAGAGGTGTTTCATGCCAGCAGCAATCCCCCGCAGCATGCGAACGAGCTGAAGGGCACTAAACTCACCATCATGATCCTAATAAAATAAAAAAAATACTAATGCATTTATTCCAAATAACCAAAATGACATGTAACAGCTACCCAGTAGTACAATGTTACTTCTAATAACAAAACTTCTCAATGTAATACTCAAAAAGCGCTTGTATATGTTGCACAGCACAAAATATTGTGGTATACAGACTCCAAGAAATGGAGACTTTATTTTGGACACATCTAGTTTATCTTACATGATTTTAGTATCCACATAGCAAAATCATTAACCAGAAATGTGTACAACCAGGTTCACTCACATATTACCATGTAGTTACTGTGACCTCATCAGCTGCTTCACCATACATACTTTTATAGTAGCTTCTCTATTGCTACCACATCAGCTGCCAACAATGGAACTCTAAGGCAGGAGAAAACAGTGCATGTAACATAAGAACTTAAGTTAGTTATGTAAAGGGCTTTGTCCCTTAAGATAGTGCTCTTGGGCTCAGTTTGAAAAAGGTACATGAAAATCAGTTCTCTGTTCTGGTTACCACATTATAAATTTACTATATTATATACAACACAAAACAATTTCACATGCATCAAGAAAAATACACCCATCTTCATAAGCTACATTTCCATCTTCATAAGCTACATGTCAGACAAGTAAAAGGAAGATGAAAATGTAGACCAGCACTTGCAGAAATTAAGGCCATTTGAGACAAGGGTAACATTTTTTCTAATTACTAGTTTCTAGAACCATTTAAATCAATGTTCCCCCAATTCTAAAATCCACATATCATTCTGAGTTTAGGTTTCTAATCATTCCTTACCATTTCATGCCCATATACATCTAAGAGAATCTGTTGCAGGCTCAGATTTATTTTCAGACAAGGAACTGCAATGCTCTTTCATCCCTGCCTCTCATATTCAAGGTGCAACTTTACCCCCCAACTTGTTTGTGTTTTTGGCTTTTCCCAGTTAGGGGTCGCCACAATGGAACTCCGGTCCACTAATGATTGGCAGTAGATTTTTATGGTGCCAATTTGCCAGCCTGACACCCAACCTTCAACAAAGGCACGCTCATTCACGCATATCTTTCTAACGCCACTTGACCGTGGGGAGGACATGCAGAGTCCACACAGAAGGCACTCCATGTTCCAAGCACCTAGCCAACATGACCAGCACAAAGTTTTACTCATTTCAGCTTCAGTGACCTTAGTGTCGCAAACTCTTCCTTTCCTGCAACAGCATGCTAATATTATATATGTACCGAATACAAAGAGTCTTAAATAGGTCTTCCTTCTCCATATAAATAAGAATAAGGCTCCACTGACAAATTCAGTTGTGCAGAGGGCCAGAGAACTACACCCTAGTTACTTACCATTCTTACAAGAACCACTATCCTTCACAGCCCTCCCATCCACCTATCCATCCATCCACAATCCCTCCCGTGTGTCACTTCAATGGTGACAACAGTTCACATCACCAAGCGACTAGTCCTGCCCACAGTTGTTGACCATACCAAAAACACACCCACACACACACACACACACACACACACACACACACACACACACACACACACACACACACACACACACACACACACACACACTCTAGAGTATCCAATACAGTTATTGCATGTCTTTGGAATAGGACAGGAAACTGGTCCACCCCAGGAAAACCCACATGAACACAGGGAGGACATGAAAACTTTGCACAGAAGGCACCCCAGACAAGAATCGAACTGGAAAACTTCTTGCACACAGGGGGTTGGGAGGGTGGCCTAATGGTTAAGGTGTTTGCTTACAAACACAAGGTGCAGGGTTTGTGTCTCAAGGGATAATTGGCTAAGCTTAAAATGGCATGCAAGGGCAGTTAGCTTAGTACTAACTTATGAACCTATGAACCTATGTCCCCTACTCTCCAAGCACAGCCAAGCCTGTCTCACACTATGTAAGGCAGCAATTTTCTATAGAAAAATACCAGATATTAAATGCATGGCTACTAAAGAGTTTGTATTTTGCACTATAGCTATTAAGCAAAACTTTCTTACCCTTAAATATTTGTCCAGTGCACCATTTTCCATGAACTCCGTTATTATCATCAGTGGTTTATCTGCAAACAAAAAAGTGTGCAAGTTAAACATGCGAGACATCATGTAGCACTAGTCCGTTACTAGATAATACCACATTAAGAAAACAGAAGTGTTAATATAAACTACTATATAATATTTTAAACACATACAGAGAATATATACTAGCGGCTTACTACAAGGTAGAAGGCGTAGTAAAAGGAGAAGCATTCAAACAGTGTAACCCCACCATCTTAGTGTTTGTGTGCTAGCAGTTCTGCAGATGTGCAATATTTCCAGAACCTCCCTGCCTTAAGAAGTCAGTGAGCTAGTAAGTAAAAAAGCTGCTCAAGGAAGGATGAAAACAATGAAACTGCAATATCAAAGTGGTATTACAACTATAAGAAAGTACGAACAGCATTCAAACTGAAACATCTGTACATTTTTACACATACACAGAGAGAGAGACAGACAGACAAAGCTACAAACAGCTGGTAATCACACATTAAACAGACAAGTTACTAAAATAGGATATCTTGCAGATACTTACGCTTAGAAACCACTCCTTCAAGGTGAATGATGTTGGGATGGCTAAACTGACCCATAATGCTTGCCTCGCTTAAGAAGTCAATGCGCTGCTTCTCGGTGTAGCCTGCCTTCAGGGTTTTAATGGCCACTGTAACATCCTTCTTTGCAGGGTATTTAAGAATTCCTTTGTATACCTCTCCAAATTCTCCTGTTGAAAATGTGAGACAAGACAGGACTATGAGAAAAGTGAAGCAGCTAAAACTAAAAAAATAAACCAGACAGGTGTGTGTGTGTGTGTGTGTATTACATTAGCTCATGCACTTACAGTTATTCAAAAATAAACATGGAAAGATTGGTGGTAATGCTTTCTGGACACAATGCAGACTAAAACCATAGTTAGAAAAATTTAGAAAGGTTTAATAAATTACATATAATGCACCACACAGCATAAAGCACTTACTCACCGCTACTTGTTTTAATGTTCAAATGTTACTGTGTGAAAAAAATACCCAAGTGTAATACCCAAGTGCAACTTACAGAAATACAAATATGTCAATATTTATTTGGTGAAATACATGCATAGATACGTTCCCACCTACTCAGTGTCAGAATTGACAAATTATTTTACCTGAAAGATTCACATTTTTTTTTTATTTTTACAGAGTATTTGTCATTATATTTTATGCAAAATGTACAAAAATATATACCAAGATTTTTTTAAAGACAGAATAATCAGTTTAAAATCTATTTTGAAGTGCATTTGGCCAAGACCAGTGTAACAAATGGATTTCATATGAAAAATGTTTGTATACAAGGAGCACGGGGCAAAATCCCCATATTACTATCCCACTTACACTCCCCTAAGTAAACCAAATCTAAGGTAGCCATCATTCAATTAAATATGCTAGTGCTCAATGAATCCAGTATTGTACATGAATGAATAAAATGTATACTTTTATCACAGCATGAAGGCTTCTGTTATAGCTCTTATTGTTATTCTCTGGATGAATGAAATACACAAAATAATTCCTATCCTATGTCGTGCTCTTATCTACTTTTATTAAGCCATCTTTTTGGGGACTTCCATTTTGGCTTAGAAGAGAAAACAAAATACACACGCGCAAGCACACTCGCAAGCACACTGCCCACAATACAGCCAGGCACAAACAACTGCTACAAACACAAAGCCCTGGATACTACACCTTCTTGTAAAGTGCGACTGGGAAACAGTAGGTTAGTATTTTGTCCGAATAATGGATCTTTTAACATTAAAAAAAAAAAAAAAAAAAGAGAATAAGTTCAAAAGAATCAAAGTTCAGTGTATAAAGACCACTTCACCTGGAAGGCTATTTCTTGAGCATACAAACAGTTAAGGGTAGCCTAGTGATATGCTGCATACAGATCACAAAGTGGGAAAATAAAAGGCCACCTTGCAATTTATAATGGATGCTGAAATATGAAACTTGAAAAAGGGTAGCCACCAACCATATAGTTTTTACCCTCTGATACACATTTCTCTACTCAATTCATATTTAAACCAGCCTGCAGACAGTCATTTCTAAACCAGTTCAAGGATGTTAAAGCAGATCATTTAGGAGTACATGAATGGCCTGAATGAAACTCATGCATAGGGTGTTGCCAATTTGCTAGCTGACATCTCAGTTTGGAACTTGTTTGTCATGCTGCTGCTGCTACCAAATTTACCTCTGCTCCAATTATAATAAGAACTTATATGTTTGCAAACTGCATTTGCTTCAGTGCAACTGCCTGAATGCAACCGTACTGAACACAAGTGTTTGCCAGTGACAAAGGCAACTTTGACATCCCAACAGTGAATTTATGGAGCACACTGTACCTTTACTATGCAGTTTTAAAATAAATGACCACGCAGCCTTGGGTCCAACGGCAGCTGCCACTATACCTCATCACACCCCCGACTTTAATTAGGGGAACTTTTCTGCACAGTGGGTACAGCATCTCTTTATTCCAGTATCAGACATCTAAAGCAGAGACCAGGTTTTTAAAGGAGAGACTCGGGTAATTCAAAAGTGGCTGGTTTTGTTACTACAACAATATTACCTGACCATCTGCAGAGCAAGGCTATATCTGGTTATTTTACAGTTTTTTCCCATTTTGCATTGAAGAGTCTGAATTAATTTGTACTCATCATTAAAAAAAAAAAATCCAAAATACACCAGGCAAATAACTGGATCTCTCTGTGAAGCTTAGCTTGCATCTGAAATGGATACTATGGAACACCAGCATCAGACAAGCAGGTAAAAGTACATTTTTCATTTACCCTCTCCTGCAATTAAGACCATGAATTTTGGCATTTACTTTATGGAGGGCAGCAAAGTTAGTGTCTGCGTCATGGGTATACCAAATAAACTGACAGTTTACAATGATCAGACAGATGTTGCAAAGCCAGGTGGATGCCATCTGCACAAAAATGCTATCCTCGCAAAGAGACCACATGGGACATAGGAGGACATTATTTGCTTTGAGTGGGAACCTACACTTTTTGCAGCCCTTCAAGTGATATTTTTTTCCACGAGTCAGTGGTTGCATTGCACAATTTACTTTGGGATCTACTGCACAATATTTATTTCCCCTCCTATCTCTAGTTGTGGTCAATGTGGCAAACTGTGGTTTGTCAAACAAAATTCCCATTCCTTCGATTTCAATATGACAAGTGCTGATGTGCTGTAGCACGCAGAAGTCAAGTCTGACATACTGCGAGAACATATACAGAGTACAGACTTGTACATGACGTTATTAGCTTTAGTTTCACTACAGAATCTCATTTCAGGAACAATCCTTACACCACTACACAGCGATAACCTCCTCCCACTATGCGACTGAAACTGGAGCAAAACAAAAACAAAACAATGCGAATAATGACAGCCAAATGGCAAAAAAGTGACAGCACTAAACACTTGGCAAAAAGCAATGCATTTACAGTCTGTGGTACACAGCATCATTAGTGCAGTTCAGAGTACACGTGTGTGTCTATCCACTCTACTCAAAGTTAGTTATCGCTAATGGTTCTGCACAATTCTGTAATCAACAGTACAATAAACCACTCATTCATAATTGCTACACTTTGTGCTCCATTAAACCAGGTTTACTTTGTCACAAGTTATTTTCTACAACACAAATAGAAGTGTTGGGAAATCAACTCCTGGTTTTGTTAACTTATATAGGCACAAAATGTAACAAGTTACTGAGAACTGTGCAGTGATCATTAAACAATCTATATCAAACCAATGACAGCACAAATAACTTGTTTAATCAGTCCCTGGCCACCGGGAATGGCACATTAACACAACTTGAGAACACTGGGCTAACATTGTTCATACTGTTTATGAGAATCAGATGCAAGTCAGGTGTATGCAACGCAGCAATTAAATTTCTCTGCCCAGCATATAATGCTACCTACTTAACATACAAAAAAGTAATCTAAATTACTTGGAAAATTATGTTACACAATATACTAACAGAGTGCACTGCAAATACCAATTCCACAAAATAAGATTTATGCCTTATTCAGTCATGGTACGTGGTTACTCCACAGAGCTAGCATTCCCTACAGGCCTGCCAACATCTGTAGAATAACAGTAAGCCACAGCATGACATCATATCTGATTTGACATCATCAAACCCAGAACACAGCACACAGGAGCTAAAAGCACTACTTTCCCCGGAGATAAATACTGGCTTCCATTTTACTCCAATTCCACACATGGTTGTGGTGAGGCTGATTGTGGGTACAGAGACATTAATGACAAGGTTAGAAATGACTGGTGTGGTTAAACAATCTGATACTCTTTCAATCCCAGATGTTCCATCTGCATAACACTTCCTTCCTCACCATCAAAAAGCAGTCTATATTACAATGCTACCAACATTTCTAATGCCTTGATGCCTCCAGCCAGAGGACAGGAGGAAAAGTGGCTATTTTTAGAGCACACCACCCTCTATATGACACTATGAAACAGATGGAGAGAAAAAAGCAACTTGTAAACTAAAGTGAATTTGTCTCATCTGTTCATAGTAAGCATACTGCTTACTATTTAATTCCAGCCAAAGGAACCAAGCCTTTGTAGAGGAATGCAGGCTACCAATTAAAATAAAAAAGCAGTTAATTTTGATAACATGAAAAGCAGACAGGCAGGGTGGGTTGAACAGTCTTTCAGTCTGCTGTCCCAAGACTGCGTTCCTGCCAAGTGCCTCTACATGCAGTAGTATCTTATGCCCAGGTTAAAGTCCATTCCTGTACAACTTTTTCAGTGAAGAACTTCTTAAATCTAGAACAGTACTATGAGAACAGAGTCTCATGAGGGCAATCAGTCAAACAGACAGGTTTTAGCAGTGGCATTAAAATATGCAATATTTCCTGCTAAAATATGTCACACAAGAATGCCATGGACAAGACTGGAGAACCAAGCAACCGATCATATATTTTTCAGTGGTCTCCAAGGTACCCCCCCAACACATACAAAAAAAAAAAAATAAAATATAAAATATAAACTATATACAATTGCTATTTATGACTTTGGTGTAAGGTGACAGCTTTGATCCAGAAAAACGTCTTGCACTATGAAACACAGCATACACGTTATCACTAGGAAACGCAGCATACACGTTATCACTAGGAAACGCAGCATACACGTTATCACTAGGAAACACAGCATACACTATCACTAGGAAACACAGCATACACTATCACTAGGAAACACAGCATACACTATCACTAGGAAACACAGCATACACTATCACTAGGAAACACAGCATACACTATCACTAGGAAACACAGCTTACACGTTATCACTATGAAACGCAGCTTACACGTTATCACTATGAAACATAGCTTACACTTTATCACTATGAAACATAGCTTACACTTTATCACTATGAAACATAGCTTACACGTTATCACTATGAAACGCAGCATACACGTTATCACTATGAAACATATATCACTATGAAACGTAGCATACACGTTATCACTATGAAACACAGCATACACCATCACTATGAAACATAGCATACACGTTATCACTATGAAACGCAGCATACACGTTATCACTATGAAACGCAGCATACACGTTATCACTATGAAACGCAGCATACACGTTATCACTATGAAACACAGCATACACGTTATCACTATGAAACACAGCATACACGTTATCACTATGAAACACAGCATACACGTTATCACTATGAAACGCAGCATACACATTATCAAAAGGTTTGCATGTCAGTTCTTTACAAATAAGCAGCATGAAAACTGCTGTGTCCGTTTGCAGTCCCATTATATTGGTGCTGCTGCTATAAATAAATATCCATATAAAATTCAACGGGCACAGGAACCGCTTTGCCTTTATTCTGCATATTTTATACTCCATCAATGTGAAGAAAGTCAATTTAACATGGTAAAATATTCCCAACAAACATGGAATGTTTTCTCTTTGTATTTAAGGAGTAGAGAAGGCATATAAGACTTATTGGGAGCAAATCAGAAACAATGCAAAATTATTAGCACTACATTGTCTCTTTAATTTAGATTTTTTTAAAGTTCCTATGTGCATATTCCTGTTTGCAATGCTGTGCAAGTTGATGGATTTGGTCCAATCCTCCCAACCTTGATGCAAAAGACATTTTTGCTACAGTTCTGTAGTTTTGTGTCACAAGTGTGGCCCTCTTACAAACAGATTTCTATCATACAAGTTATGTGGTAGCAGTGCATAGAAAGCCATACATTGTGGGGTCCATCAATTGTGCATGTATTTTGGTTCTTAACTTACCAGGCTGCATTAAGTCCTCACTACCCTAACTTGAAATCAGACTTGTTGAGCAAGCATAACCTTGGCAGTAAAGCTTAGACAAACTCATTGCTGCCAAGTGAAGTTTCTTAATCTGGACCTGCATTATCAAGCAAAGTTAAAAGGCACAGCATAATTATCTTTTTTTTTTTTTTTTTTTTTTTTTTTAAAAAGGGAGGTGCTAGGACATTACTTTACAACTTTCACTACATGACTTAATAATAAACAAGCCTAGGTCACAAAAAAAAAAAAAAAAAAAAGACACCACAGAAGGAGTTCGAAGCTTAAAGCTTAAAAAAAATAAATAAATTAAAAAAAATAACAAACACTAAAGCTTGAATGAAAGAATGCTTTAGTGTTTCAAGGGAGGGAAAAATACCTTGGTTTACCTGCCTTGTGCTCAGTTACTGCATTTGCACTGATTTAGACTAAAATACGCCCACAATATATTATATTATTCTACACATGTATATATAAAATATACATACAGACATTATGTACACACATCCTAGATAAAACACAAGATAGAAAATTAGCCTCAAAACAAATTCTGCTTATCTAGCCCATACACAGAACAACCAGAAACATTTCTTGACAGAACAGCTCTAGTTTTAACAAAGGAAAGGAATATTACAAAGTGCATTTAAATACAGGCTCCACATCAAGAAATTTAACTGACCAAAAACACAGAAAATTAAATAGCTACTGTGTAGTATCCTTCTCAAATGGACATGTATTTTGGAAAATGGAAAGTTTAACGTGGTCAAGTGAATACATGTTTGTATTACACAGATACATGAAAAGTACACTTGTGCTGTTTACTAAGGGCAAAATTCCACTGTGTGCAATCAAACTTTATACTGAAGCTGTGGCAGGGTATGCACTGCTGATGTTCATAGCAGGTAAAGTAACAGTCAAAACCATAAAACTGTAGCAGTAAACAATGGTTAAATTACAGCGGATGCACACTGTACTACAACTCAGTTCAGTTTAAAATGGCCAGTATCTACACGCAAAGAAGCATTATGACCCTCCTCTTCCAGGCTACTGCTTATTCAGAGAGCAAGAAACCAAACATGCTAGTGTGGATAAAGTCTTCCAAGTTCTCCAAAAGTAAAAGCAGAAGAAAGTGCTTACCAGCTCCAATAACCTTTTGCTTGGTGACATAGGAAGGATTTATCTCAGTGGTGAACTTCAACATTGCTTGATTAGGGTCTTCATATGTATGAGGATCTACATAGGTCTTCAGAGGCTTCAACTGATCTGATGGGGAGGAATACAAGCAGAGGACACATCGTTTACATTTACTGCATAATTACTAAAATGCCATTACCCTGAAAGTCAAAATATGAAATAGTTATTGCTGGTAAACATAGCCCGGGGTATGTGCAATACCATTCCTCTAAGCTATGTGGCTCAAATCTATGTACATGAACTAGTTTAAGAAGAGGCTATTTAAAACTCTTTGGTGCTGCGCTGTATGGAAGTTCTGGTAGGTGATTAAAATCACAAGAAAAAATGAAGCAGCTGTGGAACTGAAGCGTGACTTAAATTACTTTGAAGACCTGCATTACATTTATCTATTTTATTTATATTTGTTTCCCAGAGTAGTGCATGGGTCTAAACGGACCATTTGCAGACACAGCCTGGATGAACAGGATCACATAGCAGACGAATGCTCTGTCTGCAGATTTTAAACTGGACTGCATTCAGTGCTGTGCTCTCAGACTACTAATTTTAAAAATGCTCATACTCTCTATTCAGATCCACCTGCAAATAGTTCAGAATTCTTTTCGTTGAAGTGGACTGAGGGAATGAAGTGCCCTGTCCGTTGAAGTGGACTAAGGGAATGAAGTGCCCTGTCCGTTGAAATGGACTGAGGGAATGAAGTGCCCTGTCTGTGGCATGAGAATAAGGAGAACTGGCACAATATCTACTTACTCACAACAAGGCTTCAACTCTCAGGCATTAAACAAATTCCACATAACGTTCAATTAAGGACAATTCCCATGAAACTGTAATCCACATTCTTTTGTGAAAATGACTTGGAACAGAGCACATCAGTTTCTGTGCAAATGTAGAAAACACAGCATTCTGGTCCCTGTTTCCTTAATGTGAAAATGACATGAGAATGGTCTAAACACTTACCAGATTTGGAGAAGTAAATGTCTTCAGCATCATGCCTTGCATGGGGACCACTTCTCCTGTAACAGAAAAACAATTAGAACAGACTGAATTACAAGGGAATTTAAAATTTCTTCAAAATTCTCGATTCTTAGTCCTACAAGAGAAACAAGAAGTGTGTATGGCAAGCCAGCACACAAACCCAGAGCATAGCAACTCCCATTTCTAAAAACACTGTAATGCTACCGGGGATAAATTCAACCTACCAGCAGCCCCAATTGTATGCTGCAGCCCCAATTGTATGCTGCACCCACATCACCTAATATCTTCAAACATCAGATACAAAGTCTTCTCACAAAGGTGGAGGACTGCCACAGTTTGGATCCCATTCAGATAAGTGTCACAAAAAACATAGAATCCACCTCCCTTCTCCTTAAAGTAAATGCCGATAACAGGCAAAGCACTCTTTTAACCTCCATTCTATCAACTACCAAGAAGCATCATCAGTTAAGTGCTCCTGTGGAAAGTTCCAATTGACAGCTGGCCAAAGGGAGTAGGGAGGTAGTGACACACTATTAATGCCTCAATCTACCTCTGCCTAGATTAACGTTATACAAAAACTTCTTCAGCATCATTTAACATTGTTCATATTTTGTCTTAATGGATTTGCAAAATAAATTATATTCCATACGTTTCTCCTAGCAGTGCCCTCCTAACCCCTCTTCTGCCACAGGACAATTTAACATTTTGAAAGTCTGCAGTAAAAATATTTCCTTCCTTGTGCCAAGATCTGCCACATAACACAAGCACTCAGGTCACTCCAAAGCAAGTACAAATATGACTCCGTCATTGTCCATGCTGGTGTGAATGACCTGAGACGTACCTCTCTGGATTACATTTATTTTATTTTATTTTATTTTACATTTGTTGACCGGGCTAGTCTAGCTGGATACATATCCTTTTTCAGTAGAGGCCCGAGGAGAAAAGCTCCAATAAAGAGAAAAATAACACACTACAATTAGTTAGAGGTACAACATTATAAGGATAACAAATCAATATGACATCAATATATACATGGTAGAAGAAAAAAATGCTAAGCTAAGGAGGTGACAGGACAAGCTAATGTGGTATGAGGACATGGGTACAGGTGTGGTAAGTCAAATGGTAGAGAAGAGCTTTTGAGTGAGAAGAGTGAAGGGAACTATGAAACCTATAGGAATTAGTCTGGGTTTAGACATGGGCACAACCAGTGGGACTTTAAGTATTCTCTGAGACTGTTTTTGAATTGGTTAAGTGATGGCACGAGTCTAAGGTAGTTAGGAAGGGAGTTCCAATGCTTTCCAATAGAGTTCGCATAAAGAGCGTCGCCGCCCAAGTTATTAGATTTGATGGTTGATACTTGGTTACTATTTGAAGACCTAAGGGAACTTAAGTTGGTGTATGGGGTCAGGATTTTACTCAGTGAGGGGGTTTTGTCTGGTTGATTTATAATTTTAAATGCTTCGGTGAGTTGATTGAATTTAAGAAGATTGGGCAGTTCTAGCCAGCCTAGTTTCCTGAGGTTGAGGCAATGGTGGGTGCGATAGGGTGTTCCTGTAATAAATCTAGCAATATGGTGGTAGGTGGTAGAAAATTTATTGAGCTCACGTTTATTGAGGAAGGAAAATATAGAGAGACATAGAGGAGCTCTCTGATCATGTGGCCCAGGCCGGTATGACCCTGACCTTGAGTAGCATCTTACCCTCACCAAGAATGATACCACAGTATAAAGACAAAATGATCAATTTCAACAACTGGCTAAAGTATTGGTGTCACTCAAAGGGGATCCAGTGTCAGTCAGCCTGGGATGACATGCTTGACAAGCAACGTTGCTTCGCTAGGGACGGCTTGCACCTGTCACCCCTGGGTTTTCGAATACTGGCCAAGGCTCTTGCCACCCCCATAGTGCCTTTTTTAGGCAAGGCTCAAAAGACAAATCCACCTCCTTAGACAACACAAGGAAAAAGAAACTAAGGGTAATGCTGCTCAACGCCAGAAGTCTAAACCTCAAGATGCATGCACTCGAGGCTCTCCTCAGTATGGAGAATATAGATATCTGTGCAGTAAACAGTAACCTGGTTCAAAGCTCCCAAGAGCACCCCAGCACTACCAGGCTACCTCATACCATGCTTTTCGGCCCCAAAACTTGGACTGAAACACAAGAGGAGGGGGGAGTATCCATATTCATCAAAGATACCCATACCTCAAGGCTAGTGGCACTGCACGAAGCATCTGAGACCATCCATGTGCAACTAACAGTGAGCGAAACTGCCTTCCAGTTTGTAGCCTGCTACAGAACACCCTCCCAAACTCAGGAACCCCACTCGGCTTTCCTGAAGACACTGGAGAATATGAAGGTCTCTCCAAACACCATTATATTGGGTGACTAACTACCCAAACAGACTGGGAGCACTACTCAAGCCCCAACACCCTAGCCCAATGGTTCCTAGAATTTATAAACTCAAATGCTATGGAACAAATGGTCACCACTCCACAAGAGGGGAAAACATATTGGACCTGATCATCACCAACATGGGGACTCTATGTTCCATACCAGAGGTACACCACTCATTGGTAAGATCTGACCATAAATTAATCACTATGGACATCCATATCCCGTCCCCACCCCCAGCAAAGGAAACCATGGTCAAAAACTTCTCAAAAACAAACTTCCCACTTCTCAAAACCGAGGTGGAATCCTTCAAAGCCCCAGGGCCAGTGGAAAACACGGCCCAAACCGCAGAATCCTTTACAAACGCATTCTATGGATACCTACAGGAATGCATGGATCGTACTATCCCAAATAAAACCAAGACACACTCCTCCAAAGGCAGGAGACCTGTCTGGTGGACCCCAGCCATAAATAAGCTGTACAACAGAAGGAGGAAGCTACTACATGATAGAGCAAAATCCCGGAAAGAGAAGGCAACTCTGATCAGTACTAGCAAGAAACTACGATCCCTCATAAAATCATCTAAGGCTAGCTTTGAAAGAAAAATTGCACAAGACACAAAAAATAATCACAAGGCTTTCTTTAGTTATCTCAGAAACCTGGGTGGAAACTCCCAGATATGCTCTAAGTTAGTGCAAAATGACAAAAAATACACTGAACCCACGGACATTGCCAACATCCTGGCAGACAGGTTCAGTGCAAACTTCTCCCCCCCCCCCAAATGAGCAAATGACTATCCCAACAGAGTGTAGCCTCCCTGACATCACAGATGCACAGGTGAGAGCTGCCCTCTCCAAAGCAAAAAACACAGCATCAATGAGACCGGACGGTGTCGTGGGCTGCGTTTTACATGAGCTCCAAAAGAATTGAACCCTCACTTAAAATCACTGTTCAGTCTCAGCCTTACAACTGGATATGTACCCAAAGAATGGCGTACTGCAACAGTGGTCCCATTCCATAAAGGTGGTGCCACAACAGACCCTGGAAACTATAGTCCTACAAGCCTAACTAGCCTGGTCTGCAAAGCTATGGAGCGTATCATGGAACTCATAAACAAAGACATTGGGAACCACCAAACACTGGATCCTACCCAATTCGGCTTTAAGGGCAGATCTTGCCTCTTGAACCTGGTCAATTTCTTTGAAACAGTCACCAAGGCCACAGACAAAGTGAAGGTAGTCCACACAGCCTACCTTGACCTTGCAAAAGCCTTCGACACAATACCCCACTCGGGCATCATAAATAAGCTCACCAGCTTAAATATCAACCCCTATGTCACAAGATGGGTTGCAAACTGGCTTAGGGATAGAACCCACATGGTCAGAATTGCAGGTGCCATGTCAGACTCTAAACCAGTTACAAGTGGCGTCCCACAAGGCTCAGTCCTGGGACCTCTCTTGTTCGGTATATATTTCTCTGAGGTACAGGCTAACACAGGAGGACTATGGCTGACAAAGTTTGCAGATAACAGCAAACTGGGGGCCATAATCGACTCGCTGGCTGACACAAGCATCCTCCAAAAATGTCTCACAGAAACAGATAACTGGTGCCAGAGCCATGGCCTAAAGCTAAATGCCAAAAAGTGCATAGTCATCCCCTTTGGGAAAAACAAAGTGCCCACAAATTACCACATAGGTGGTAATCCATTAAGTACGGAAGTAGTAATTAGGGATTTGGGGACCCAAGTAGATTGCAATCTCTCCTTTGACAATCACATTGCCAAAGTGGTTAGAAAGACATTCTATATAGCCCACCTTATCAAGAAGGGGTTCACATCTAGATCAAGAGAGGTCATTGTGCCCCTCTACTCATCAGACCCATAACTGAATACAATGCCCCATTTGGGATGTACCTTACCAGACACCTGCTACAACTAGAAAGAACCCAAAAGTACCTTACCAAGAGGATCAAGGGACTCAAACAAACAGATGGCCTACGCAGTTAGCCTAAAGAAACTCCAGCTCTACTCAGTTGCTTACCATCTACTCAGAGGCGATCTGTGCCGGACATATAAAGCCATGTCCAACCCAGAATTAAATGGACATGCTCCACCTCAATAAATCCAAATCCATGAGAACTACACGCTCCAGTGACTTAAACCTCAGCACAGAAATAAATAGAACATGCTGGAGGGACAGATTCATATCCCAGAGGTTCCCCTCACTCTGGAACAAAATCCCAATTCAAGTCAGACAAAGCCCCTCAATGACCCTCTTCAAGAAGAATCTTGACGTTTGGATAGGAGATTGTAAATTTACCCCTGGGATAGAAGATTGTAAATTTGCCCCTGGGGTCTCTTCTGTGTCACTGCTAGACAGAGGCATGGTAAACTAACCTTAAATGGGCTATCTTCTGTGACCTACTATACAGAGGCACAGTCAACTAATCTAAGAAGGGTGGCGAAAGCTAAACATACTCTGGCTAGGCTTGTAAATGCCCTATGGCAGATAGCCTAGTATCAACCTATGAACCTATGATATGGCTAAAAAGGGCCTCTAGATAATAAATTATAACAAATTTATTTGAGCATAAAAATCCTGCAGTCCACAGTAAGTCATTAACTAGTGTATCTGCTAAGATGGGGAGCAACACAAATGAATAGAACAGAAGTTCTAATGCATTCCTGGGTGCTTTCACTAGACTAGAAGTTGACATTTACTGAACCAGGCTGGCTGCAAGTAGCAAGTCTTCTCCCTACACCAAACCTTTAATTAGAACAGGTTAAAACATAATAAATATAAAAGTAATGCGTTCTTTTGGAATATATTACTTATGCCTGATCGTTCATCTGACAAAGGTCTGAACCCTAAGTGGCACACCACAATTGAAGAAAATAAAATGCCACAAATGCTTTCACACTACAAAAGAAAAAGATCTTCAACCAGAAACAGGGTGCACCTGACTTGAAGGATAAAGATTAAACAAAGAGTTAACAAATTAACCTACCTGCCCATTAAATTTAATTAAGTAATGAAACTTTCACCTCAGAAATGCTTGCTGAGGACCTACCAGTTAGGTTTCCAACCAGAAGCTGTAACAATATGCACACAAAAGCTGCTTACAACTGTCCCATGGTTGGGAGGCAGTCTAGCCACTCACCCCCAACCCACATATCCCCACAAAAATTTAAGTTTCTACAACTGCATAACCCACTGAATTAAGGCATATATTAAATGTTTATTTAGCTCACAAAAGCACAACTCAGATTACTGTCGCTGGGACAAAGCCGTGCACCATCGAAGACACTGCTCTACAATGCCGTGTGCACCAAAGACACTGCTCTACAATGCCGTGCACCACTGAAGACACTGCTCTACAATGCCGTGCACCACTGAAGACATTGCTCTAGAATCTAACATTTCTTAACTGGTAGCAGTGCAATGCAGTAGGTACTGTTCTAGCTTCCCAGATGGATCCACCAGCTGTAGCATAAGGGTCACTACTGCATAACTACTCCTTGAAGGGGTATGAAAAAACAAACTTACTGCACACTCCACATTCTCTACTTCTGAAAACTGGGAGTAGTCTCAATTATTTAAAATCAGGTAATGCAGCTCTATTTTGGAGAATGGTTGTGGTTTTGGGTCCATCTGCATTCCATCTCCTGATCAGCATCACAAGGTAAAGTCATGGCTGTGACTGCAGATTAGAATGTGAAGTAGTTGTTGTGCAGGCGAGCACAGGATATGAAAAAAAAAATGGTTTCATGTGGAAAAACTGATTACTTTCCGTACTGCACAAGAGAAACGCCACACACACACACACACACACACACACACACACACACACACACACACACACACACAAAAACATTACAAATCTCAACCCATTTTCCCTTAATGATACTCACCTGTGCCGAAGATACAGCACAGCGCAGCCAACTACAAGTAGGAGTAAGATGCTTGTCACCACCCCTCCAATAACAGCAGATGTATTCAAGCCACCAGTGTGTGCTGAAAATAGAAAAAATGAAGAGCTCAAAACAAGCAATTTAAAGTTACCATCTACAATTACCAGCTAACAATGCATAAAAAGAATTAAAGTTGCCGATTTAAGAATTTGTGCGACAGATAAGGAATCATATTGAAGATTCGGTCACAATGCATCAGAGCCTATTAATTCCATTGCAGGTACAGCAACCCTGATCTACCCAAAGCAGAAAATGCTCACGACTCCAGTTCCCTCCACCCTCTCTCAGCCTTAAATAATGGGCTGAACAGCTCTCATGAAGAGGGTAGAGAGAAAAAATATCAGGCACTCACAGCTCTTAGAGATCTGAACACTACAGAAGTCAAATCACATACAATCAGACCTCCCCAGTCCTGCAAACAGGACTGGTACAAATGGAGCATTTCAGAATCTATTAAAAATAGCAAAAAATATGCAAGTTAATACTGAAGTCTTTTTGCAATGCTAAAAGCTTTTGACAGTTCAAATGTGCGTTTGGAAAGGGAGGGGGGTAAACCAATAAAAATCTTACCAGCATCATCAGTTCGAAACTCATGTTCATTACTGTAACCCCCAGGACCCTCTGCAGTTAGTGCTTGCACTCTAAACAAATACATAGTTCCTGGAGAAAGATTTGGAACAGTCACAGAGTTATGTTCACTGCGCAAGACTGTGTAGCTGCTGTCATCCTCCTGGTAAATTAAAAAACAGTAAAATCAGACTCTCACGTAATGGGGGGGGGGTCGACAAAATGTGACAAAGAACGTGGTTTTGCAGAACTGCAAGTCTCACACTGGTACTATTTTCTACAGAAAAAAATTGTTTTTTTACAGATACGAACTAGGATACAATTAATGCAAGCATGTTTTAAATTTTGCAAACATGTATTTTTCAGTAGCCCTTGGCAATGCTTCAGCGTTTCTGCCCTGTTCTTTCTGGGACAAGCTGCTCACCTTTTTGCGGTATATTACTTCATACTGAGAAACTCTATGCGACTGTCGCTGGGTGATGTGCCAGATTAAAGTCAGACTGTTTTCACTTTTACCCTCAACAGAAATAGATGTAACTTTAGGAGGTTCTGCAAGTGGAAGAAAAATGGTAGCGGTCAGTTAAAACAGGCTTACGAAACAACAACCACAGCATGAAATGATGCAAGCATTACTACGGTATTTCCCCAGAAATAATTCACCTCATGGTTAGGTTGTCCTGGAATGGCAGCAGTAAGAAAGACAAAAAATTACACAAAATGGCTACAATGGAAGACCACATTATTTTTCTACTATTTTATAGATCAAAAGGTCTTAAGCTTGATAAAAGTTTGACCCAAAAAAACAAAGGAGAATGATGGGGAAAGCAACGGATTAGTTCATTGATTTAAAAAAAGCATTTAACATTTTATATGCCAGGAGCACAGTTATATCAAATTGATGTTAATATAATAAAACGCAGCACCTGCCATCCACTTGTTCCACACCAACAGCAAACATTTACATCTCCTAAAGTACCATAGACCGCTAGAGAAAACAGCCAGCATAGTATATCCTATATAAAAGTACTAAGAACTCACAGAGCACATTAAGTAGTAGCAATTGACCTGAAGTACCACATTTTAAAATGTGTGAATAGCTTAAACGCAGCAAGAAATTGTGAGCTGGAATTTTTAACAAAAATGCAATGGTCACATTTATGCAAAGATGTAATTTGTAACCCCAGGCTAATCCATAAAATGATTCATGCAGACCAGTGTAACAACCATATTAGCAAAAATAAACTCTTTTTTTGTTGTTTAAGTATGCTTTACATCAAGACAATCAATTGTTACCATATTACAAGAAAAGTATAAGTTCAATCCTGGGCCTTGTGTAATTCATCTAGTTAAAATAATTAACAGGGATTTCTTATTCCCAAACTTCTTTAAAAGTTTCAAATCAGAATTACCTGATGGACGAGAAGAGCTCTGCATTATAAACAAACAGCGTACAATAAAACGCATCAGTTGCTTACTAACTGCATCAGATACAGAATCGAGGTGTTGCATTGTAAGCTCACTCAAATGTAACTAGGGATGAAGGCCACGCACTCCTAAATACAGACACGAGACCATTGATTTTAGGTTGAGCACATACCCCTCCAACAATCAATGAAACACTTCAAGCATCCAAGTGCTACAACTACCAGCCCCACCCTCTAACGTGAAGAAGTTCTATTCCAGCCAAGCTTTTAAAATGGAAAACACCAATGGATAACACCAAAGTGCTTTTGCCAGATGTAAACAAAAGCACAGGTTTCCTGCTTGCACCGATTTCTGCAGGGGGGAAGAGGACATTGCTTCAAAACATTCACATCCTTCAGTGATTCAAGGTCTGATCTACCTAGCTACAAAACCAACAAATGTCACACTGGGCACAGACAGCACAGTCATCTTTTACAAGTGTCCATTTTTTAAATTGCAGACACCTTTAACTTTACGTTAGCAGCTGAAATACATTTGTATTTTGTTTAGAAGAGAGCAACAAAAATTAAGTCAAGTCAAGTCATAATTTGAGAATGATATGACAAGAGTCAAAGAAAGTAGGAAATCTTGCAAAGTCAAACAATGAGCAAAATGGCTTGTCTTTATAATGTAAACCAGAAGAGACAGAGAAACCCTGTCTGGAAAGCAAAACTGGCAGACTTACCAGTTAATGGGTAATAGAGGAGGAAAAAAAAAACACCTAGCATGATACAAGGAAATATCAGAAAAGTACAGTATATTACAATAAAGCTACTCTGCATATTGAAATAGGATAAAATGTATCCCACCCAGGTTTCCCGATGAGGTTGCCCCTTAAAAGTTCCTGTCCCAAACTATAGATAATCTTAGACATTTAAGAAGATTCATGTGGTAGTGACTACCTTGAGTGCCTCCTCATATGGTGGAAGACTACAGAAAAGAATGCAAAAAAGGATTTCCTATTCACAGATTTCAAGAATTCTCAGCACTACCACAGAAAAGAATAAAACCAAGAAAGTTTAAAATTGTATTTTTCAGAAACACATTGGAAAAAAAAAAAAAAAAAAAAAAAACCACTACTGTAATACCAATACCATATAATATATATATAAAATATAATAATTATAACATATACACCAACACACAATATATACACCACATAATGCCTATAATTACAATAAAAACAATGGCATTGGATATCAGAAAAATCTGAGGCACGTACCTGTGTGGTTGACACGTATGCCTACAGTAGCAATATTTCTGTCAGGACTGAATTCAGACACTCCATTTCTGGCTTCCACAGTGAAGGTATAGTTTGTGTGAGCCTCTAGATCTGTGACTGTTATAGACGTGCCCCTGACACTAGTCGGGTCTTCAGAATACCGAACACTTAAATCACATGGCCTGCAGCTAGCCTCTTCCATTGGGCATTGTTCACAAGTCACCATGTAGCTGACATCAGTTCGTTCACCAGTATCTTCAGGTGAGGACCATGACAGTTGGACCCTACCACCCTTGCCAACTGCAGCAAGGTCAACAGGTGCAGAAGGAGGACCTAGAGAAAAAAATCCCATAAGTAATGGAAAAAACACAGTAAGAGCACAATTCATGATATTATTTTAGAAGCTAAGCACAAAATGCACACAGAAGGAATAGCAGTCTGCAGATACCACCCAAAAAAAGCTGGAAAAACACATACACTCAAGACAGCAAATTTTAAAACACTAGACTTCAAGAGGAGACATTAATCAAGTCATTTGACCAGACAACAATCCGTGGCAGAATCCTAAAAAGGTCTATGTGAGTGCTCTAGCCAGATTAGCAGATGCACACAAATAAAAGGGAAATTCACTTTGTCAAAGTATTTATACAGACAGACAGACGTGGCGTGAAAGGCACATACATAGGTTAGAACAAATATACTGCGCATGCACACAATCACACACACACACACACACACACACACACACACACACACACACACACACACACACACACACACACACACACACACACACACACACACACACACACACACACACACACGTGTGGGAGCAAACATGCATGCACAAACACACAAAAGCTCAAAATAAAGCCTTTCTTGACCACATGTGGGGGTGGGGTTCCCCTCACCTTTTACCCTGCATGTTGGGGTAACTGCCAAAAGTCATTCAAGCTTTTGTAGTTTTTAAATAGGCAGTCAGTAGCCTTTTTAAATAATTAGAAATTTCATACATAAAACATGAAATATATACTGCTCGTGCCCACCTCAAGTATGACTGTTTATTAAGAAAACTGTATAACATTTGGGGGAAAAACTACTTTTTCAAATGCCAAAATCAGAAATCCAACATGTGCAACACTTGGCAAAAAACTACTTTTTCAAAAGCCGAAATTAGAAATCCAACATGTCCCATCTTCCTTCTCATATCCCCAGACTGGGGCCAAAACTACTTCCTTAAAAACCTATAGGATAACTGAAAGATGTAACACTTGCCTAAAGGACCAAACACTCTGGTGTGTCCTGGCAGCACAGTGATCTCCCCAGAATCTGACAGCATCAGTCGAAGCACTGTGGTGACAGGTGACAGACTTTTCTTGGTCAGCTGTGAGGTCACAAAGCAGATACACTGAAGGAGGAGTGGCTTCAGTTTTCTGCCATCAGACACAGTACTGCCACAGGAACCACATCACTTCTTCTCACATCACTTTGCAAACTGAAGAAATCCAATAAAAATAACTCATTTGTAAAGACTGATTAATGCAGTGCTGCAATCCACATGTTTTGAAGTATAAAAAAAAAAAATACACACCACTGGGATTACTCCGATTTGAGCATAAAAAACATGGGGAGGAGCATGCCTATCCTATATGGGATTAAATTGCCTAGATTTCTTAAAAATAGTTTCCCCTGAATTTTGACCAATGATGTCACAAAGGCTTACGTCTGGAAATCCCATTTGGTTTATAGAGATAAAGCACCTCAAAGGTTACCTGCTGCTAATCAGCTTCAACCCACAGTCCTAGGCTTGAGTCCCTCGGGGTTCATTACCCTACCATGTCTCAGAGCAAAGTCAATAAAACCAGACACAGCTAACCCTGTTAGTAAAGTCTATAAAATGAAAAAAGAATCCCACATAGAAAGCACAGATCCCCTCCTTGCAAATTATATACAGATATTTGCAACTACTTTTCACTAACATGCAGTTCAGAAAAAACCTTAAACACTGCACTTACGTGTACATGGCAGATTAACGGAGTCTGTAGTCGCTCTGTAGTAGCCATTCTGACATGGACATGATGCAGCACCTTTATACGAAGGCAAGGTGTGATTGGGGCACCTTAGGCAGGGTGACTTCGTGACATCTGACTTGAAGAATCCAGGTTTGCAAGCTGCAAGACAGTTTTACAGGAACTGATCATTACCTAGTCTGTGTAGCATTCTTCGGAGTAATAACACTTCAGCAGCCAGTGCAATACAGTGACTACTCATTTGAAAAACAAAAGACAAACATACCACACTAAAAAAAAAAAGTTAAAATTTTACAGAACAGACTAACCATTTTCTTTGAATTTGGTAACTGGGTAGTTGGACTGGTACTTGGACCTCTTACAGCCACAATCTGGCCAGAGTTGCATATACAAAATCAATAACATACATTAAACAAAAATGTGCAACACAAACATGAATTTGTTTTTCTAGTATACAGTTCATAGTACAAACACGACTTGCATGAAGACCATAGCACATAAGACACATGGCAAACTTAGCTGCAACAGACAGAACTAATCATTCCTTCAAAAGTGGACATGAAAGTCAGTTACAGAAAAAGGAAAAAAAAAATGGAAGTGCAAGTAGAAAATTAATATATTACACTAACTGCATGAGGGAAAGGTATTTGAATCACTATGTGTTAAAGATGCATAGTTTATACCTAGGACGTGGTATAACTCGTGCACTTACTTGTTTAATTGCTGGTTTGGAGACAGGCTATCTTGGAAAGTCAATCATAACAGAACACTGCCACTATAAAAATTATACAATGTTAATTAACATTGTGCACTTCCCCAAACTAAACAAAAGACAAACAGTAAAATGATCACAAAGGGATGAAGAGGACAGTTTCAGTATGCTCGCAAAGCTATGGACTGCGCAGTGGTGCAGTAGTGTTGTGGCCTCATAGCAAGATGTTCTCTGGTTCAATTCTTGGCTGGAGTGCCTTCTGTGTGGAGTCTGCATGTCCTCCCTGCATTTGTGTGGGTTTCTTCCGGGTGCTCTGGTTTCCTCCCACAGTTCAAAGACATGTGTCTGGAGCTTTTCTCCCCGGGCCTCTGCTGAAAATTGGCTTTGTTCCAAGTCAGACTTTGCCGGTAAACAAATCAAAGAAATCAGTATCAGAGCCAACATACCAAAGGCAGACTTTGCCTGCAGCTAAATCACAGCATTAAGAAAAAAAAAAAAAGCACAATATCCAATAAGTAGCATTTTAATGTCACTTACGTTGCATATTAATTTGAATTTTTTCTAGGCATGCAGTAAGAGCCCATTAGTATAAAATAGGTAGCTTTTTTAATAAAAAAAGTCCCTTCAGGCACAACTGCATATCTAATAAAGTCATGTTTACATAAAAGAAATGAATGCTTCTGCTCACCAAATTAAACTTAGGTGCAGTAACAGTAACAAGTGGCCAATACAAAGTATAATCCTCAAGGCAATCCAATGCAATGATGTTACCATTGCCACCAAGTGACTGATCTGATAAATACAAGCTCCCCTGCTGCCAAATGCAATGAATGAAATCTGTCTCCTTGCAAGAGTGGGGGGTGGGGCGGCAGATTATAACAAACAGGCACCTCTCAAACAAAACAGGAACACAGCAGCTGGTACCCATTATGAAGGAGCCTTGCAGTTGGATCAGAAATTAGAGTAAACATTTTTCTTTCCTTGCCCTCTCTCATGCAAGTGGCGATTCACATTTAGGGTGGCCAGAACCTATGACCTAACAATGCATACTGGACAGTGAAACACTATTAGGAAGTCTCCGCTCTCTTAACCTCATAGCCTTGAGACAAGCTTACTGGCAAGAAAAGACAGCCACTGTAGAGAGAAAAAAAAAAGGACAAAACTTCAGCAAAAATCCAGATAAGAAAAAAAAATCCAGCAACAGAAAAGGAACACGATTGTCTCAACATGTTTGCTCACAAACCTAAAATTTGAAGTGATGTCTGTAAGAGGTGTGTGGGCAGTGATCTTCCCCAGCTATATTACAGGGCAATGCCATCTCCATTACAGAATGATGATCTACTGGTTTGTGTTATGCTGAAAAGGAGGGTACAACTTACATTTTCATGAACACACTGAGCCTACAAGGGAACAGATTACACCTGCACTTCTTGGGTGTAGAGCTAGGCTGCAATTAGCACCTTTCATTATACACATGCATTATGCTTCAAAGGTAAGTACAACTTCACTGTCAAGAATACACAGAGTTTGAGGGAACAGGTTACTCTCACATCCTCAGGTGCACAACACATCACTCAGTTAAGTGCTGTTTACCTGCAGTGATGTGCATGCTGGATGCACAATAGTCCTGCTGGGTCCGACTGCTGGTAGACTGTTGTCTGAATGGAGCTGTTAAAGTGCAACAGAGTTGTACTTGCCATTTACTCCTGGCTACTAATTTGCCTTTGCGTCTCACCTTTACCTTTGTACCATGTGACTGGTTGACAGCAAGCTGAAGCACTGCCAAGTTTTGACAACAGACTTGCTGTATTACCATCAGCCCAGTCCACTAGTGTCCATGGATACAGCTACACTGCTTCTACCTATGAAGTTATCTACTGTTTTTGAAAGGCCAGCTAACAGAACAGTGAGGTGTAGATGCTTTTGTTCTGAAGGGATGGATAGAAAATTAGAGTCCGTAACTCCACGACACTACTGCAGATTTCCTCTTGATAGGTAGAGTCTGTAACTGCACTACAGCTCCTCTGCTGTAGAAAGCCATGGGAAGCAGGTATGCAAAGCTGTGTTATCAGTCTTAAGTTAGGATGTGTGGCTCGTATGTTCTGCAAGCTAACTACTGCTAGTTACCAATATGCATCTCTTCAGCGAACCTCACTTTTGTAAAGCTTTCACTGTGACTCGCCTACAAGATACAAGATGAAGGGTAGGTTTTCACCATTAGAGAACACAGGAGGTCCAAATGTGTGACAGAGAAGCACACAGATTATGGTGCGACAGAGAAGCACACAGATTATGAGGTGCCATCAGCAACAAACATCCAAAGTAACTAAAGCTACTTGGCAACAGAACGCACACACACACACACACACACACACACACACACACACACACACACACACACACACACACACACACACACCTTACAAATGGAATGCGACTAAAGTTCTGAAATTCAGCTTCTGTCACATCTGAATTGGGAGGGGAGATCACTTATTTACCCAAAAAATAGTCATGGCAAAGCAGCAGTAGAACACACACTATCTACACTATTGCGTAGTATAAAAATTACTTTGTTTAAAAATGTGTTGTGGTATAATCATTACTATACATTAGCGGCTGGAAATCTTCAATCTATTTCACTAAAAAGCAGTGTTAGGTAATTTTCAGGTACTTTTCATTAAGTAGGGTTATGCCAAGATGTAGCTTTATAGTTTTTTTTTTTTTTTTTTTTTTTTTTTTTTAATTCAGGTCCACTTTGCTGGTAATACTTCACTGCCACTTGCGTATTACTCTCCCAAGGCTTTATGTAGAACATTTTCTGTGGCAGGAGAGCATATGTTTTATGAATGCAGGGTTTGAAGTTTTTCAAGTTTCACAGTGAATGCAGCAGAGTTGTATTAATTTGATAAAATGAGATGAGGGATAAAGGCTTCAGGCCTCATGCCCTCATACACAATATTACACCCCTTTATCAGTGTACATTGCTAGGGGGGGGGGTTGATAATAAATCACCAATAGATACACCCCACCCCCATTTTACATGGGGCAGGGTGCTCAATCAACCATAATAAAAAAAAGACTACATTTTACAGCAAGCCACAGCAACTAATACAAATACAGTTAACGAAATAAAGAAAATTAAATATGGTAATATGGCTACTTCAAAGTCATTAAAATCAGCAGGTTTAGTTGACACGTCATAGTAATAACATACTATGGTTATTTCATAATACAAACACAGTTACTTCAAGATTATCCATCAGCAGTTGTAGGTGACAAGTTATAGCAATAGCACAGGAGACCATCGCTCATAAGAGATGGCTAAAAATACGTTTTTTCCTATTTAAAACAAGAGACTTTCCTTAACAGAGAGGGGGAAAGAGAACATAGTGTGTGATGCTTACAGGTCAAGTCAGTGACAGAACAGGAATTATGGACCAAACTGGAGAAGTAGGGAGAAAGTGCAAGGTTGAGAGAGAGTATAAACAGGAATGACAGCAGTAAAAGTGGCAAAGTAAGAGGGCCGTGTGGTCACCCTGGAGTGACCAAGGATCTGCTTTTGCAGGAGTGAAAACCAAACACGCATACAAAATCTTAAGAAATTCACAGTTACATCAAAAGAACACACAAACACACAGTAAAACTTAGGATGAAGAAATTTTACTTAATCAAAGGCATATCCCAGCAGTTAAATGTTGCAATTTACTATTGGCCAGAGATTTCCCATGGTTATTGGTGCACAAAACTACACATATCTGAAAAACAACAGTCGCTGCATAGTCGGCAAACATCATATATACACTTCAACTCTTACCGTATATTGCAAATACACAGATTATCAGAAACCTGCTAGGATCGGTCTCCTCAATAAATCTGTGCAAAAAACATTATAGTTGTAGTCACATTCCAGGAAACAGAAGCCTCAAACTAGGTTACTCCCCCAAGCTTAGAATATGGGGAGTTCATCTAGATTACAACATAACATCCATATCTAAAGCTGGGTTTTATTTACAGTGCAGACAGACCTTCAGAGGCTTCAGAATGCACATAATATCAATATGGCATGTTACTTTCTGCTCCAGTAGATTCCAGTTCATCACAGACACAATCTGCACAAGGTCATTCTGCATGCCATAAGGACTAAATGCAAAACTGTTGTGTAGTTTAAACAGTGGTGTGTGCGTTTGTATGGGGGGGGGGGGTTGCAAGACACCACACACTGCTGTCATAGCACTATATGGGATCAGATAAAGGGTTACAGGGAAACTACCCCTCATATTGAATCTGAAATCAGTGACCTTCATGCCAAAATAAAAGTACACAAGTGAACAGATCTTTAATGGAACATTTTCAGCCACAATCCAGGGCACAAAATGTAATTTTATGCATCACATTTTAAGAGTATCCAAATAACTTGAACTGTTTTGTGGAGGTGGGAGAAAACAGCAAACAGATAAAGGAGAGAAACAGAAAAAGACAGGCAACATACCATTTTTAATGAAATAGTGACATACTATGAAAGATATGGTTCTTCACTACTATCATCACATTAAAACTATGAAAGCATTCTTCATTTCTGGCATTTTACTAGAGGCCGGATGAAAAAGATACTTGCAGAATAATATTTCTCAGACCTCCAAAATCACAATAACTGTCAGTACCACTGCAACAAAAAGACATTTGAATATTTCACAGGTGCTGTGATCACAGAAACAAAATCGTACATTTTGGGCCCCAAACTGTAAATAATGGGCTAAAAGGGCAGACAGCTAATATGCAATTTATCTTCTATTAGATTCAGGAATGGCAAGTACTCATGAATTCCAAAGGCATACCCGGTGTTTTGTATCCAATCCCCAACTAAGCCCCAAGCCCTCCTACGGTCCATATGACAAGCAATAAAAAGGGAGGTACTGCAGTGAATGAGTGGGAATCTCTTGAACTGCACTGACATCACCCTAATCAGATACAAGTGCCGTGAACTCATCCTTCTTACTGAATGCGCTGGTAAACATCCCACCAACCCTACCCCCAGACAGGAACAAGATTACAGTCACTAAACAAAGGGAGTCAGACAAGGCCTCAGCAAGATCAGCAGGACAGATTGCAATCTGTGAAAAGAACCCCACCCCCATTCCATCTCCTCTGGTCCCAACTAATAGCTTACAATTGTTTTTTTCCACCTCACTTCCCACAAAGGCATTAGCTACTGCCAGTCAAAAGCCCTGCAACAACCCAAATGGCAGGGAATTGTGGGTTAGTCCAGCTGCTCTGTTGCTACAGGAACTAGGGCAGGCGGCGGTAGACATCTTCTGCAAGGTGAATGCATTTACATGATTTTAAATGTACTAAAATGCAGAAAGACAAGTACCAGACTTTACTTAACAGTAGCAAAACATGTTTCTCAAGCAACAGTTACCAAGTTCTAACTTTGTCTGGCCTTATGAGGCATAGGACTCAATTGCAAGTTGACGGAAAACAATGAAAGCTGGATTCCTTTTGAGCAGACCCAGCCTACTACAACAGTAGGTCAATGCTCTCTACATACAATGTCTAATCTGTACTCACATGTTTAGCTCCTAAAATAGCACAGCAAGTCAGCAAAGTATATATATTTTTTGGAGCTTAGTACAAAACACACGTCACATCACAACTGCATTTTACAAAACAAGACGGGCAAACCTGTAGTCAGAAGTCTTGTGGCAGCAGTAATATCATCCTAATGATTAAATTACTTGTTACCAAGGTAAAAGAAGACACTTAGCACAAGTCAAGACATACAGCATGCATATGGTTAAGTAAGACCATTCAATTTGTTTTTTTGGAACTACCCAGGGAAACCCATTTAGATACAGCAGAACATGTAAACTGCACATAGATCAGATGGAAAGACATAGCCTGGAGACATTAAAAAAGAAAAAAAGAGATGGCAAAGATTATCGTCAGTTTGTACGAAGTTCTACGGTTAAAAATGGAAAGTACCAAGGGTAAGGATGTGTCCCTGTTTCTTTAAAGGCTTTGCGTCTCCCTTCCTTTAAAAGCTCTGTGTCATTTCAAATATGCTCAAGTTACTGCACTTGTAAAGCCAACTGCAAAAAAAGGTATCTGCCTTTTATGGAAGAAATACTGATGTATACACTACAAAGATCCTACTACTAAGCAAAAAAAGTAATTAAACACAGCATCTACAATACCTATAAGAAAGAAAACAAGCAAAAAGTGAAATATTAATACATTTGTTAATCAGGTAAATGGACTGGTTAAATTACCCTTTTTAACCATAACCTAGAACAGCATTAAAAACATGTTCACAGTATCATGCTGAAAAAAAATGTGCTACACAACAACTGAAACAAAATGTGCTACACAACAACTATGAGGGTCAACAAGATGAAATGTTTGCAGTGTAATTCAAAGTAATGTGATGTACTTAATTTACTGAAGTAATTTTAAAACAGTGACAATAATTCTCACTCAAATGTTTAAAGTCAGAGACAAATTAGAGACCGTACTTTTGCACAAAGTTAGAGACACCTAAACCCAAAATGTTGTAGAACAATGCTGCCACTATTTCATAAAAAAAGTCCTTCCAACAGCAGTAAAACTATTTAAATGCTTGACTTAAATAACCAGATAAAATTCACTGTACAAATGTTCACTGACTATAAAGATGACCAGCTAAAGGAGCAATTGTTTGCCAATAGTAATGCATGTATACGTGTGTGGGTGTGTGTGTGCGTGTGTGCACACACGTTTGTGTACGTATATTTTTTTCTGGTATACATGTATTTAGCCGTCCGTTACCTTGACGACGTACCAAATGTCGAAAGCAGTGCAGCAGGTTCTCATATATCCGAACCGGAAATAGTCGAAACACACAATAACCCCCCCTCCTTTTTGACCCATGGTAGCGCTTGTTTAGGTAGTAGAGCGGTCAGAAATGTCAATTTTGGTGTTTTGTATGACATTCCGGTTGTTCGCTACTTTAAAATTTGACATTATGGTTCGGAAAAAACTAACGTTTGGAAATTGTGTCAGCGACTAAATGCATTTATACCTTTTTTTTGCATGCTTTTTGCCACAGCGCCCAACAACCACAAAATCTCTCTGTAATAGTCTTCAGTCTATTTGCTGAGAGAATTTCTGCCCAAAGGAACAGTCATCCAGATAGCCATTGCTTCTGCCATCATCAGCATCCCAGCACTAACCTCTATGGGTGGGGTGGGAAACACTTGTGAACATTTCCATGCAATTGCATGCTTGTGCATGCTTCCATATACCCAAAATGAAGGCTAGTGCAAGTTGGTGGTTTGGTGAGAAAAACACATGGCCACAGTTAGTTTGCAACTGCTGGCCCTCTTCCACAATCCTTCAGGAGGAGAGATCTCAGATTTGCTGTGCACCCTCCTAGAGGATGGACATGTCCATTCTTTCTATTCCATCTCCATCAGGACACAAATTCACTAACTGAAACCAAGTCACATAGACTATCATGCTTTACCCTTCTATTCCAATGTTACTAGGATCCCTTAACATTTTTAGCCAAAAATCAGTTGTGTCAAAACAAGACTGCGGCATGCTTTGGACAGTTGTTAAATATTGCATCAAGAGTAAATGAAAGACTTTCATCTGAAAGAAACAACTCCAACTTTAGGAGGGGAAACACACACACACACACCTTTAAATCTATTTCATACTCTGTCATTTGCAAAAATTAGACTTGTCAGGAGCAGTCAGCATTTAGAACAGCAGGCAGCTGGTACAAGTAGAAAAATACCCCCACAAAAATCACTTGTTTCTGCTTATACATTTGGCAGAGGGCACCAACACTGAATGTTCAGACAAAAACAAAAGTGCAGAAGATGTCAGGTACACAGTATGGAGAATAACATTTAATCATACTAAACAGAAGAGAATGCTCCAGATTTTTTTTTCTTTCAAATGAATCACTAATTGAAAAGGTACTTTTTAAAACACAGTGTAACGTTTGCCTAATTTCCTGCACATTATAATTCTGAATCCTCATTTTCATTATTTAGAAGTTCAGCCAAAATGTAGTGATCCCCCCTTTCTGTTCAATATTTAGAAGTTCAGCCAAAATGCAGTAACCCCCCTTTTCTGTTCAATATAGGTAAACACAGAAACAGGGAAAACAACAATAAAATGTAAACTAGGAGCTCAAAAAATTTAGGCAAATGCCATCAGTAATGAGTTCATAGACAGCCAAATCCTAGAGTCTGTCCATGTAGAATAAAATCCAGTTTATAAGCATTGTGGCTTTTTAATAGTGTTTGGTGGACAAGCAATTCCTGAATAATGTCTAAAGTGCAGGTTTCTAAGGTTTAAATCTAGACACCTCAAAAACATAACTATACAACTACAAAAATAATGCATGTATAGAAATAAAGCAAATTTCAGTGCAACAGACTTCACCATAATCCAAATTGAAAAGCACAGTGCTATTCTTTTCATGTTCACATCTAGCAGCTAAGGACAAAAAGCTCTAAGCTGTTGACCAGATTTCACTTTGTAGTCCTAGATTTGATTCACTCAATTCCTCCTTTGCCTGCTATGCAAGTAAATCAGACAGTATTTCTGGGATACCCTGGATAACAGGTATTTCAGCCTAGGAGACTACCCAGTTATAAAATAAAACCCACGCAATCTGTATGTTTCATGAAATGTTAAAGAGATTTAAGAGCATGCACACGCAGACTGCAAAATGTTTTGAACACTGTACTACCCTGTAGTGAAAACTGCAATAATTCAGTTCTCTGACAAAATAAATGGCACTACTAAAACAGAAACATTACAGAGCCTAAACAAGTTTAACGGCTACAAGAAATTCTTCAATTTGAGTTTCCAAAGATGTATTACATAAGGAGAAGCAGAATGAGGAGGTGTGGAATATGAATGCAGAAGCTGGCCATATGAAGTATATGGAGAGAAAATAAAATAAGGACAGAGATCACAAAGAAACAATAAGGATGATACAAGTACATTCTACAAGCAGCACAAAGGACATGGAGTGGCCAGCAGGAAAAGGCAGAAATGTTTTGGCAGGTGGGCCAAAGGTTGCATCTAAAAAGCAGCAGTACAGTGTCAGAATTCAACAAAAATGCAGTAGCAGCACAGAGAATCTCTGTATCCTAACTAAGCCAGCCGTTCTATGCAAGGTCCAACTGATAAGGGACTAAAACGTGGACTCACTGTATCTTTCTCCAGAACCATGACGACTTATCACATTTATTTAAATATGGGAACTTCCACTAAGGGCTGTGTGTGTAAAAAGAAACAGCACTTTCGCGCAAGTATGCTTGTTCTTCTGGTCATACTACAGTGTGGCAAGGGAAAATTCCTTTTTCCCCACTGTAGTGGGACCTCAGAGTGAGAATATTAAAGTGGTGGGCACAGCCGCCACATCGGGGGGTGCAGGGTGGCTTGCCCTCCTGCATTCAAGTAGATTGTGTTTTTAAACATACTTTATCGAAAGCGCTTTTGTTAGTGTGTTCGGTGGTTTTGGATTCGGTCGATCAAAAGTCCTAGATCTATATCTATATCTATATCTATATATATACACACACACACACACACACACACACATACATACATACACACACACACACACACACACACACACACACACACACACACACACACACACACACACACACACTGCAACAATCACCAGGAAATTAAACTAGCTATTTGTGCAGACACCAATAAACATTAAAACATTAATTCCTGCCACCAAACATGATTTTATAGCTGGTCATAAACTTACTGTAATCTACATACAAAATAAAATAAATGCTACTAGCTATGGAAAAATAACGGCTCAAAGAATCTGTTTTTAACCTCAACATAAAACGGCTTTGGCTTCAGCCCTTAATACTTTACCCTTCTTCAGCAATTATTTGCCCCAACATGGGTGAAAAAATATGAAACTGAACAGAGCATTTTCGCTTCAGAACACTGCAGGGACCAATTCTTGTCCCCATAGTGTCCTAAGTATTTATAAATGGCATTACAAATATATATCCTCTCTATGAAACCTCTATCTTCCATAGAGCGGAAAACTCTGTATTACACAAAACTCTGTGTTACACAGTGTTATGTTCAGTAGCGACTATGTTGCTTTGTAATATTCTGAATGCTTCTGTATTGCTGAACCGCCAAATGTCCAAAGTTATAGCTGAAAAGGAGCCAAGAACCAACCCACCTACATGATTAACAAATAAAACCTATGCAGAGATTTGCCTCAAAAGGTTGTACAAAAATGGGGAGCAGCTTTTGAATTCTAGCAGTACATCAGAGTGCATGTTCTTCATGTCTTTGCTATACGTATACGGGCAGAGATTTGCATCAGAAGACAAACAGGAAGGAGAGGAAATGCTTTTTCTTTTAAAAAGGTCATCTATTTCTACATCCGGATACAAACAAATGTAAAGAAAAGAACATGCCAGCCTGCACTGGCTTACAGGTAAACAAAGCTTTTAGTTTCACCACAGACTATTAAACCCACATCAACAAACAAAATCTCCCACAACAGAAAGAACAGGATACCAAATTCCCATCAATTACTGCAAACTATGTACATGCTTTTATCATTTAAATGCAAAAATATACCAGTCATTATTCATTTTTTTTTTGTAATATCAAATATCAGTTTCTCAGACAGTATTGTGGGACATAATGCTGAAATTTTACCCTGTTCAAAATTCGTTGATATATTATAACCTCCCAACCCTACCCAAAGAACTTTTTCATAACAAACCATGAATACCACCATATAGCTGTGTGGGGGGAGGGAAATTGAGACCTTAAATAATGCCAAGCAAGCTACCCCTGACTAAAACACATACTAAGAGTGCAGAAACAGTGGAACAGAGAAAAATTGGGATATACTGCTGCTATACAGAAAGCTACAGAGCAGAATGAGATATCATTCTCTGGTGGATGCCATAGACGTGCTGCTCAGCAGTTCAGCTTAGTGCGAGCTGCACTAGACAAAATAAATATAAGGGCCCTTAACAGATTTACATGTCTAAGGATCCTTCACCTGAGCAGTTTTAAAAACTATGCAGGTGAATGCCCAACAAAAACACAGAGCTCTCTACATCCATACAGACACGCAAATCCAAAAATGTACAAAAATCCAAATACGCATACAAAATCTCAGAGTGGTAGGTATACAGATCACAAACACCTTAAAATACAACATCTAGCATTTAAACAATTCCAGACTGCTTACTAAATGAGCTTCCACTTTCCATTCTGGATGACTGCTCAACAATTAAAATTTTCAGCAACAGTCTGAATTTTTTTTTTTGTGCTGATATTTTTATATTTTATAGTAGCAATGCATTTCATGGAACTTCATTTAGTTGAATCAGAAATCACTGACAAATTCAAAGAATATATTTCACTGAAATCACATTTCTCAGAAAACTGTAGACGTCTAAACTCCTGTTGGCATGACATAACCCCTGTTGGAGTGTGTGATTTGTGTTTGTGTGGCAGAAATTCAGTGCTTTTTCCTTCTTTTCTCCGCAGTTGTGAGAATGACAAACACTCTATGCATGGTCATTCTTAGCAGACAGTGCTAAAACTGCCAGCTTTTTTCCTTCTTTCAACTAGCCACAGTTTGGCAGTGTGAGATCCAAATGTCACTTTGACAGATGCAGAGCTTCATAGCGTTGCACCCACCAAGTACTGTGCTTCTCACTGAAGTCACATCTTTGGTAGGGGGACAGCTAAAGCAATGACACTCTGCACTATAAGCTAAAGAAATGGGTGGGCACCTTACACACACACAATCTACTACTATATACAGTCACAAAGAATGCTCACGAAAATTCTCCTGGACTAGCAATGTGGAGCAGCTTCACTCTGCCCAGATTCTCTCATTACAAAACAAATATGCAACACAGATACAGCCATATACTTGTACATTTTCTGCACTGCTTTGTGTGAAATTGTTCTCCAGTCTTACACAGTTCGGTCATCTATGAAGTCACCATACTGTGCAAGAATCCAGACAAAGTAGTGCCAAGGACTTAATCTGCACAAACCACACCCACAACCTACTGCACTTAACACGTGGCAGCCAAATCTCTTGCTCCTCTGTGGAGCACTGCTGCACTGCCAAGAGTAGGCTTTGTGACTTGCAAAATCATAGCAAACTACATAGGCTGTCTTACCTACTGCTCCCCATATACGAGCATGGAAAACAGTTCACTGTAAGCAAGGGGTGCAAAATATCCACATCCTCTCAAGGTAAAACAGTAATGCTCAAGGCTGCTACTAGCAGAATGTGCAATGCTAGAACCACAGGCATTCAGATTTGATTTGTACAGTGGGACGGGGGGGGGGGGGGTGAATGCTCAAAATGGAAATTCTGCTTACTTTCCCACAAAATCAAGAATCTGTTCAATATAATAAGAAGTGTGACATGATTAAGGATTGGTAAGAGAACAAATTACGGAGCTGCTACTAACTTGCCCTGCCTCATAGATATGCTTGATGCCGGTTAGCCAGGGGGTTTGTGCCAGTGTACGGATGAAGTGTCAAGGAAAATAATTCAAGGATAAAAACAAAACATACAGACACCAAAGTACTGCTTGTAGGATTCACACCCAAGACTTCTGCTTTGAGATGCCTTGCATCAAATCTACAACAGCCTCTATACAATGGCCAGATGCAGCATTCCACGGGACTGAAAATGAACCAAATCCAGCTTCCAGCCAAATGCAAGGGATGAGGGAAACTGCCCTTCTGGCAATTTGGCAAGTAATGGGTGCAAGACGGAAGCCAACCCCAAAATAGCATACAAGACTACAGCACCAGTTCAGTTTACAACTGGCACATCTTCAGAACTTGTATCCTTTTCATACTGCATGAAAAAAATGTTTAGGTGTGCCAAACATACATAAACGAGGTCTTAAAAAAGGTCCACCATTATAATTCCAGCTAGATAGCTTCCTGTACCAGCATACAGATCACTAATATCCAGCAATCCATTATACTGCTTCTTAACAAGCACTACTGTAAGAAATAGTTTTCCTATAGGAAATTTGCACACCTCTGCATGTTCTGATTTCACACCTAGGCCAATCAACTTGGACAAAAGGGAATTAATATATTAGTCTTTCTCTAAGGTAGTACAATGGCAAGAAATAGTATATTTGAAGAGTAAGGTTTTTCAGGCCAAATACCCACACTGCAGAGTGTAGATACCACTCAAAGGTGTTGCATGTTAACTGTTTTTATTTGCAGCAGTCACAGGGGAGGTGAACACTGTAGCTATAAAGTATTTTTAACTAGCTACAGAGGAAATCTGAGGGATACCCTGCTTCAATACACATATTGTACTATTTCAACAAAATTTTGCTAGAAAAGGAAAAAAAAATCAGGTCAGTCCATGCAAAAATTGCTCATCAACATGAGGAAAGCTCGATGCAAGCATGTCAAAAGGAATCATTTCAACATTACATTTAAGTAAACTTATTACTGCAGGGAAAAAAATTAGTTTACACAACAAACACACACATATATATATATATATATATATATATATATATATATATATATATAAATAATATATCAGAACAGCCAATTGTTTTGAAAACAAAAATGTTCCTTCTACATCCCATGGCTAAACAGAAAATATAGAAACTGCAGTCCTGAAAAACTTTGTTCTTTCTGCTGTGATTAAAAAAAAATAATTGACTCAGTCTGTGGGTCTAGATGGCAATAGGTACATACTGCCCCTGCGAAGTTAAAGAAAAGCCTATCTGCACACCAAAGCAGATAAAACATCAGGCCACTGCACCAACCAAAACACTAACAGTTCCTTACTTTTAGCTTACTGAACAATTAACAAGAGACAGCTGCATAACTTTCTCTTGCTACACACCATTGCTACGAAATAACC
The DNA here is from genome assembly GCF_019279795.1 of Protopterus annectens. NCBI lineage: Eukaryota > Metazoa > Chordata > Ceratodontiformes > Protopteridae > Protopterus > Protopterus annectens. The sequence goes on along the minus strand of NC_056728.1, from coordinate 1,808,731,202 downwards.
CAAATGAACACACCATTGCTACTAAATAACCCAAATGAACGCAGACTTCAGACTTATGGACGCATCCACAATGCAAACACTGAAATGCATTTGGGTCATTGTAGAAGTCGGTAGCTGCCTTCAACTACTTCTGTAAGAAAAAGAACTCCCTGATCATTAAACAATGTCAAACCATGGGCACAGAAAGGCATATGCCATGCTTGCCAACTTAATTTTCATCTGGAGCTTAGAGCCTGGTTAAGATTTTCACTTATTTGCTCAGTATGAATTAATTTTCTCACATTTTTAAGACACCCAGTTGCAACACCAAATGTCACAAATCTTTTAATGTGATTAATCTAAACTGAAACAATACATCTGCCTTAACCTCCCAAAACCTGGTTATACCCACACACCCATGTGTGAATATCCCATTGTAGACTGCTAGACAGAATCTGCAATACAACACAAGAGTGCCCAGGTCAGACATCATACACATGGATGAAGGAGTGCCCAGGTCAAACACCACACACATGGACTAAGGAGTGCCCAAGTTATACATCATATACATGGATAACAGCCACATTAATACAATCTGGCAGTTTAGTACAAAGTTTGTGCTTCATCCTGTAATCCTAGAATTGATTACATTAACTTCAAAACTTCAACTTACAAATTGTATCACTCAGTCTAAACAGATTACAATGCTCCCAGGTTGTTCCTGAACAACACACTTGTGTGGAAAGGAAATTAGAACTGTAGGAAAAAGCTGAAAGCGAGGAATAATTCTTTTTCCTGAAAGTATGCAAACTATTTCGAGAGGAAATGACTCACCATGAGCTACACAGATGATATTGGAAAGGATGAGCGATTATCTCAAACTGGAAATGACGACAGTGGCCTGGTGACAGGATACACGGCTTTCCTGCATGGGTCTCAGGTGAATGTGGCTAAACATGTTAACTCCTAAAATCATAAAAAGCACCATTCTTTGTAATCAAAGAACACAACTGCATGGTTTTAGGATAGTAATACATCCAATGCAGTACTTCTGCGCTACAAAATGTAATTTGAGACTCTTTGGTGCATATCCCAGCATGAACAGCAGGCACATACCAACAAGGGGCCAGTCAACTTTGCTTGTATGCGAATGACTTAAAAACAAATTTTACATTTACAGGGCTCATATGGGGGTGGAGGATGAAGGCTGCTGGCCAATATGACAAGACAGAAAGTTGGGTCACAAAGAATGGCTATACAATCTACCCTACAAAACTGGCAAACTATATTGGTCCTGCTTTTAGTTCATCAGTCCAACAACTAAAAGGCCATCTTCCTTGAAAAAAAGCCCAAAAATAAAATGCCATGAGGCTTTTAAAAACAATCCTCAAGACATGCTTGGGATGCCTGGGACACAGCTGTCATTTATTCACTGAAGATACTCACAATAAAAACTGAAAGCTATGCAAAAGCAGGAATATTATAGATCACTGAAGGCTCTTTTTAGTCACTACTATCACCACTGCCAGTACCGTTGCTACCACTACCCCTAGCACCACCACTAGTACCCCTCGTCCTACTACCCCTACCATCAGTAAGAGTCCAGGATTCTATTCTCCTTGCCACCATTTCCCACCTGTGTGACTAAAGCAAGTCACACAACCAATGCTTCTAAGTCAACCATAAAAGGAGTGATGTGTTCAGTCATCTTATCCAGCTACACTCTACCATGAAAATGGGGACATGCATTTAGTCAGCTTATGCCACGGTGGTACAGCGGTAGCATTGTTACCTCACAGCAAGACGTTCTCCTGTTCGATTCTAGGCTTGGGGACTGCCTTCTGTGTGGAGTCTGCATGTCCTCCCCGCGGTTGGATAGCATTCGAAAGACATGTGTGCGTAAATGGGCGTGCCTTCATTGAAGGATGTTTGCCGAGCTGGCATTTCGGAAAAAATCTACTGCCAATCATTAGCGGACTGGAGTTCTGCTGTGGCAACCCCTTACCGGGGAAAAAGCCAAGAGACAAACAAACAATGGTTAACAAATTAAATAAAATCATTATGACAAAATGTGCCTGCACAGTGATTTGCCTGCAAAGCATTTTAGTACAGTTCAGAATAACCACTCTGAGCAGCAAATCCTTAGAAGATGGCAAGGATTCAAACTTGTTGAGCAAAACTCATGTGGATATGGAGAAAACAGGAAAAAGAGAGTAACTGGCTCATGTGACCAATTCAGTATGTTAAGTTGGGACACTTAAAACCAAAATTACGTGTTGGGGAACTGGAGCTACTTTGTCTACAAATATCATTGGCCCTGTGTCAAAAAGCACAACAGCTTTCCACAGCCAAGTAATCCTTAACAAAGGCATTCTACAAATACATATACACAGAAACACAAATAAATCTGTACATAAACCAAGTAGAAGCTATGCATTTTGGTATATCTCAACAGTTTAGTATAGTAATGGTAGCTTTAGTATAGTAATGGTAGCTTAACCATTTACAGCTCAAGTATACAAGATGGGGTGGGGGGTGAGGACTTAAAGCAAAGCCTTTCTGGGTTGTAAATTTTTCTCATCATGTTTTGATTTTTAACAGAAACAGATACCACACACACACACAGCTTGTATGGAGGAAAGTCAACAGCCTTAGCATTGTGGACTAGGGTTTAAACCAACCTATGCACATTTGTCACCTCACAGCAAAAGGCTGTCTGGTTCAGTTCGCAGCTACACTCTAGGTGGTGTCCGAATGTCCTCCAGGTGTTGGTATGACAAAGACATGAGGTAGGAGTTCTTGAGCTAACAATTTACTTCCATTCCCTACTTGTTTTAGCAAACAGTTTTGAGGGCATCCACTGTTCTTGGGGTCACTAGAGGGGATGGCTGCAATAACAGCATTTGATATGCATCCAATATACTCTAGGTGGAGTCGTATCAAATGATTGCCTACTTGGCTACATTTCCTAATCATTACCTAAATCACGTTTACTTAGGTGGTCATTACTGTCTAGTCAGGAGGCCTAGGGTCAGCACAGACTGAAGAAACATATCAGGCAAACTGTGGAAGGGATGTCCGATATAGGACACAATGACTACTGACCAACACAACGTTTCAGTGTCTGGGGTGCTTCTGATTAAAGCAGCACACCATGTGTGTCTGTAGATTGCCACCGTGCCACCAGCAGTATTTGCAAGTTCTGCAGGAGGGAAGCAAAGTGGCTAGAGTTACTGCCTAGCAGCAAGATGTTTCCTGGCTTGATTCCTAGCTGAGGTGCCTTCTGTACAGAGTCTGCATTTCCTGTGCATGCATGTGAGTGGTGTGAAGAACTACAGCGGCAGGTGTAAACCTTGGCTCTAGATGATTGTAACTGTCGAAGTGATAGCCTGATCCCATGTGCAAAAATAGGAAAAAGGGGATGTGGACGGATAGATTAATTAGACCAAAAATAATACGATCTGTAAAACATGCAGACTAACCTACTATGTGATGACAAAGTCTCTCAAGCTAATTCCTACTACAATTAGGGAATAGAGTCACCATGAGTTTTAGGTCTAGTTTGGCCCAAGTGTATAATGAACAGCAAAGGTCAAACAAAACCAGCTTGAATTAAAGGCAAATTTTCCAGAGCAAAATCAGTGTTGACAGAACTGCAGATGTTATAGAGCAGAACAAACTGTAACATGGATCTGGCTGTGGTCAAGATTCACACAGTCAAGCAAGACCACTGGCACAGATCAAATTAAATCAAATTATTGGCCTTCTCACCAATGCTCTTAATGTGTAAGCTTTGAAACACAAAACAAAACACCCCACCCTAGTGAAAAGTCATAAAATCATTCACCTGCCACCTTGGCTTTGTGGACAAAAAGCCAGAATGTGGCCCTCTGAAAATAATTCTTCCTCAAATAATGCAGTACCCATCATTAGGAAGTGCTGTGCTGACACCTACACTTCCTTACCAAGTGAAATGCTGGAAAACAAATCCTTAGAGCTTGGCAACATGAGAAAAAAGGAAGGAATGAGGATATTCTTTATTAAGCTTAAGGAAGCGCAAGACTACAGTATTAGTTGCTGATAATACACACCAGGGAAGAAAGGCAAAACTAAAATGAAACAAAACCACAGCAGGAAATCACAGTAATATGAAGGCATTACAACAGGAAATCTCTAAGACAGATGAGTGGAAATCAATGCAACAAAATAAAGTAAGCTGAAAGTTCAAACAAAGGAAATTAAAATGTTGCAAGCAATATAAAAGCATAAGGGTATAACATCTTTATCCACCAAGTTAACCAAGCAGGCCCACTGGGCCCAAATGTCCACTTTCAAAGGAGACGTGAAAGCACTGCCCAGTTAAGTGGCTTGCTCAATTACAGCAGGCAATCAAGAGGTGGAAGGAATCAAATCCTGTACCCTGGGAACAGGAAACAGCTTAGTGATGGCTCAAAGCATTAGTCCTCTAATCTAACTGCCACACTATATATACATACTTTGCACATGTATTCCATTGACACAAGACACCCAATTTCATCTGTATCTGGAGCAGAACACAAGTGGGAATTTAGGCGGCAGCGCAGAACCAGTACAACTTTGAAACTAATGTTAGTCTGCCAAGCATGCATCTGCAAACAGCATTGGTATGTGCGTTAGTGGTATTTATCATCAAATCTACAACAAGATGATGGGGGTTAAGACAGGCACACAGAGGACAGGTATAATACTTCCTCTGGAACAGCGGGCATCCTTTAATTTCACTCTTTATAAACAACATGTCCCTTCTGTACTTGTATATGCTGGAGTTATAAGCACAATACAAAACTAGGTCAATGATCGAAAATGGACAGTTTACCTATGGGATAGTCTCATATGGCCTACAACAAGGCACAGGTAAAACTGCTGAGTAAAGTGGGGCATTCATAACTTCACTTGGGGTCAAAAAAGTCTAGAGATGCACACACCACCATATTTTCAGAGCAGCATGAACCTGCCAACCAAGCAGTGCTGGGCATTCAAATGAACTGCACAACCACTTAAAGAGAGAGTTAAGCCACAGGACAGTAAAAACTAAAAGCACTCCTTCTGTTCTGTCTTCAAATATGCATTTTTGGTGTTTACATTTGGGGCAATACTCTCGACTGCCCCTGATTTTGCCTCCTTTTTGTATGCCTATCAAATTTCGATATCCTCATAGATCAATGAGGATTACAGCAAGTCACGCCAGACAAAACTTCACGTTTCTTACTGTACAGAACACACACACACACACACACACACACACACACACACACACACACACACACACTGATGCAATGTCTGTTGCTCTAATATCTTTAGATGTGAATTACAGTAATATATATTGTAATATATATCCCAGTTTGGCTTCGTCAAGGGAAGATCATGCCTTTTGAACTTGGTCGACTTCTTCGAAACAGTCACCAAGGCCATTGATGAGGGAAAGGCAGTCCATACAGCCTACCTTGACCTTGCAAAGGCTTTCGACACAATACCCCACTCGGGTATTGTAGAAAAACTTACCAGCTTAAATGTAAACCCATATGTCACAAGATGGGTTGCAAACTGGCTTAAGGACAGAACCCACAGGGTTAGAGTTGCTGGCGCTATGTCCGACTCCAAGCCGGTCACAAGTGGTGTCCCACAAGGCTCGGTCCTTGGCCCCCTATTGTTCGGCATCTACTTAGTACAGGCCAACATGGGAGGACTTTGGCTGACAAAGTTTGCAGACGACTGCAAACTGGGCGCCATAGTGGAAAGAGCATCGGACACGGATATCCTTCAGAAGGGACTCACGGAAACAGATAGCTGGTGCCAGAGCCATGGCCTGAAGTTAAACGCCAAAAAATGTATAGTCATACCCTTCGGGAAAAACAAGGTAACCCCAAGCTACCATATAGGTGGCAATCCACTAAGCACAGAAGAGGTTATCAGGGACCTGGGGACCCAGGTTGACAGTGGCCTTTCTTTTGACACTCACGTTGCTAAAGTGGTTAGAAAGACCTTCTACATTGCCCACCTGATCATGAAGGGATTCACATCCAGATCTAGTGAGGTCATTGTTCCCCTGTACTCTTCACTTATCAGACCAATGATCAAGTACAATGCCCCATTTGGGATGTATCTCACCTGACATCTGCAGCAATTGGAGAGACCCCAAAAGTTCCTCACCAAAAGGATAAAGGGACTTCAAAATCTGTCATATGCTGCCAGATTGAAGAAACTCCAGCTCTATTCAGTCGCATACCGTCTGCTCAGAGGTGACATGTGCTTGACATATAAGGCCATGTCCAACCCAGAATTAATGGACATGCTCCACCTCAAAAAATCCAAATCCACCAAAACCACTAGAGCAAGCGACTTAAACCTTAGCACGGATATAAATAGGACGTGCTGGAGGGATAGATTTATCACTCAGAGACTCCCCATGCTGTGGAATAAAATCCCGGTCCATGTGAGGCAGAGCACCTCGCTGGCTCTGTTCAAGAGAAATCTTGACCTGTCGATGGGAGATCGTAGGTTTACCCTGGGAATCATCTCTGTGTCACTGCTGGGCAGAGGCACAACAAACTAATGGGCACAGTATTTTTTCATACAAGGGGTGGCGTAAGCCACAAAAATTTGGGCTAGGCTTATAAATGCCTTAGGGCAGACAGCCTAGTATAAACCTATGAACCTATATATGCTCATGATTTGGATGGAGCCTTTGACTAAAATTGAGCAGATGTTAAAAAAGTACTCTTCAGGCTGTACTCTTTATGAAAAAGTAGATGTAATCATACCTAAAAAATGCAAACTGTAGGAAAAAGGAAAACAACAAAAGACAGGCTGGTAAATTACATGCTGCCTGAAGAAGAAACACGTTATCATGTAGGAGTACAGTGTGTCAGCTGGACTAGCCCGGGCAAAGTCCTGTAGAAGAGACAGATACTGGTATAATCAATTCACACTTCCTCTTTCGCGGTTTCTCTCTTACCCTCCCTTCTCTTGACACATCATAATTCCACCCGTCCCTCCCACAGACTTACTGACAGAACATGGAAGAGATCACATCTCAATCTACCAAGGCAAGAGAAGCACATCTTTAAAAGTGTATGCAGGCAGAAAACAAACAGAAAATAAAACAGCTGTCCTCCCTTGTCCTTTAACTTTTAATCGGACCCAATACAAAAAGTAACCACCCACAAAAAGGCACCCATTTCTTTTGTTTGGGAAAAGACAGTGTGAAGGCAAAATGAATGACAGATAAACAATTTTATTTTATTATTTTACAGCAAGTTGACTCTTCAGCAACTGCAATCCAGCACTCTAGCTTTGGAATACATTTCCAAATCTTCCACACACTGATGGCATTACATGGTAAAGTCTCCACATTATGGCCAACCTCTAAGGAGTGTCCTGCCCTCAGTCTGCCAAAGTAGGTCTTTTATTCCTCTCCTACTATTGCCCATTTATGTTCTTAGTTCCGGGGAAGAAGTAGCAATCCTATAAAGTGTGACAGTATATGCTAATGTAGGCTTAAACCCAATATCTACAACCAGATGACAACTATTTTACAGCTGTAATCACAGATTGCAGGAAATCACAGGGCTAATCAGTGTGCCCTCAGAGATGCACAAAGGCACACAGAACAAACTGATCAGGACAAAGCAGCAAGCTCATACTTATAGGTTCATAGGTTGGTACTGGGCTATCTGCCCAAAGGCATATATTAGCCCAGCCACGTTGTGCAGTATTCACCACCCCTTTAGTAGTTCCCTAGACCCTTGTACTAGCAGCTAGTACCATTGGCCCCTATCTAGCAGTGCTGTTGGTGTGATCCCCGGTGTAAACTTCGTTACCCATCCACTCATCAAGGTTCCTCTTGAAGAGAGATAGTGAGGGGCTCTGTTATGTAGATCAGGACCCTGTTCCATAGTAAGGGAAGTCTCTGCGAAGGAATCTATCCCTCCAGCATGTTCTATTCATTGTTGTGTTGAGGTTTATATCCCTAGAGCGTGTAGCTCGAGTAGATTTGGTTTTGCTAAGATGGAGCATGTTCAACAATTCTGAGTTGGACATGGCTCTGTACACGTTAGACAGAGATCACCTCTGAGAAAGCAGTATGCAGCAGAGAACAGTCTTTGCAGCAATCTTGCTGCATAGGGCAACTGTTTGAGGCCAGTAATCCTCTTGGTTAGGAACCTTTGTGGTCTCTCCAGCTGCTGGAGATGTCTAGCCAGGTACATTCCAATTGGTGCATTGTACTCAATAATGGGTCTGATGAGGGAAGAGGGGCACCATTACATCCTTGGATCTTGATGCAAACCCTTTCGTGATCAGATGGGTCACATAGAAGGATTTTCTAACCACTTTGGCAACATGGTTATCAAAGGAAAGCTGACTATCTACTTGGGTCCCTAGATCCCTTACTTCTTCTTCAGAGTTCAGGGGATTACCTCCTATGTTGTAGTTTGCGGTTACTCTGTTTTTTCCAAAGGGGATTACTACACATTTTTTGCATTTAGCTTGAGACCATGGCTTTGACACCATGCATCAGTCTCATTTAGGCCCTTCTGGAGGATCTCAATGTCGGCTGGAGACTATTATAGCACCCAGTTTGCAGTCGTTTGCAAACAGTCAGCCACAGCCCTTCCTGTGCTTGCCTGTACTTCTGAGAAGTATATGCCAAACAGGAGGGGCCCCAGGACAGAGCCCTGAGGCACACCACTTGTTACTGGTCTGGATTCGGACATAGATCCCGCTACTCTTACTTTATGGGATCTGTCCGAGAGCCAGTTTGCGATCCATCTTGTGATGTAAGGGTTTATGCCCAGGCTGGTGAGCTTATCAATAATACCTGAATGGGGAATGATGTCAAATGCTTTAGCAAGGTCAAGGTAAGCCGTGTGTACCTCCTTTCCCTTATCTATATCCCGAGTAACTGTCTCAAAGAAATCCACCAGGTTCAGGAGGCATGATCTGCCCTTGACGAAGCCGAACTGTGTGGGGTCCAGCGACTGGAGGTTCCCAATCTCTCCATTTATGAGTTCCATAATGATTCGCTCCATAGCCTTACAGATCAGACTGGTCAGGCTTATTGGTCGGTAGTTCCCAGGGTCAGTTGTTTATTGAAATCAAATTAATGCTTTCCAAAAAAGAAATACTACTGCAGCATACAAATGCTTTGCACACAAAAAACACTTTTCTAGCAATTTAATAAATCCACATGAATCGCAAACTTTTCTTATTCTTCCTAGTCAGTCTGCGCAACTGAGACATGCATGCACGCTACAGACATGCTACACACACACACGAAAGTGATTTTGTGTACTGTCCCAGCCTGACTACCCAGCTTTTTCCTTGGTCATCCCTTACTCCTCGGTTTTATTCTGCCCTACCCACAGTCCATACCCAGCATAGAAGGACATCAATGTATAACTTTACCACTGGGAGACTGGCAGGTATGTTCCCAATTACTTGCAGTAGGGCTGGAGCTTCTAGTCTCCAATGTCGGCTACTGCCCTACCCAGAAGTACCTTCCCTCTCCATATACAAGCAAAATGTTACTTGCACCCATTCCCAGCCTACTCCACAGTCGTGGCTCTATTCGTCTTCACACAACAGTTAGCCCTCAGAATTCTACTTAGAGCCGATCACTCATACAAATAGCCATAGGCTGTCTGCCTACAGTGCTTGAAGAGTTGCTTGTTCCATTCCCCATGTGGATACTGCAGAGCAGTACCAAAATACACAAATCTGGGAGGAAGTTGCCCCCCCCCCCCAAAAAAGAGAGTCTACCCAAACAAAGCCACCTCCTTTGGCAGATGAGGCAATGTCGCAGTTGCAACAATTAACATAATTCATTTATTCAACTATGCATGTACTATATTCTCTTTCAGCACAACTCTGGGTTATGCAAACCCAACCATTGCTGCAGAAAATGTAAGAAAAGCAACCATCAAAGCCAGAGTATACTTTTCCTGAGGTGTGGGAGACGTCATAACTTGTTAAAATACTTACAAAACTAACTGGTTACGAGCTGAATTGCATTTTAAGTAGGCTCCAAGTATACATAATAGTGTACATCACTTTTGGAACAACATACTGGCGGTTAAAGTTGTATTACAAGTTTTTTTTAAAGAAAATAAATGCAAGAAACTTGCTTTTTTTTTTGCCACTGCTGCCTGATGATCATCAATCCCCTCCTGTCTAATCAGCCCAATTGTTCTCACATCACCAGAATGAAGGTTGGGAGACGCCATCATTAGGCAGCCATTAAGGGTGGCCAAGATTAGATATTATAAACTACCACCCATTAAATGCACATACACAGAAAGGGAAGGGGACCTTAGTCACGTTTTTTGTGGTCAATGTCTCCCATGCCTTATTTAAGGGGTCTCAGAATGGACGTATTCTGTGGCGACCCTGTATGTTTCCACTATACCCGCAGACATCAGAAGGGAAGCTTTTGTTAATCACTGCTAATATCCACAATAAGCTACAGAACTCCAGTAACACTGCATACCTAATTTTATATCCTCAACTGCAACACCCCCCCACACAAAGATGTGCAGATTTTAAAACTGAATATTTCTGAATATATATACAATAGCACATACACATCTAATATCTCCTCTTCTATATGCCTCACCTATCTTTACTAAACTATCTGAAAATAACCTCAGCAAACTGGAAAGGTCCTATAATAACATCGCCAGATTTGCCACAGGAAACCCATTTCGAACCCATCATTGCCTCACAGCTAGGCTGGCTTGAACTACAGAACCTAATCAAATTCCATCAACTAACTATAGCTCACAAAACCCTTTACACACCATCCAAAACACCTGCTCTATCCACACTAATCACTCCCTACAAGAACCTAGATTCCCTAAGGTCTTCACATAAACTCATAGCAAATTCTATCAAAACAACAAGGCCGGTGACTCTCTTTTTTCTAATACAGTAGGGAAAGCCTGGAAAGCCTGGAATCTTCTACCAAATGATATTTCTACACTTCCCTCACTGTCCAGTTTCAAAAACAATCTGAAAGTAGATCTCAAATCTCACTGGCTATGTCATTGCTCCAAACCTGACTAGCTCACTCTGATCTTCCCCTTCAAGAGAAAAAAAAAAAAAAAAAGTTTTTGTTTTTTGAGATATTAACTGCATCTACTGTTATGATTGGATTCTATACCGACAATTTACAGTGTTATAATTATCCTGTAATTCAGTCTGTTTTATGTTTTTTTTTTTTAGGTATTGTTTTTGTTTTTATGCTTGATTCATAGAAATTAGTTAAATTAGCTGTAATTACCTAGGAGCTTTTCTCCCCGGGCCTCTACTGAAAATGGACATGTATCCAGTTAGACTAGCCCGGTAAACAAATGTAAAATAAAATAAAATAAATATTCTATACAATCTCTCTCTCTCTGAAGCACTGCAAATTACTTTTCAGAAACATTTACATGCCTCTAGACATCTGCATGCAGCTCCTGTGTAAAACACATTTTAACAACAGTTTATACTGTTGTCATGTACATTAAAACACTGTGGTAACGTACTGTCGTTTTTGCACATTACAGGGGAGGGTGGTCTGCCTTTTAACCAGTGTTTTGTCAAATCCAGCCTCACCTGTTTATATAATGAATCACTTCCTGCCAAGCATTATTCTAAGCCAGTTATGCTTGCAATTTTCCACACCAAGAAAAGTAAATCCCAACTCTACTTCACCCAACAGGGAGCCTCTACTTCACCCAACAGGGAGCAAAGAAGCTTTCCCCTCTGAGGCAAACAGACCAGGCTGTTGTCTGGGGATCTTTGTTCTTCCACCACCCCCTTCAGGGCAAAGACAAAGCAAAGCCTCTCATTCCTAAAATAGTTGCTGCTGAATCTGCTGCCTGTACACCTGGAGAAGGAAGGCATTCATGACTTCATCAGCACAGAATTTAACTCCTTCACTGCAAGGCAAGCAGCCTGGTGGGAATAGCTTCCATACATACAAGTCAGAAGGTTCTGAAAAATCTCTAACAAAGTCATCTAACTACTAACTATCGTTACACAAACATTCCAGCTCAAAAGAACAGCATCTTCCTGTTCATTCAGGACTTTCCTTTCCTGTAGGCTTTTATAAAAACTACAGGGGACTGCTATTGTGCTTACTGCTGCCTTTAAGAAATATACCTTTAAGAAATATATTTGTCACATTACAGAACAAATTACAGAACAAAGGGTGTTTATATCTGTACATGATCTCTGTTAGAGGACCCCTGCAAACAAATCCCCACATACAAAAGCAACTAACTCTCATCAGTTCAGACTTTCCCTCTGAAAACTTACTCGGCAGAAAATGTTTCCAGTTTGCAATGGGTGTGTGTGTGTGTGTGGGGGGGGTGCTGGTGACCTATATTGTGTGTCAAAAAATTACAGTACATAAATCCATAATATAAGAGCAGGGGTATTACTGAACCCACAACCAACATTCATAAGTACCCTTCAGCTAGGTCAACATTTCTGACCCTCAGCTGACATTTACTAATTGGTATAAGAGTTTATACCAAAGCCACCTCTTTTTCCTGATAAGTGATCACTCCCCAGCCCCCCCCCCCCCCATCTCCTTCTTGTTAACACTAAGGAAACTGCACATCACAGAAAGTTTCCACCCCAACACTCCGCAGTCCTAATTTCTAGCTGGCAACACTCCGCAGTCCTAATTTCTAGCTGGCAAGACTGGAAAAGAGAGATCCCACCCTTGCCTGCCATTTCATTGTACAGGGTTTTCGGCTGCAAGATCTGCTCCTTTACACAGCAATAGTAACCTGCTCGACAGCAAGGCCAACCATGGGTAGTATGAACACACAATATACTCAGTTTGGGGGAAGGGAGAAATTCATTAAGGTTATCTCTGATCTTTACAGTTATCTAAACCCCAACTTCTTAGTTTTGAGAATTCTCAGTCTGATACCCTTACAGGTTAGGCTAGGCATGTCTTGTAATAACTAAAGAGTTTCACAGAATAAAACAGCGCCAAGTTTGTTTTTTTTCTTTTTTTAATGGGGGCAGCAAGAAATAGTTTAATGTCCAGTATGTAATCTCAATACAGTAAGAAGTTTGTATGTAATCTCAATACAGTAAGAAGTTTGTATGCGATTACAATACAGTTACGTGAATTTCATAAATTACTTGCAATAATTTCAGCAAAGCAACACAAACTCAGTACAAGTGTCTAAAGCCACTATATCATTTCATTCATAATTAAGTATGAGACAGAGACACCAGAATCACAAGGTTAACTTCATGGCTCAAAAACAATTATCAGAGAAACCCCAGAAGCATAACAGTGTGTGTGTGTGTGTGTGTGTGTGTGTGTGTGTGTGTGTGTGTGTGTGTGTGTGTGTGTGTGTGTGTGTGTGTGTGGGGGGGGTTCAGACTTCAAACATCAGCTGCACAGCTAAACACACCTTATGATCTATGCTATGCAGCCATCCTTTACCATATCGTTAACATTTTCAATTACATTTGTCTTCAAATGTATTTGCACATATGCAGGTTGGACACTGCATGCTTTTTGTACCTTGGGAGAAAACGTTACAAGGAAGCATTTCAGTCAGAAATTGTATTAAACCTACACATTACTATCTTTTTGAATAGCAGGGTAAAGTGCTTACAGGCAGATTCCCTTTGTCTTATTAAAAATATGGACGTTCTAACTTGTTTCAAGTAGCTATGGCAATAAGCTACAGTTTTCCTGTATAAAACGTTAAACTAAAATACCCATTTTTCTTAATAGCGAAGCATGTACAGATTTTGGCTACACAGTTAAGAGCCCGATACTTTCCCACAGCTCTTTATC
>NC_056728.1:1808699871-1808712371 GCF_019279795.1 Protopterus annectens | reverse complement strand
TAGGTGTTTCTGGATAATTTATTCTGTTATTTATAAAACTACAGAGGACTGTATCCTATTACAAAAAATAGGAAACCATGTGATTGTTGAGAGAAGGAGGCTGTTCTTTGACAAGACATTCATTTGCTATTCCATGCCATTATGGATCCATACCTCTCAACTGCACAGATTTTCAGACTCTCCAAATTTTTGTCTCATATTTTTGGTCTGTTCCTCATAAATTTTGTGGTTTTCTGGCAAATCACCGAGGATTGAAATCAGTAAATAATGACAAATATTTGAGTATCACAAACACAAATTCTATTATTTTAGCAACTAGAGCAACATTTAAAACCTGTCCCCATTTTGGGGCCTTTGTCCCCCCATTATTTTAGGTTTTGTCCAGATTTATTGTGCTAACACGTTGGGAGGTATGATTCCAACTAGATGAAATGGGGAGCTGTGTCAGAGAGAGAATGTGATGAGGGAGGGGTTTCCTCATAAGGATGACTCTAATGACATTTCTTTAATATTGAAAAGTGTGAAGTAAAGTGACTTACCTTGGCAACTATCATTCACCATTTCATAACCAGCTCGGCACATACAGTCACTGATTGGCACCAACCACTCTCCTTCTGCATTACAGTATATCGTAGGAGACACAGTGCCAATTGCATTCTCCACACAGGACCCATGTACTTTGTCCAAAGCTTGACTGTCCTTCCCAGTTATAGTTTCTGGAAATCGAGCCAATTCCCGAACAACCGATGGACATTTCTTGTAATATATACGCACTGATATGAGAGCTACACAGGCACCAATATCCTGAAAAGCCAAGTAAAAGCCTTTCTTGGTCAGCAGGTTAATAGACCGAGTCTCAACATTTATCTTGACATTCCGTGTTTCAAAATCACTCTGTAGTGTTATCTCATCAGGTGCAATAGTCGCAATTTTTTTAAACTGACGTTTTTGAAAATTGGTGCCATAATCAAAATCTGACTCTGCATAGTAGAGATTGAATGTCTCCTTACAGGAAGTAGCCCCACCTGGAAAACTATTACAGTCCCTCACAGTGAATTTAAGTTCTACAAAGACACGCTTTGCCTCTCCACGATAGATCCAGTTTGTGCGCAGCCAGTTATCTTGATCCCCTTCCAAGACATTGCAGACAGAGTACATGTATATCGGAGACTCATTCATCATGTGCTGTTGGAGATCCCACTAAACAGAAAGAGGAAAATATCAGTAAGAAGAGTCTATGGACAAAGTAATATCATCACCATATAAAACAGAGCAAGTTTACAAACAGTCAAGACAGACCCCAGCACTGCAGTTACTAAAATAAAGCGGATAAAAGACTTGCACTTTAACAAACTCAAAACTTGGGGGTATCTAAACACAAGCACTTGTGTCAAACTTGTTAGGTGGCAGAGAGAGACAAAGGTGTAAAGGGCTGTCCAGAACAAGCCTGAAGGTGTGAGGCAGTAGATGCAAATGGTCAGAGACAACATTCATGAATAAGCCAGCAAAAGGCTAGTAGACAAATCTGACTAAAGTGAACAATCATTTCCTGACCATACCTGCATAAGTGAAATCTGAAAGAGAGGAAAAGAAACAAAAAGGAAGCGTTTTGGCTTTAAGCTTTTTAAAATCATAGCCACAATGTCCACAACAAATCTGGAGATGCCCAGGGTGCACAGGAGTGGGAAATGAGCCAAAGTAGGCAGGTAAGTGATGAGAGAGCTTGGTGTAGTAATCACGGCTAAGGCAGCTAAGCAGAACCCAGCACAACAACAGAAAGAAACTGCTACAGCCACTACAGTAAGATGTGTCTCAACAAAAAGGCTTGAAATACAGTTCTGACAGCACTGTAAGGATCTGATGAATCACTCCACTAAGAAAGACCAAAGTGGTTCCATTATTGTACATAAAGCTCTTGTATGGTTACAGTGACAAAAATCTGCTTCAGACATTTAGGGATATAGAGAAGAATGTTGAATATTGTTTGAACTAATCTGTGCCAAATGGCATGGATAACATGCTTTGCACATTCAACCTCAGGCACCCAACTTTAGACAAAAGCAATGGAGAAAACTAAAAAGGAAAAAACTACCCCCCCCCCCACTTCCACCACCACACAAACAAAACTTGAAATGTGCTGTGATGGTTACTCATAACTTTCACACACTGGATCAGTGCATGAATATGCCCACACATGATTCTAGAGCAAATGGATCACCATGAGCTATGACCAACAACGTGAAAAGGACACTAAATACCACAGGTTTTACATCATGAATTCTGGCACACAGGTTCCTGAGGAGGCATCCTTAAAGCTGATGTCAGATAAAGTTCGAAGAACACCACCAGTAGTGAGAGTGCCAGATTATAAAGTCTTGGCAAATGCACAGCTATGCCCACAGAGTCCGTGTAGGGGCTATTTTATTCTGCTGTTGAACACAGGGTAGCTGTCTTGTGAAGACTAGAACAAATTTCTGTAAATTCTAACAAAGCTAACATGCAAATCATACTTCTGAAAAAGGTCAGTGGTGCCAAACCTTATACTACAGTGTCAAGTCTAAAGTTCTTCCAGTGTGTAGTACCACCCTGTTATCATGTGTACAGGGTATGCTGGCTAGAATTACTTCCCATAGGCCTGCCTTTAAAAAGAAAACAGAAAAACAGTCATGATATTATTTTACAGGGTTGAAAATGTGATAACAAAACAAAAGTTTTGTCAGTCAACCAACAGAAGGAACCAGACCTGAAATTTCTATAAGCAGACTGGGGAAAAGAATTCAGATACAACTAGAGTGCAGTCCCCTCCCCTAGATAACATCATTTAACAGAAGTTTATGCTTGTTGAGGAGTTGCTTCCACAGTGCAGACTGTCAGGTACTGTAAAAAAGGACAGGAGTAAGTGCTTTGGGGTGGGCAAAAACAGACGACATTTCTGGCAAAAGACCACACACACACACAAAAATAAACAAAGATACTTACCCCTTTACCATATGGACTGGTTAGCCAGCCAAGTTGTCCTTGGGCCAGTTCAAAATCCAGCAATACAACTACAAGAAAAATGCAAGGTATTATTAAAATACAAAAAGACAGCATCTGTATAAGATAAAGAGCACGTCAGAACAGAGCTCAAACCATAAGGGCAAATGCCCAACCTACTACGTGACCAGTATTATAAATCAAACATACAACTAACAAGGCAGCAAGTTACTAGAACTTTATTCATTAAATCGTTTCTAAGGTTACAGCATCTAAATGTAAAATTCGGAGTACTCAAAACTGTAAACTGATGCTTAAAAGCTCAAGTGCTCTTCCCCTCTGTAGAGATATGCACAGGTGTCTCTCCCATACTATAGGGAAGCACAGAAGTCTTGCAAAACAACAAGCAGCATTTGGAAGAGACCCAAGCCTGTATATTATCAGTCTTTCATTTATGCCAGGCCCTTGGAGAGAACAGCTACATTCACTCAGAGAAAGCCTAATTTGAGCAAGACCCATGGCCTTAATCTCACCAAAACAGTCAATCAAAACCAACGCACCAAGAAGTGGGTCGATTCACTGCATTTTTTCCATATGTCATCTAAATTCTCTCTCTGATGTAGTTAAATGTTAACAGTTCCATACAGCAACTCAATAACTTATAGTTAACACTTAGTAATTGAACTGACCTCTGAAAGTACATCAGTCATGTAATGCAAGAACTATTTTCATGACAAGACAAGATGGGTGAGACTAAACTCGCAGGAAACTTTGACCAGTATTCTAAACTAGTGGAACAACGGATACAAAAGTGTCAAAAGCAGCCCCACAGCTGAATAAATAAGTGTGCAGGGAAACCCACTTTAAAACCAACACAAGAAAACTGTATGGATTGTGTGTGCTTATCTCAACTTTTTAGCCTCTAATTATATGCAAAACACTCTGAAGAGACAATACTGCTACTGTTCTCTACAAAGCAGCCAAACCCACAGGAAAACTCTCTGAGCTGGGGGGGGGGGTGTAAGAGACAGGTCAATTCATCCCTGTTTACAAATTCGGTGACCAACTGCTTCAAGATGGTTCCCCCCGTGCTTGCTTGCAAGCATGCATGCAGCATGAACAACTTTCTTCAGTCTGTGGCCTATTTTTACAATTTCAGACACATAGAAGGTGATTTACACCATTAGGCTAGGAAATACTAATGTTAATGGTCAAAGGGGGACAGACGATGCTCAAGAAAAAGACGGATGATGGGTGAGCCTACAGTCAGTACAACTGGACATGGGAAAGTTTTCAATTCCTTACATGTAGTTAGAGGTTATTGGATTGGTCCTGGTTCATACTTGTTACAGCCAGGACCATTTTCTTGTATTCCCACAATTTTAATCTTCAGTTTCCTAATAAAACCCATAGGACAGTTAACTTTATACTAAATCACAAACACAGACTGCATACAAACAGAGAATCAGCATGTTAGTCCAGCCCGATAAAAATGAACACCAACATTTTCTGCTCATACAAAGTCACAAAATAACAAGCCTGTTACATTTACAGCTGCAAGACTTTATTTCACACATGCACAGACCAAGGGTAATATAAATGTGACTAAAGTAACCTCCAGTGAAGACAAATCCACAACACAACAAATTACCCTTGTGTTGAAATCACTGTAGTCGTTAGGCTAGCCTGCCCAACTTAAGGCGGTTTTGTTTTAGTAGCTACAATAGGTGGGAGTGGGATCTTTGAAATTACCCTAAATAAAATGAGAATATCTAGAAAAGCCATGGCTATTACTCTCTTGACTATAAACAGGGGCTTCACTTACTGGACCTGAAAAAATCCTTCCTTTTATAAGTACTTAGCAACCACATATTTGACCGGATTTGTTCTTTTACTGAGCTGCTTCCTGCAAATCACTGCTTTACTTCCGTAACACAGGAAGGTGGAAGCCCAAAACAAACATTACAATAGCACATAACATCCTCTCCTCTTCATAACAATCACTGCATGGAAGGAAGGGAATAGCAACATTCCAAAAACTTGAAACTCACCTGACCATCAAATATAAGGAAGAAAACTGGAGGAGGGATTGGGTAGAGAGTGTCATCTGTAGCTCACTCACTCTCCGAAAGAGTGAGCGTTTTGTGTATTGGGTGTGTGTGTATTGGTCGCTTAACTATACACACACAAAATCAAAGGAGATAAAATATACATAAAACATTTTCTGCCAAGCACAATCTGACCTTACACTTAACAAATCAGACTCTTCTCACCCAAAGGGTTTAAGGGAAAAAAATGCATCTTTAAGGAAGTTCTATATGATGCAAGAAAAAAAAAAAAAAAAAAATAGTTTGGGAAGTAGCTTTCATAAAACAGTACACCAATACCAGCCCACGCTAGTTAGCACAGAACCAACAAATGATGCATTAAGCAACATCTCAATCTGTCAGTATGTTTCGCCATTTATGTCTACACTACGACAAGGACAGGTAGTCGTTTCTCTCGTCCAATCTCTCCACATCGACTCTACACAATTTCTTCTCTGTCTGTAGCACATCACAAGGGTTAACTTCTCACTGTTTTGCACAAATTTATGTGTAAAATCCAATGCAAGTAAACAAACTATACTAGATAATTCTGGAATTAAACTGTAATGGCAGGTGTCTACTAGGCTCAAATGCCAAACAAGTCTGCAGCAGGGCTGTAACATTTTACTTTAGTACGTGCATTATCTGGAGTAGTGGAAAGTCTACTTATGCAAACACACAATCCCTGTCACCAGCTCTAGTGGCTAGAGGGTTCAACTTTCACAATAAAAAAATTCTACGGAGTGTAAACCTCATTGTACACTTCCCCAAATTCACTTGGCACAAAATTCTCCTATTATTTTCACTTCCGTGGCGTGACCTATGTAAGTTTGTACCAGTGCTACTCCAGTTAGCATTTATGCTAAATAGTAAGCTTAGAGATTCAACTGAATGGAAGCAGAAGATGAACTGCTACAGTCAGAAGAAGAAAACCACCAGCAAACTACATGGACATTTTTTATTACTTGAACGTATGATGGCTGTTTTCTAATTTCACTCTAATTTTAGGGGATATTTTTAAAATCCTAACACGCCTTTTTGGCAACCATCTCTGCGAGTATGCTAGAACTTATCATTAGAATATAAAAAAGCTGAAGTCTCTTTAAAAACATAACTTAAGAGTAACTGCCCCAGTCTGTTATAAAACATTCAAAGGAAGCCATCAACAGCACAATTTTAGCACATTAAAATAACCTGACACTAGTGTTATTTTGTGTTTACCACATATTTCTAGATGCTATAAATGTGTTTCTGCAGCAGGCTAGGATTCAAAGGGTGTAGGAATAGGCTCAGATTCCTCAGTGACCCTGTAAGTGGCTAACCTGAGAAGGAATGAAAGAAAAAGAATTTAAACAAAATGAGATACCAAATACAGTGTTTAAAGGACAGATCTCCTCACCGGCAAAAAGAACAGAGCTATCAAGAACAGTGTTTATTAGACCAACCTTCTAACCAGCGGAGCAAGCCAGTTTAGATTATTTGTTGTGTAATTTATTTATGGCTGCATTATCCTGCGAATGATCACTTTTAATAACTTGTATCGATCATGTACTAGTTATCTTCAAAATACAAATGGCAAAGTTTTACTGCATGTATGCCAGCACACCCCATTACCCACTAACTTGCAAATTCTACCAGTGTGCCAAGTCCTTTTGATGAAGCACATGCTGTACTGTCTTAATTTATACAAACCATAGGATTATACTAATAGAAAATGAATACATAACTATAGGATTACATTAAAAAAAGGTAACAGCAGGTTTATTTTGCCTGCTCATGTGTTGCAGTTATCCCCATTTCCTCATCCTAGAGGCAAAGGTCCACTGGACCAGTGTACCTGCTCATTTTTCAAAACAGCATATAAAATTAATATAGTATGAAATGTAAATAAAGTCTCAAATAAGCAATACTGTTATAAAAGTAAACAAACATATCAAAGATGGAAATCCCTGACAAGACCACAAATAAAAGTAAACAAACATATCAAAGATCGAAATCCCTGACAAGACCACAAATGATTCAGAGTCTAAATCAGAAGATCATTTCTGAAGATTTCTTGGAAATCACAGTGAACAGCATGACCAAAGGTGGACAAGCTTAAAATGACTCAAGCTTTACATTTAGTTTTATGTTTAGTTAATCTTGTATATCAGTTAGTCTAATACAGTTACAGTCAAGAGATATAGATCCCCAAGGTAAATGTCAAATTCGTAACCGAGCATGACATGCCTCCCCCACACACACAAGTTTAAATATGCTTAGACTTTACAAACTCCTTAAAGCACAGGACACTAACTGCACAGAATTGAAGATATAAACTAGATATTCTTGTCCTAGTAAATATACCAAATACTTTGTCACGACTCATAAAATAAACATTAAAACTACATTAATATGGTAGTTTCCTTAATACCAGTAGCGGTGTAATTTAACTGGAAATCTGTAAAGCTCTCTATAACCACGTCAGTTTCTGTACGCAAAGCTACTGTTATTACTAGCACTTACACAGCAAACCCAGTACTGTATTGTTCCAAGTTCCATATGCCGCTTAGCACGCTTTGCATTTTCTAAATTGTTGCAAAGTCCAGTTTCATTTTAAGGCACAGCCTCTCACACCCTAAACCATATTCCAAACACATCGTTGATGGTCATTTTTTGTTTGTTTCATTAGGTGTGCTGCTCAAATTCAGAGCATTAATAAATTTGACTTTTTGCTCAAAACCTCAAGCAGTCCTCAGCAATGATACGCTAACTGTAGATAAACACATGCCTCTCACCAAACTCAAGGTCGGCCAAGTTTTTAAAATACTGACTGCATTGTCTAAAAATTTGACTATTCGGTTCCGGCTTTGTACAAAAACAACCTAAGGTTATAATACTTAACACTACTTAGTAATTATAACCCTCTCAATTTTGATTAAAAACACTAGTTTTACAAATCAGAGCACAAGAAAAGTTTAGAAAATGAATCAGCAATACTTGTTCTCTCAATTATACCCACTCTTGGCTCAACATTTTGCATTCCCTCCTAATGAACCCTAAAACTGGTAGGAAGAAAAGACTGGTTGGTGACAGTTATAGCTTACTTCTGAAAATGCATGTAAATTCACATTCACTAATTTGGTCAATATCCCAAGTTAAAAAGTACCAGTATATATACTTTTTTGGGCCCCTGATTGTGACGCTGCAGGTGGGAAATTAAGAGAACAGAAAGCAGTTTATCAAGTGATATTTGAGCATCCAGGTAGTAGTAATGTGAAACCAAATGTTGTGTAAATATACTGACATCTATACAATTATGCAAAGCACTAAAAAGCAAACGTATCCATCTGGAACAGAATACTGGCATGCAGTTGTGAAAAGGTTAACATAACAGTAAATATGACTTGCCATCTACCTGGCTTGTGCAACAGTGCAAGTCACCAACATATTCCTAAAACACAATTATTACTGTCACGGTACAACCCATACTGATTCTTAGTCACACAATATCGCAACCAGAGCACATCATAAAAAGGAGCGGTAATGACGCGTTAAATGAGCAAGCAATTGGCTTGGGAAATAAAAAGGATTAGTGGCTGATGCATACCAATCACTTCCAAGTAATTTCCCATTTACTTTTATCAATACATTTACACCTTTTAAGCAAACCACATTAGGAGGACACCATGGGTAGCACTACTACCGCAGTCATGCTATTAGTCATGCTATTTGTTAAAGTGCGGTCCAGCCCCTGCATGGTACATAATTACCATTTGCCCCATTTCCGATACATTAATAAATTTTTGTGGGGGTCCAACCAAAATTCAGTCATAACTCAAATCGTAGAAAAGGGCCGTAATTTCTAAAAGGCTAAACTGTAAGCGACTTTTAGGCTGGACACATCACGAAAGCATGTGCCCCACTCAAGCCAGGCTATTTTCAAAGTCCAATAAAGTAAACTACAAGCTCAGAACACCTAGATCGCCATCAGCAAAATCCTGAAAGTGTCATGGTGTTTTAAGGGGTGCTCCTTCATATCCACAACTACAGATACCCAGGGACAACTGCCCATGTTTAAAAGTAAAAACAAAAGCTGAAACGTTAACTACAAAACTTACCCTGTTTGGTTTGCATGGTACAAGGGATGCTGGTAAATAAAAGTATGATAAAGAAAGCGCTATTTAATCCAAGAGACTGTGCCATGGTTTTTATGCGGGCTGCTGCTGCTGTTAAGTTCCAAGAGTAGTCAGTGTAAGGAATGAAGCTGGCCAAGAAGCATGGAAGTACAGCACACCGTACTCCTGAGAAGGCAAACAGCTCAATGAGACTTTACATTGGCTCTAACTTGCCTAGACTGTTCATTCATGCGGGTGGCACTGGGACGGCCGCACTAAGCCCCGCCCCGGAATGTGTTACTAGGTGAGAATTAAAGGCACAAGTACAGCAGCGGCACATCAAAAGCTAGGACTGGCAAGTTACAAACTTGGAAAGAATGTATTTGGACTCGTAAGCGACCCAGCCACGTGGTGTGTGTGTAAGTAAGTGAGAGAGACAAAATGTCTTTGTAAACTTCAGACGGTGCTGTCGGGACAGTTTTTGGAAAAAAGTGTAAATCTCAAGTAGGTACATGAATGATAAAATATAATCAGGCACGGGAACATCTGCACGGCTGTGTGAATTAATTGAGCGTCGATGTACAGTGTGTGTGTGCATATTCTTACAGCTCAGCTGGGTATAAAAGTTAAAAATAATAAGGGCAGGAAACGAGGGCCGTGTTTTAAAAGTAAACTTAATTTAGTAATATTACTAGTATTAACAGTATAACATACAAATACAATACCCGAAGAATTAGAGGTTTATGCTTTAATGCCTGGCGTTTTGTAGTTTGTAATACTCGAGTTTGTCAGAAATTTAAAGATAAAGCAATACGTTAAGGCAAAGATTCAGGAACAGCTGAGATGAAGGGATGCCCCTGTCATATTAAGTGCTAACCCAGTTCAGCACATTCCTCTAAACTGTCATGCAGGACATTCATTATTACGGTTTTAGCACGTATCCGTGATATACAGTATTAATTCATGAACAGGACCTTTTATAAAGACAAAATAACTCATTTTAACTATCATAACTCAAAATCTCGTAATACACTAAAAGAAATCTGGACAAAGCCACAAATAATGTGGAGACAAAATACTAAAAATCGTGACCGTTTTTTTTAATAGTGCTCTTATAAAATTAGAAAGCTAATAAAATATCAGGTTTTGCATTAGTACGCGTTTTCTAAAGGGTATGGAATATAATACTCAAATATCTGTCATAATTTAGTGACTTCAATTCTTAATGATTTTCCTGAAAATCACACGTTATGAGAAAAATCCGGGCATTCTGTGAAAATCTGCACCGTTGAGAGGTATGTGTGAGCTTCCTACCTGAAGTTGTTAGTAAGTGTTCCACATTTTGCCCTTTTGTTCCACATACTGGAGAGGTAATGATATGTACAACGGAGTATATGTAAGGGTGAGAGTTAGCACTGCGGAGATTTTCCATTACCAGCAGTACTGCGGTGAGACGCCAGCTGTGGGAGCTGGTGCTTAATGTTTTCTTACCTGGACCTTCATCTGACTATCCTGGGCTGTGTGTGCGCGCGCACACCGGAAACATTTCACGGAGCTTTACGGTTTAGGCCAAGTTATTATTTCACCATAAAGTTTCATTAGTTAAGACATTTTTGTATTACGTGCCGGCTGATTAAGTTAAATTCTAAATTTACTTACGTGTAATTTATTTTATTATACTGGAATCGCGACAATTATCTGAAATAACACTTAAATCGTTAGAACAATTCGTGAAATTCAGCTTGTACAAAATTAAATAACATTTTACGCGTTTAGTAATATTACAATCTGTGCGCGCGCGCTTATACCTTTCTCACCCTCTTAAGGCAAGAATATTTGGCACATATATATATATATATATATATATATATATATATATATATATATATATATAAAGAGGCCAAAATATTATACAAAAATCTGCACCTTGTGCCAAAATCTGGACAGTTGAGGTGTGTGTGAGAGATAGCTCGCGACCTATCAGGGACAAATCTCAACAGAATCAAAGACAAATTCAGAAATAATTAGGGACGATGAGGGACACTACTGTTAACCTTAGATATTGACAGAGTTAAGAGAATGTTAATATATGTTTTCTGAAGTAAAAGAAGTCTAGAACTCTAATTATTGTAATTATTTAAGTGTAATTCACTACCTTTCTCAAAAAGTCACCAGTTTTACAAGTTATTATGAGGTACAGAGCTAAATTTTGAGTTAAAATCAGGCATGTTTTGTGTGCGCGTGCATGAGTGTGATACTTCTCAACTATCCAGAATTTGCAGAATGGCCAAATTTTTGCCAGGCATTTTTTCGTCTGTGCCTCTCAAAATCTTTGGTTTTCTGACAAATCGTTGTGTATCGCAGTCACTAAATAATAACAGACATTTGGTCACTAAATAATGACAGACATTTGAATTTCACACTTCATATCCTTCACAAAAATGCATGTGAATGTAAAAACTTTTAACCTTGCAACTTTCTAACTTTGTGAACAATATTTAAAATCCGTTCCTAATTTTGGGGTTTTGCTCCCCTATTATTTTTGGCTTTGCAGAGTTAATGCCCTAAGAAGTTGAGAGGTTTGCAGATATGTTCTGTATATGCTATATATTTTGTTTGAGGCTGGGTGTTAGACATGTACAACCTACTGTAAGGCTAGGAATTGCTGTGATGCGCAGTGAAACTGTAGGTCCTGTTTTCAAAAAGGGAATAAAGAAGTTATGTTTTAATTATAGAAGGATCACAGTTCTTAATGAAAAAAGTAACTGTCTAATTATCAGGCCTCTGATTCAGAAGGAAAAACTTGGGTTCCTTCTTATCCATCAATCAGTGAATCAACTATTTGTCTTTGCTCAGGTAGTGGATATTTAATGAAAGTACCATATATGAGCCCTTTGTTTACATGAAATAGATATATGACCCTATAGTTTAGAATGTCTTGTGAGCAGTACTATAACAGTACTGTATACACAGGACTGCTTCTGCTTGCCATTGGGTCCTTGGTTTTTCAAGAGTGACAACTATGCTCACATTCTCTGCATTAAACTGAATATGTTTACAGTGGCTGTAGAATTCCACAATGGCTAGGTCGGTTCCCCTCCTGTCTGTGCTTTTGAGGGGCAGGGTATTATGGCACAACCAAGGTCTGCATTCTGGTTTGCGAGTAATGGGGTTGCATTTTTGTTATTGCAGGTTAAGTTGTTCTCTCAGCCTTAAATGATTGTGGTTTCTAGCATACACTGGAGTGATTTGCTGGTTAACATGAAGCAGATGGCCTGAAAAATCAAGACCTTCAAATCAGATGTCTTAGTTCCCTCCCAGAAGAGAGTGGATTACTTTC